>NC_073224.2:157924239-158234782 GCF_029281585.2 Gorilla gorilla gorilla
AGTCAACCTGCTTGTTAAGACTGGGCATTGTGCAAAGGGAAAACAAGCATTGGAGTCAGAAGAATTCAATTTCTGCCTCCTTCTTGCAGAGCACCTTGGGCAAGTAAGTCTTCATCTCCTTGGTATCTATTTGCTATAACTTATGGATTTTTATGAGGAGCTATATTTGCTTTTGTTTAAATAATTTTTGCTGAGCATCTGTAATGGGCCAAGCACTGTTTTAAAGGCACCTGCATTAGGAAGAACAAGACAGATTCAAGTCCTGCCTGTCAATCATTCCACAAACATGCACTGAGCATGGACCATATGTCTTGGTGCTAGGATTAATGCAATGAACAAGATAGAACGTTTTGTAGCCAATAGTTGAAGATAAGAACAAACACTGAATAAGTCATTACCAAAAAAACTTGTCAATGCTACAAAGGAGAACTATAGGAACAGAGACAGCTCATATTATGGGAATTAGTCCATGTTAGATAAGGGAGCTCTCTAAATCTCTCTCTCTTTATGTTGCTTCCTGGCTAATACAGGTGTGCATGTCCCTTAATGCAGACCTAATGGGGGAAGGGGTCACTGGATGAGGATGGGTGGGCAGCACTGGGGGAGTTCTGCCAGAGGAAATGTCATCTGCTGAGACCTGCAAAATGAGTAGGGTTTTTGTTACGATTAATGTGGAAGCTAGAATGACCCAAACAGGGAGAAGAGCATGCATTAATTTAGAGTTTTTAAAAAGAGAAGTGACATCATCAGAAACACATTTTAGAGGAATCTCTTTGCGCTATAGAGAATAGATTAATAGTGCACCCTGTCAATTCTTCCTAACTGTTCTCCTAGGTTTCTGACTTGCTCCCTTCCAACTTATTTTTAAATTAATCTCAGCCTCTACTCTGGGCCAGACCCTCACTTAGGTACTTTTTCTATATGTTGTATTAAGCATGTCTTTTGAACCTGATACTTTGATATCTGGGCCCTTGCCCACCCTGGAGAAACTGCCCTTCCCAGGGCTAGCCAATTCCTGGAGATCCTGTGCCTATCCTGTGCCTTTTATATGCAAATCAACCAATCCAGAACCCATGCGCCACTTACCTCCTTTCTCAGGCTCTCTCTCAAGCTAGCCAGGATCCCATTGTCCTAATCACCCCACGGCCAGGTACCAGACAACTAGAGAAGTTCTCACACCTCAGAGCCCGCTGAAATTATTCAAACTAGCCAATCATAAGCTTGCTTACCCTGTCTTGTTCATTCCTTCCCACAGAAACAACCATAAAGACTTTTGCCCATATTTTTTCCTCACTCCCTCTTCCATCTAACCAACCCTGATGCTTTTGTGTGGCCCTGTGTGGTGAGGCATGCCTCCTTCTCTGGAAAACTATGAGTAACACATTATCTTTTCAATGCCAGTCATCTTCTCCTCTGTTGACCTTAGCAAACTTGAATAAACATAAAACTTACATTTTAAGAGTTGTCTCACTTTCTAACACTTCTATAGTCTAGGGTTCATTTTTTCCATTTTTTGAGATGACAAAGCTAAGACTCCTCCATCTATCTTAGAGCCTTCCATCTTCTTTAAACCAATATGGTATGGTGAGAAGAGGGAAATATTTCTAGTAAAATAGATTGGTCAGAATTCAAATATCACCTAGTATGACTCTGGCAGTAACAAATAACTGTAAGCATCTTAGTCATTCTATACATAAAAGTGTATTGCCCACTCACCAAACCCTCTGCAAGTCTAGATACTCTCCAGTGCAGCTCACTTCCCAGCAGCTAAGTGTGGATTCTTCCAGGTTCTATTTTGTAGCTCCATCATCTCAACTCATGGCTTCTGGGGTCTTCAAGACCTCAGGCAAGGAGAAAGTGAAAAGAACACACACTGATCATAAGCATTATATCTGGAGATGACGCATGTCACATTCATACACAGGTTATTGGCCAGAAGTCATCATATAACTAACCTAACAAGGAAGTTTGTAAATATAGTGGAGTACATGAATATTTGGTGAGTGCTTCCTGTGACAACCACTTCTGCCACTTTTTAGCTTTTTTGCCTTGGGAAATATCTTTACCTTCCATTAGCATATTGTGGTGTCCCAAGTGCAGAGTTCAATAGCGATTCTACTGGAAAAATAAGTTGTGAATCATTCCTTCCATTTCTAACACATGGATGCAATGAGTTTAATATTCATTCACTCTGTAGTCACTCAGAGCTCCATGAACTTTCCTTGGTGGAGTAACCTCTTTACTTACTTATACTTACAATATAAATTACTAAAATTGCATTCCATTTTGTCCTTATTTTCACTTTCAACTTTGGCTTGAGGCTTCTTGTATGTTTTTATTTGGGTTGTGTTGATTTTTTTAATATATATATAGTCTAGAAACAGAATCATACACAGATAACTGTCTCAATATTCAAATAGGTCTAAAGAAAATTGGAGTCTCTTTTAGGATACCACAGAAATTAAATCAACCTATCATTTCCTGCTTTAGCTACTTTATTTCTCTTTCTATCTGCTGTTTCTCCCTATTCTGAGTGTCTCTCCAATTGTAGCACCTCTTTGGGGCCACGTCATGTGGGACCCCTTCATAGATCACTGTTCAGTCTATATATGGTTGTGTTGGTCGCTTACATAGTCCTGATACAATCTGGCACTGTAAGAGTTGCTGAAGGTCATATGACACCCTGCACTGTATAACTCACCCTCGTCAGCTTATCTCAAAAGATAGCTTTGGTTGTAGCAGAGTCTCACAGTTTTACAGATTTCTCTGAAAGGTAGCATTGTGAAGAATTTTTTTTTAAGTAAATGGAGCTATATTTGTTATTTTCAGTTTAGTGTTGGCTTAGTATTCTAGAGACTAATAAAACATTGACCCATAAGGTTAGTCACCAATGGCATAGCTAGCACACCAGTTCTTTAAAACAAAGAAAAATATGTGAAAAACATGCCTTGTAGCCACGTCTTACTCTGTTACTCATATAATTTTTTTAATGATACATACAGCCTTCTACAGATTTTCACTGACTGTTTGTTGTAGTACTGGATTTTCTTAATTTATACTTATAATTATTATAAAAAACTGTATTGTTGCCATGACAAAAATGCAAACTGAGTTATGATCTGAAACATGTATGTCACCTAGTGAGCACAACAGAAAACTATGATCATTGTAACTTTAGAAAAAGAGAAAACAGATCAATTATGAGCAAAGAGCATGATGAATCTATAAATAGCCTTTCTACAATGGAGATGTGTAAAATGCTATAGGATTTTTTTTAAAGGAGTAAAAGGGAATTGAGACCAGGCACACTGGCTCACTTTGGGAGCCCAAAGTAATCCCAGCACTTTGGGAGGCCGAGGCGGGCGGATCACCTGAGATCAGGAGTTCGAGAGCAGCCTGGCCCACATGGTGAAACCCCGTCTCTACTAAAAATACAAAAATTAGCCGGGCGTGGTGGTGGATGCCTGTAATCCCAGCAACTCGGGAGGCTGAGGCAGGAGAATCACTTGAAAACGGGAGGCAGAGGTTGCAGTGAACTGAGATTGCACCACTGCACTCCAGCCTGAGTGAAATAGCGAGACTCCGTCTCAAAAAAGAAAAAAAAAAGGAAAGAATTGAAACAAAAACTAAATTTATCTCATAAATTCTGTTTTTCATAATTATAAGACAAATGAAAGGAAAACCCCATCAGTGAACTGGTAAACATATTGAGCTAGGGCAGTTATTGCAGCATTAGTTGTGGTTGGGGAAGGGAGTCAATCACTGGAAGTGGATGAGCAAAGTGTACTGGAGGCACATCACAGAGCATCATGTGGTAATTAAACACAGCAAATGAGGCATGTCCATAGCTACATGGCTGGACCCTAAAAAAAATAAGGAAAAGAATGAGATACACATTTAATATCATTTACATAATTAAAAATATACAAAACAAAAAACAATATGAAACAAAAAGATGCACATCAAAACACTTGCCTATGGTAATAGAACTAATGTTGACAACTTAATAAAATATCTGAATGACTCAATAATCTGCTGAGGGCCGTTCACACTATCCTGAGTGAACAATCCTCTTCTTCGTGTCCCAGAACCCAGATAAGATTCCCAAATCTAAGATTCTGGAACTCTTTCCATCTGTCTACCTCAGCTCTGAGGAGAATGGGTGGGATAAAGATAAAAGGGAATAAAGTTGAAACAAATAAATAACAGAGTGTCTTTGCACTGGACAGATGCTAATCTGACTTCTGGGAACCAAAGAGTATAATTAACTAAAGACTCTATATCTGAGGTCCTAAAGAGAGAGAGAACAACAGAGGGAGATATCAATGCAGCCCTCTTTAGTAATGACAAATGTTTAACTAAATTGTATATTCTTCTTAGTTTATGCAGTGTTTTCTGTTTTGTTTTGCTTTGCTTTGCTGAGTTTTCCCTGGAATAATAGCCCATCTGACCACCATCAGGTTTAAGAGAATGTAGAGCCAAACACTCAGGAAAAGTATCGCAGTGAAGAATCAAACCTTAGCAGCCATTTGGTAAGTTGCTCAACCCTTAGCACAAATCAATAGAAAAGCAATAGACTCAAAACTACATAGAAATGTGGATTAATCATTGACAGGACATCCATCACTTGGTTAGCTGTGGGATTCTGTGAGCCACAGATATTATGTTCCAACAATGAAGATGTGACAAGTAGGCAGGAAAATAAAAGGCGGTCATGGTACTGAGGATTACAGGTGATAAGAAGTCAAGTCCCAAGCCTTTGCACAATTGAAAATGATTAGAGAGTATTCCCTCTGATAAAGTTTCAGGGCACTAGAATGATGGCGAGCCTAGGAAAGGCAATGTTCCCACAGTAGCTAAGGAAAAGTTAGAGGCATCTAAGTAATAGAAAATAGCCAAGACCTATTTGGAAGCTTCCAATCACATATAACGAAGCACATTCTTTTTGTGAGGACTGTGGCCAGGTGGGGGATTGGCTTATGAAGGTATTCTTTACATGATACGATTTATCTGGAGGCCCACAAACTCACTGACACAATTCCACACAATGGCATGCTGGACAAGTTGTATGGCCTTCCAAGGGAGATGAATGCAGGATGAGCAATGTAAACAAGACTGCATGATTTATGAAAGAAATCTCAGCCTTCCTGTGGCCACACGTCCAACATTTAATTCCTGAATTATTACAGCCAGAGAAACCAACATTTCCATTCCTGCAGAATGACTTGACATGTGGTTTAATGTTCCTCTCCCCTCCTGGAAATGTACTGCCCCCAAGAGCCCAGTGAAAGGAAGCTTGTCTGGTCATATCTCTGGAAAGAGATCATGGACTATGCCAGCTTTGATGTTTATTACCCTAGAAAAACTATGAAAAAAAATTAAGTGAAACAAAGACTGTATCTCAATATATTTGTAGAATTAGTTCTATTTTGGCAATATTCTTTCCTCTCCTAAGGCCAGAAGGTGATATTCAACATGAAAAACAGCCAACATGGCACAAGCATAGACCAATTCAAACACATAAAAATCAGTTACAGTTACACTGGTGCCTACTGACAGAGCACCTGCTAAAGCCATGCTAAAATAACCCCCAAATATTACATAACATTTTCTACTTTGTTTTGGGGTAAGTCAAAAGAGTTAGCTTTGTTTTCCAGAGTTATATAAAAATATATGCTGAAGGTCCTTGTAGTTCCTGCTGTAGTTTCATATTACAGGGGTTCCCAGGTCTCTGCTAATCATTCACTTTCCCAGTCAGACTCAACACACACAATGTCAGAGCAGTACTTCAAAATGACACTCTGGACCTGGATTTATCCCAAGAGAGATTGTCACTCCACTCTGCACTCTGCACTCTGCTAAAGAGCGAAAAAGTCACAGGGTCCCATTGATTATCCCCATGGGGGTACCAGCCTCCATTTATGCATGCATACCCGAAAGGGACTAGGTCAGGGACAGGCAGGCCAGTGCTGCAGTTCCACCTTCATGGGGCCTTGATCCTTCTATCCCTTCCAAAAGCACCTATCCAATGAACAGAAAGCTGGAGCTCTTTCCAGAATCATGATGGGTGTAGGAGCCCAGGGCCACTTTCCAAGCCACTGACATGAAGAAGCTCCCAAAAGGAATGATAGAGGAAGCTCCATCCCCTGTCTGACTTCACTAAGACTTCCCACACCTGAAAGAAACAATAAGTCAACATTGACAAATTCCTGTTAGTATTTCTTAATATTTCAAAGAAACATTATAGATGTCATTTTTCCCCTATTGCTGGGGAAGATTCTTGTCATTTGCTGAAACACTTTATAGCCTCCCTAAACATTGCTTTGAGTATACACATCTATGAGATAATATACATTCTACATGAAAATACTATCATGTAGCTGTTCCCTAACACAACTATTCTGACCACTTTCATAAGAGGACACTGTTATGCACATTTAGAGTCACATAGCGCATAGCGGCTGGAAACACAGGCTAGAGCCACATTCAATGCCTGGCTTGCCCACTGAGTAACTTGGAAATCTTGAATCAGTTTCTTATCTTCTTCAGGTTTCAGTCTCTTCATCTGTAAAACAAGGGCAACAAGACCAACATCATAAGATTCTTGGGAGTCTTCAATGATTTATATGTGAAAGGTGTTTAGGGTGATGCACACTGTAGGCATTCCACAACTATCAACTAAAGGGATGTCTCCACAGCACAGACAAAACGATCAATTCAAGAATCATCAGATTTTCTAGAATCCCACACATAGTTTTTTATAAAAATTTTCACAATTTACCCAATTTGTTTGCCATCATGGATTCATTCAACAGGCATTTCTTGAGAGATAACTGTGTACTGGACCCTGTGCCAGCAGCTGGGGATTTAAAAAGGAATGAGATATGGTCCCTACCATCAAGGGACCATATGGTTTACCATCAAGTGTAGGAGACAAACACATGCATACATAATACAACACAGGGAGTGATTTTAAATGAGGCTCATAGAAAAAAGAGGTTAACCCATATCAGGGGGCCAAACTGGTATTATATGTTCCACATACATCTCTGAATAGTGATATCGTGGGGTCAAAACCCCTACAGTAAGATACAGATCTAGACTATTATACTCATGAGCCCTCACTTCCATTGATGGCAGAAGCAAAAAGTAGATATTGCTATTAAAGTTAACTTACTCCCCTCTTTCTAAAACTTAATCTCTTTGGGTTGTCATATTCAGGATTTTCCCCAACATCATTCTCCTAACTCTTGGGGGCTCATGAATGTCCTGTCATTAGAAAAAGGACATCTGGCACTTGCCCTATCTGAGCACTGACTGCCTTCCATCACTGCTTTAAAGGGTGAGACGCTGATCTGCGGTCTGATCTCTTAGTATAACCATGGAGGTGATGGCTCTCAACTAGCTCAAACTTCCCTCCCAATGCTCCACCAGGCTTTCACCACAGCACTAACATGCACAGCTGACATTTTGAGATTTAGCCATGTCCTACGTATCATTCCTGCTTTGGGCTAGCCAATCCTTGGTTTCCTGTTAAAAGCTGTGGCAGCCTCCTGACAGCCATGCTGATTTCTAATTCTCAAACACCATCTCAGGGACAGTTTTGGGAACCTTCCTGGGTCTCCTCCCTGGATCCAAATGAGACTCAGGGGTGGCAGAAGGAGACTTTCTCAGGCGTGGTCATCTTAAACAAAATAGCAACACAATCACTGCTCTACCAAGGATGCCCCTTTTGAGGCAATAATCTCCATCTAGAGTTCCAGGCAAGGTGTGCTAACCCAGCCCCTTCTCATCAGTGATTTCCAGAACGATCTGGGGTCTCTATACAGACCAGGCCCAGGAACTTGTCCCAATTCTGGGCTCAGTCATCTTGCTTGCCTGTCACTCTGTCCCCGGGATCCTCCCCATCAGTTTTCTTCTTTCCAGGTATGAGAAATTACCTTTATGTCATACTCTACATAGTCTCTATTCTGTGGTTTATAGTAAATCTTTCTTACCTCGGTCCTCTAGCCTCTTAATATTTTAAGGGAATAGTTAATATTTAAAGGAATGCTTCCGATTTCTCTTTCAACAAGCCTAGGTATTGCAAGTGAATGCCTTGGCTTTTCACTACCACTGCCTTCGAAATTAGCTTCTATAGCAGGTTTTGGAATTCAAAAACTGAATATGGTCTCCTTTGTTCTTGGCTGCCCCTCAAGAAAAGAATGTCATGACTCAATGGGTGGGAACTGTGGTGCAGAATGAACTAATGGGAATTTAAAATACAGAAAAGAAAGTTTCAAAATATTATCATGTCTTTTTGGTCCCTACTTGAAAAAAAATCTTAATCCCAAAGATAAGGTAACAAAATAGCACTGGGCACATCTGTTCTCTAACACACCTTTGCCATTCAGTGGCCTAGAGTGTATCAGGGGGATATAAAAGAAGAAACTTTCACAAACAGGTGAAGCTGTATCATCACCCTGATTCATAGGGTTATTGAACATCCCAACCTCAGCAAAAAAAAAAAAAAAAGCTTTACCACTGTCTGCAATAAGCAAGGTTGTTGTGGAGGAAAGTGAGGAGAAGGACAATGGCAGGGGAAAGGCTGACATAAATGACAGAAACCATGGATGAAAAAATATATATATTCTATATGACTGTCAGGGAGCTGATCATTGAAAATTACCTAGTCATTGTTTCAGCAGAAGCTGTACAAGCCAGAAGAGAGTAGGGGCCCATATTCAACATTCTTAAAGAAAGGAATTTTCAAAACAGAATTTCACGTCCAGCCAAACTAAGTTTCATAAGTGAAGGAGAAATAAAATCCTTTCCAGACAAGCAAATGCTCAGGGATTTTGTCACCACCAGGCCTGCCTTACAAAAGCTCCTGAAGGAAGCACTAAATATGGAAAGGAAAAACCAGTACCAGCCACTGCGGAAACACACCAAAATGTAAAGACCAATGATACTATGAAGAAACTGAATCAACTAGTGTGCAAAATAACCAGCTAGCATCATAATGACAGGATCAAATTCACACATAACAATATTAACCTTAAATGTAAATGGGCTAAATGCCCCAATTAAAAGACACAGACTGGCAAATTGGAGAGTCAAGACCCATTGATGTGCTGTATTCAGGAGACCCATCTCACATGCAAAGATACACATGGGCTCAAAATAAAGGTATGGAGGAATATATACCAAGCAAATGGAAAGCAAAAAAAAAAGAAAAGCAGGGGTTGCAATCCTAATCTCTGACAAAACAGACTTTAAACCGACAAAGATCAAAAAAGACAAAGAAGAGCATTACATAATGGTAAAGAGATCAATGCAACAAGAAGAGCTAACTATCCTAAATATATATGCACCCAATACAGAAACGCCCAGATTCATAAAGCAAGTCCTTAGAGACCTACAAAGAGACTTAGACTCCCACACAATAATAGTGGGAGACTTTAACACCATACTGTCAAATTAGATCAATGATACAGAAAATTAACAAGGATATTCAGGACTTGAACTCAGCTCTGGATCAAATGGACCTAATAGACATCTCCAGAACTCTCCACACCAAATCAACAGAATATACATTCTTCTCAGTGCCACGTGGCACGTTTTCTAAAATCTACCACATATTTGGAAGTAAAACACTCCTCAGCAAATGCAGAAGAACTGAAATCATAACAAACAGTCTCTCAGGCCACAGTGCAATCAAATTAGAACTCAGGATTAAGAAGCTCACCAAAATTGCGCAACTACATGGAAATTGAACAACCTTCTCCTGAATGACTCCTGGGTAAATAATGAAATTAAGGCAGAAATCAAGAAGCTCTTTGAAACCAGTGAGAACAAAGAGACAACCTGCTAGAATCTTTGGGACACAGCTAAAGCAGTATTAACAAGGAAATTTATAGCACTAAACGCCCACACCAGAAACTAGAAAGATCTCAAATCAACACCCTAATATCACAATTAAAAGAACTAGAAAAGCAAGAGCAAACAAATTCAAAAGCTAGCAGAAGACAAGAAATAACTAAGATCAGAGCAGAACTAAAGGAGATAGAGACACAAAAAACCCTTCAAAAAAATAAACAAATCCAGGAGGTGTTTTTTTTTAAAAAATTAACAAAATAGATAGACTGCTAGCTAGACTAATAAAGAAGAAAAGATAGAAGAATCAAATAGACACAATTAAAAAATGATAAATCACTGACCCCACAGAAATACAAACTACCATCAGAGAATACTGTAAACACCTCAACGCAAATAAATTAGAAAATCTAGAAAAAATTGATAAATTCCTGGACACATACAGCCTCCCAAGATGAAACCAGGAAGAAGTCGAACCCCTGAATAGACCAATAACAAGTTCTGAAATTGTGGCATTAATAGCCTACCAACCAAAAAAAAGTCCAGGACCAGATGGATTCATAGCCGAATTATACCAGAGGTACAAAGAGGAGCTGATACCATTCCTTCTGAAACTATTCCAAACAATTGAAATGGAGGGACTCCTCCCTAACTCCTTCTATGAGGCGAGCATCATCCTGATACCAAAACCTGGCAGAGACACAACAAAAAAAGAAAACTTCAGGCCAGTATCTCTGATGAACATCGATGTGAAAATCCTCAATAAAATACTGGCAAACCGAATCCAGCAGCACATCAAAAAGCTTATCCACCACGATCAAGTTGGCTTCATCCCTGGTATTCAAGGCTGGTTCAACATACACAAATCAATACACTTAATCCATCACATAAACAGAACCAAGGACAAAAACCACATGATTATTTCAATAGATGCAGAAAAGGCCTTTGGGTTCAACATCCCTTCATGTTAAAAACTCTCAATAAACTAGGTATTGATGGAACGTATCTCAAAATAATAAGAGCTATTTATGACAAGCCCACAGACAATATCATATCGAATGGGCAAAAGCTGGAAGCATTTATTTTGAAAACCAGCAGAAAACAAGGATGCCCTCTCTCACCACTCGTATTCTAATGTCAAACTTAGATATTAGGAGTCATTGTGCCAGCTCTCTAGCTTTCCTGCCCATTATCTTAAATGATTTTCTCAGTAAAACAGAGTTATAGTAACCCAATTTCCACCTGAAGAACCTAAGGCTCAGTGACTTTCTTCAAACCAAAAAGTAGTGATGGTAGAAAGCAAATACAGATCTCCACACTTTGCAGCAGAAGGGCTATTTACATTCTTCATCCTTACAGATCTTGCTCCTTAATTCTCTTTTCTTGAAATTACTTTTGATTTTTATTTCATGGCTTATAATTATTTGTTTATGATGTTTATTCTTCTCAAATACTGATAGATTGTAATTGTCACTAACTCATGCAGACTCTTACCAACCATTGTATAAGAAGCTTATCTTGGCCGGGCGCGGTGGCTTATGCCTGTAACCCCAGCACTTTGGGAGGCCAAGGCAGGCACATCACAAGGTCAGGAGATCGAGACCATCCTGGCTAACACGGTGAAACCCCATCTCTACTAAAAAGTACAAAAAATTAGCCAGGTGTGGTGGCAGGTGCCTGTAGTCCCAGCTGCTTGGGAAGCTGAGGCAGGAGAATGGCATGAACCCGGGAGGCAGAGCTTGCAGTGAGCTGAGATCACGCCATTGCACTCCAGCCTGGGTGACAGAGCGAGACTCTGTCAAAAAACAAACAAACAAACAAACAAAAAAACCAGAAAAACAGAAGCTTATCTTGTGTACCAAGATATCAAGTCATCTCACCTTTATGTTTGGTTGGCTCTCAGAAATCACCTCCAATTTTGAGGAAGCTTGCACTCTTCTTGAGATGCCTCATACAGTCTGCTTATTTATTAGCCACTCTTTATTTTTATTTTATTATTATTATTTTTATTTTATCTTATTTTATTTTGAAACAGTCTCGCTCTGTTGCCCAGGCTGGAATGCAGTGGTGAGATCTCAGCTCACTACAACTTCCACCTCCCGGGTTCAAGCAATTTTCATGCCTTGGCCTCCCAAGTAGCTGGGATTACAGGCATGTGCCACCACGCCCAGCTAATTTTTGTATTTTTTAGTAGAGACAAGGTTTCACCATGTTGTCCGGGCTGGTCTCGAACTCCTGAGTTCAAGTGATCTGCCTACCTCAGCTTAGCAAAGTGCTGGGATTACGGGCGTGAGCCACCACACCCGGCCTATTGTTTATTTTCTAAGAAACATGTTTTCCTTTGTCGCTCAAGGAAATATTCAAGGTATCTCATTCTCAAGTCCTCTACTTCCAAGGTAATTCCATATAGGACTCTCCAAGGGATGTACTATGCTTGGGTCAGATCTCATCACCTTTATTTTTGGCAAAATATACTGTCAGCTATTTTAACTAAGCAAACTAAAAATAGCATATTAGAAACAATTAACGTTTGCTACATTACATTACAAAGTGTAATGACTCAAAAAAACACTCAATCGTTCAGCTCACAATTCTGCAGGTCAGCAAATTGGGCTGAGTGTAACTGGGTAGTTCTGGTCCCAGCTGGGCTCAATCAACACATCTGTGGTGAGCTATCAGGTCAGCTGGGAACTGGTTAGTCTAGGATGACCTCAGCTCAGCTAGAATGGCTATGGCTGTCTAGACTTGCTCACAGTGTAACTGAGCAGAATTTTAAAGATCTAGATTTGCAACTGGCACACCACCATTTCTGTCACATTCTTGTGACTAAAGTAAATTCTAAGGCCAGCCAAGACTTAAGGATTGGGTAGAGAGACTCCATCTCTTGATGGGAGATCCTGCAAAGTTACCTTGTGGGGGACATAAATACTGGGAGATCTGAACAACTGGGTGATTTTTGTAATCAGTCTACCAAAGTGTCTATGACTGAGATTGGTCAAACAACAAAACACATTAAGTTTGAACTGTATAATCTACTCTGCTAGGCACCCCTTACATGAACTCAACCATTTTCCAACCAATTTATTTACTTGGAAAAATGAAACAAGTATTTAATTAAAATGAGTTCAAATAAGTTTGGTGATCAGGTGTGTCATGCTAGGAATTAAATTAGTCATGGGAATTTATAGGCAAATGAAAAAATCACTACCATTAAGAAGCCTGCAGTCTAGCAGAGGAAACAAATAGGTAAATATATGTAATGATAATTATAGAGGCCACTATGGGGTTACAGAGGAAAGGCACATCACTCAGAGCAACCTTCCCAGAGAAGGGTGTAAACGTCAGGTATCCGAGAAACCCAAAGGATGAGAAATATTGCATTCTATGCATGT
Organism: Gorilla gorilla gorilla; assembly: GCF_029281585.2. Lineage (NCBI taxonomy): Eukaryota > Metazoa > Chordata > Mammalia > Primates > Hominidae > Gorilla > Gorilla gorilla. The sequence goes on from NC_073224.2 coordinate 157,937,487, forward strand.
GAGTAGACAACACTGAGTCCATAGCTCCCAGCCTTTGTCGGAAGGTCAGGAAATTACTGACAGACTTGTCTTATCACGGACAGCGTGTTTGATACTAGGGACTTTCTCTAAGGTACCATTAAACTGATTCTATCTACAATCCCCTTCTGTTACCTGCATGCAATGTTCCCAGGTAAACCTCTGTCTTTGTTCTCTACCTAAATATCAGATAGTCATTGTTGCTTATTTTCTATCTCTCCAGCACTCCTCACTACTCAATGTATATTCAACGTCCATTTTCCTTTGTTTTTAGCACTTAGAATCCTGCAGCTATTTCATCCTCAATACGAAGATGTGACTTTCACTTCAGTTGCCTCAGGCAGTTAAATATTTCTCCTATTTTTGAAGCCTCAGTACTAGTAATACATTCATTCATATAACGATTTATCAAGGACTGGCTACAGCTTACAACTACCAAATAATGGTAAACAAGATAAATTACAACCTCTACCCTCATGATTCTTATAATCTACTGAAAGAGACTGATATTAAAGAAGGAATGACACAAATAATTTTCAGTTATGGTTATATGTCCTATAAAGAAACATACAAGGTGGTATGAGAACAAAACAAGAAACAATTAGTAGTCTGACAAATGAGCAGTAATTAGCCCCAAAAGGAAGCTGTAGAGATCCAGGAGAAGTGTTGTAGACTGAAGGCACCATGGGTGCCAGGGCTGGGTCTGAAGGAGCCTAGCAGGTTAGAGAAGCAGGAAGATGGCCCATGTGGTTGGATCCAAGTGAGTGAGGAGGAGAATCACAGGAGATCAGGCTGAAGAAACAGAAAATATTCAGTCCACAGGACTGCATCCACCTCTCGGCATAAAAATACTTTTATCCAAAACCATGTCATATGTAGGATGCTTGTGATCTCAAAATTAACCCAAACTTAGAATTTTGTATTTCACTTGCAGTTTATCATTCAAAAGTATTTACCTTCTCAATCCACAGGCTCATCTTCAACTCTGACTAATTCCAAGTTCTTGAATGTTTTCTCCAAATAGGATTGGATCAATTTTGATCAGTAGTCAAAATCTAAGTAGAGTTCCTAGGATATAAAATGACAGATTTCTAGGGATTGCAAACATCTCCCAGGACACAGAACAAAGGGTGGTGGAGAAATAGAACTAAAAACTAGTTTACTCAGCTTTCTCCCTTTTTGAGAATGTTCAGGCTAAAAGTTATGCCCTTCCTCCTCATCCTTAGAAGCTGAGGGGCAGGTTAAGCTGACTGTCAGGACATTCTCGGGATGTTCCGCTAATCCTCATCTGTTTTACTCTCCAAAGTCTTTCTTTATCTCTCATATTGTTTTAAATTCTCTTGAAATTAGAAGTTGGACCAAATGTGCTTTACATGCAAATATTTGGCTCTTTCTGCATGTAAAATGAAGTTAAAACTCAAAGCTATAAAAACAAAAGTTGAAAACCCAAACTCTGGGCACACATTGGTTGGGAGTGTGTATGTGTTGCGATTTTGGGATTAGTAAGAAGTTTAGTAGAAAGCAAACCCAAAAGGGAGAATAAAGCTACTTCTTACTTCTCTAAGGCTCATATATTTGATCAGATTGAGATGTTTTCCCTTATTTTTCTATATTCTATCTAGCAGAAGAATTAATGTGCAACTATTGTTCTTTGCCCCCATTATCTCCTGTGCCACCACTCTTGCAAGCCAGCAGGAAAACCACCCTATTCCAAACATATGGTCATTGCGGGTTTCTCTATCAAAATACACAATTTAATCTTTTATTTAATTCAACATCACTTTTCCTACACTTACTCAGCATGTGACACTTTAGTCCATGCTGTTCAATTGACCTGAGTTTAAAGAAAACCTGTGTAAACTTTGAGGTCAAAAGTTTCTAGACAACTCCTTTTCCCAGGAGGTCACTTTATCGGAGAGTGTGATGCCATTTATTATCAATTTCCAGGGTTGAAAACATGATGTCGAATTAAAACACCTTCCATTTCAGGTGCTAAGTTCCTACCCCAAGTTCTATTATTTTAAAACTTTAGCTAAAAATTTCCCAGAGGTGACTGAGTTTTCTCAGTCCCTGGGGAAGCTGCTGTGAATGACTTTTCACAGTGCCTTTTCTGAGAGTCTCCAAGTCCGCTTTTTGCAACCTAAATATTATCAGCTTAAATGCATGCCAGGGGCATTCAAATAAAAGGAACGAATGAAAATTATAAATGGAAAGTTTAAAAAATGAATAAAGAGACAGAGAAGACTTAAGGAAAAGAAGTAATAAAGTGAAAACAAAGTTTGGAGTTCTAATCTCACCCTACGCAGTGGGACCCCAAGCAAACTGCACCTGTTCCCAGTTCTATTATAGGGACTTCATGGCATTCTTTCGGAGATGAAATACATCAGCATGTGTAAAGTACCTGGTATACGGTTAGTACTCAGGCTTGTTAGTTTCTTGCCTTTAGCTCTCCTTAAAGACAGGGAGTCTTATAAATGTTCTGTTTTTAAAATGAACTAATGGAGATTCATTGATTTATGCAGTCAATTATAAGTGTGAGCAACAGCCAAATAGGCAAGTTACATCAGGAAAAAAAAAAAAAAATTCTCAGGTCACCGAAGTGGCAATTAGCAAGTACTGTGGAGAGAAAGAGGAGTAGAGAAAAAAGGAGGAGAAAAAAGGCCTGATGAGGCAAATTGCTTTTAATTACCTCTAAACATTTTCTTGTCTTCTTTTGATGCCGTAAGACCCCCTGCAGTTCCAAAATAAAATAAGCCTGAGTTTTGTTTTGCTCTTTTAAATAGGAACATAATAGCCACTGTGGAAACACGTTCTTAATCAAAGGTATTAAACTCTTGGCTGCTCTTCTTCGTTTGAAATTGCCTGGGTTCATTATTATCAAGGGGAAGAGAAGTCTAGTCACCATTTAGCTCCCTTCTTAGTAAATTAAAATATTAATTACAAAATACCTTATTTTTATCTTATATCTGAAGCTATTAGTTACTGTGGCTGGGGAAAAAAAAAGCAGCCTCATTTTGTGCTGAAGTAATTTTCCTAACAAAGCATGCATAGTTACTTTTTAGTTCCTAGAAATCAAATCATTACATGAAATGCCACATTTTAAGAGCCATCTGAATAAATTAGATAGCAACTTCATTTATTTTTTTGTCTGAGATAAGTGTGCAATTACGGTTGCTGTGTCCACGCGTTTGGGCCATGCAACCGCTCGGATTAGGCCATTTGCTAAGCAAAGGGGGGCACTCAATGCCAGGCAGAGCCAGAGAGGAAAGAAAGAATGTTTCCCTTTCATTTCCACGGCACAATGTGGTAATCGATCTTATGCCCGTAGACACAAATGCTCAATCTCTGGGAAAGAGGCAAATAAAGCCACAGAATAGACGTTAGAGCCAACTAAAACTCTCATTGTCTGCCTCTTCAAAGACTCAAATTATCAGCTAGGTATTGAGGTGACAGTAGAAAACACAGGCCAATGGCCAACGAACCCACTAAGCATTAGGATTGCCTGGTACTGCGGAGCCTGAAGTCATCACAAATAAACTAAAAACACAGTCTCTTTTACAGGTGAGAGTGATCTGCAGCAGCCCTGGCTTTAGAGGCTATGTTTGGGGGAGGGTCTACAGGCCACCATCCCTTTTGCAATATATTTTCTCCTTTTCCTATTACTCGCACAGTGCCTGAAATTAGATTTTTCTCTCCTTACATTTGGAAGGATATTCAGTTTAAGAAGTCACTAATTTCAGAAACAGCTAGAGAGAGAAGCCTTCACAGCCAACACCATTTATTAAGTGCGCACTATGTACTAAGTGCATTACATATATTATTTTCTTGAATCATTACCATAACCTTATAATGTTGACTTTTTTTTATGGCCCCATGTTACTCAAGTGAAAACTGAGGCTTAGAAAGATTAAGCAACTTGAACAATTGGCAAGTGATAAGGGGAAGATCTAAATCCAGGTGTCTGATTGTAAAGCCCTTGCTCTTATATTCTGTCTGCTTCCCTCTGATGGTACGTTTTGGGGTGTGGGGGACAGGTCCTGAGGCTTTTGAAGACAGAAGAGAGTATAAAAAGGGAGATGAAGGGGGACTGTGAAAGGGAAGAGTTAGCCCCAGGTATGCCCTCTAAAGAGAGAAGCCCTCTTTGCCAGATTGCCAGAGGGAAGCATTAATGCTGGGCCAACTTATCCCTCCACCAAACACCATTCAAATCAGTCTTCTTTTCAGGCTTTTTTTTTTTTTTTTTTTTTTTTTTCCTGAGACAGAGTCTTGCCCAGGCTGGAGAGCAGTGGCGTGATCTCGGCTCACTGCAAGCTTCGCCTCCCAGGTTCAGGCCATTCTCCTGCCTCAGCCTCCCTAGTAGCTGGGACTACAGGTGCCCACCACCATGCCTGGCTAATTTTTTGTATTATTATTATTATTATTTAGTACAGACGGGGTTTCACCGTGTTAGCAAGGATGGTCTGGATCTCCTGACCTCGTGATCCGCCCTCCTCGGCCTCCCAAAGTGCTGGGATTACAGGCGTGAGCCACCGCGCCTGGCCTCTTTTCAGGTTTTTGTGCATACATCTCACTGAACTGCACAGAATCCATGGTCCCTATGGATGAGCCAGGCAATTTTCATCCTTTCACGTGCACCGAGAATACACCCTTAGTGAATTAAGGGGCAGGCTCAAAGGTTTCAGCACATAAAAGACGATGGGAGGTAGGGGAGTGCAGGGGAATGAGAAAGGGCATGGTACCACTTCCCATCTGTGTAGCTTGGGATAAATTATCCAACCTCTGTGCCTCAGATTCCTCATCGGAAAAATAGGGTTAATAAGAATGCTTCCTTCACAGGATTCCAGGGACTAGCAGATAGAAAAATTTGAATGGATGTTGTAGTAAATAATATTCTATCATTTAATTTAACTGGGTAGAATAGCATTCCTCAAAGATGTTCTGTAAAATAATTCTTACACCATGTAACTTTGGATAATACGGTCTACTCGACCTGTTCTTGCAAATGCACAATGTACCTTAACATATAAAAGACTCCCCCAAACCCCAACCAAGAAACCTCTCTTAATATATTTAGCATGCTCATTCCATGAAGCACACTTGAGTGGTTAGTGTTCCAAAGACCACTAACACTGAACTATAAGAATACGAAACCAGGAACCAAGTCATGTGAACGCTAGTGTGTTTAACTGCACGGGTTCTACTGCAAATGTTACAGAGCAGAAAATCAGTGTGGAAAGGATTCATACTTTGGAACCGAAACCCTTTTTTTGGATTCTAAACATGTTAGCCACTTACGAAAGCCTTGAACGAGTTGCTCGTCTCTCGAGTCTCATTTTCTACATCCATGTCTGTGAGTGTATCTTGTGGAAGTTGAGGATCAGCCTTATTCATCTTTGACTTTCCAACATCTATCTCAGAGCCCAAAACTTTGTCAGTGCTCAGGATGCTTGTAGAATAAAAGAATGAAGTCGCAACCTGGAAGTAGACATCATGGAATGAATGACCCGACGAAAACCTATCACTAACTCCATTCAATCCCATAAACTTTTGCTAAGTCAATGCCAAGTCCTCCTGGAAGCAGACATGGAAACCCAGCTAGGAATGTGACCTGGAGGCAGACATGGAAACCCAGCTAGGAATGTGAGAGGTTAACTGGGAGATCACACTTGTGAAAAACGAAGAGGAGGCAGGACTGGGCAGGGAGAGTCTCAGACTGTAATGCGCATCTGGCAAATACTCATCCAACCCAATGGGGAGCCCCAGAGCAGACTGCCCTTTAGAGGTGTCCCACATATGGTGCAAATGGCCACACCCTAGTTTCCCCCACCATGCTCAGTCATTGGCTGGGGGCTGCCTGGAAGAGCATGACCTTGGCTCAAAGACTGCAGCAGCAGATCCCCCAAAGAGACTCTCAGCTCACTGCATTCCTTGCAGCTGAATGAGAAGTTCTTTCTTGAAGCAAGATCCAGCAGTGCACCTCTGTGGCTGCCACAGTGAACCTCTTCTATGTACCAAACTCAGTAGGTACAGTAGTAAACAAGGCTTACCTGAACACTAGAGGAGTCTGTAGTTAAATAGGGAAATAAGCCAGTGACTTAAATAAATCCCAGAAAGCAGGACGTGGGTAGTTCTCTGAGGAAAGACAAATCTGTTCCAGAGTGATTGATTAATAACGTCTGCCACGGTCAAAGGAAGAGACAGTGTGCAGATATACATATTTGCCATTTCTGGCTTATTCCTCCTCTCTGCTAACTTAAATCTCTCTCAAGGTCCAGCTGAAGTCTCATATTTTCCATAATAGACTTAAATACTAAATACTTCTATCCCTAAAGGTCTCTACTTTCATAGCCAGCCACAGCATTTTGTATCATAGAATATACATTTCTTGTATTATCATCCAATTGTTTCTTTCCAGCACAGCTGGCCTCACTAGCCAAACCATAAACAGTTTGGCTGCAGGGACAATGTCATGTACTTTCCCACCCTTCCCTTTTCTGAGTAGCCCCACATCACCACTTAACACACTGTAGAGAAAACAATAGTTGGTCAACATCGACATCTGGATATATGGATCAATTGACTAGTCTCGTGGTTTCAGAGGAAATCAGAAACTTGTTTTAGGAATCCAAGTGTGTTATGTATTTCCTTCAGAATTAATGCTCTAAAATAAAGGAGAGGGCATCATTCTCAGCTGGGATGTGTCTGCATCTATAGTTGTCCCTTTCTGCTTCACAGATTTGCTTTCATTGTCCCTAGTACCCAGTGGCAGCTAAGGGTGTCTAAGAGCGAAACTGGAGGTTTTAGGCTGTAACTCAATCAGTTCTGTCCCACCATCCTTTGAAATATCTAACTTTAATTTTATAATTTAAAATAAATTGCTCTGCAAGTGTAACTTCGAGCATCTTTGCCACCAGCACCCGTTCCAACAATACCACCACCATTAAGCCCCACAAATGGACATTCTGGAGCTGCTCTGCTACTTTCCTCTGCAATTCATGTAGATAATAGACTGTAGGCTCTAGTTCTATTTTCTCTTTCAAAATCCTCCAAGGACTGGTGAAGTCAACTCTACTTCCCTTACACTCTCTCCTTCTGCTATTTTGGTTCCTATCCAGCCTCTCTCCAAAGATCAACTTCCCAGTTAACTCTCTATAGAAAGAAACAAAATGGATCAAGGAAAAAAAAGTTGAAATGAATCATGATTTATTTTTACAAAGCAGTTTGCTTTCTATACATCTGGCTTTATTTACCAGAGAAAAAAGATATTTGTATCCAAACTTAATGAGGTTGAGTCTACTAATTTGAATTAGTTTATCTTTCTTTGTTTTAGCTAACATGGCCAGTTTGCCAGTTTGTAATGTTCACAACACTTAAAGTAAATAATAGCTTTCATGAAAATCTCTTTAAACCCTTATCTTAAAATTAGTCCTCATCACATTCCATATGTTTACATGATCGCAATTGCTATCCTTATTTTAAAGCTCACTTAAAAGAGCCACAGAAGGTAAGTGATTTGCCAGAGGTCACAGCGAATCCAGGGTGAGTCAGGAATAGAAGCCAGCTGTTCGAACCAGCCACCCCATGCTCTAATCACCTCAACAGCACTCAATTCTCACACACCCCATTATTACAGAGACACTTGTCCCAGAGCCCTGTCCAATTCATCTTCTCTAAAAGAGGCTGTGAAAAGGCTAAAAACACCCTCCTCACTTCTCAAATATGATTTTGACTCATTGTAAATTCTCCTTATTGAGGCAAAGTATAGCCATTTTGTCATTTTCAGATCGAATCATCTATTTAGTAAATTGGCAGGCTGTTTTCTTGTTTCCTATTGAATATCACTGAAAATGCTAAATCAGCATTTTGCAAATCAGATGTGCGGAAATTTTTTGCCTCACTTCCTATCTTGCTGGTTCAGTGAGTACTCCCTAAGTGCTAGGCACTGTGGTAACTTTTAGGGAGGCAAAGCCCAGTCTTTGGCTTCAAAAGTTTACCATTGATTGTGGAAGACAATCAATCAAGGAGACAACACAATATATAAACTCTCATTAAAAGGTAAATACCAAGTGCTAAAGAAATTCACAGAAATGGTATTTAATCTCATTGTGGGGAACACAAAGACTGCTTAGAAGCTGAGTCCTCAGAAGATACTAGCCAGGTGTTAAGAGTTTAACGTCCTCCTACAAAAGATATATTGGAGTCTTAGCCCCCTGTATCTCAGAATTTGGCCTTATTTTAAGGTGTTTATGGAGAAAATCAAGTCGAAATAAGGTCATTAGAGTGGACCCTTATCCAATGGGCTGGTGTCCTTGTAAAAAGGGCAAGTTTGGACACAGAGACAGACACACATAGAGGGAAGACAATATGAAAACAGGGAGAATCCCATGTGAAGACAGAGGATTGGAGTGATCCATTTACAAACCAAAGAATGCCAAAGATTGCCCACAAACCTCCAAAAGCTAAGAAGACACAAGGAAGGATTTTCCTACAGGTTTTGGAGAGAGCAGACACTTTGATCTTGGACTTCTAGCCCTCAGAACTATAAAATAGTATATTTCTGTTGTTATAAGCCACCGAGCTTGTTATATTTTGTGACAGCAGCCATAGGAAACTAACACACCAGGACAAAGAGAAAAAAAAGAGCATCCCGACTAAAGAAAATCAAAGGACAGGATGCCTAGAAATAAAATGCTTCCCCATGGCTGGTTTGGGTTCAGTATGGTGGAAACCTGAGAGCGGGAGCAGGGAAATGCTGGGCGCTGGGGCAGGTCAGGGAGTCAGGGAGCAGCTCTTGAGGTCTCTGTGTAACAAATTGAGCCTGTCCTTTGCTATCATGGAACCCATGCAATTCCCAGTGTTTCTACTACGGAGGGAAATGTTTCTGGATATTGTGGGTTCTGTGCGTCTGCTGATAAGCTTTAAACCCTGAGTTTCCTCTGCAGTCAGCAGCTTAAAGCATCAAAGCTTCTGTTTCAGCACCACATCAAAACTCAGGAAGCTTTAAAGTTCATCCAAACACCCAGCCCTTGCTGAAAGAAGACACCGGGACTCTAGAGACAAGCAATGAACTGTCTCAAGGATCCCTCTGAAAATAAATATCAGATAAGTGGACGTTTATTTACATCCTGGAATGTTCTTTCTTGTACCACCAGGTCTACTCCAGCCAGAAATAAAAGATGCTATGTCAATTTTATCTAAGGGAGAGCAATAACCCACTGCAGGTTACAAGACAAGTGGGGCAGAGCCCAGGTGCTCAGACTGCAAATGGCACCATTGCCTTCTGCTTTACAAAGACACATCTAAAGCTGTCACCCTGGGCCATGCAAACAAGTTCCCTTGGGAATGGGCTAAAATTAGCAATTTCGGTTCCTCTTTGAAATATCCTCACACCAAAGAAGCCATTTTTAAAGACTGCTCATAAAGTCCAGCTTAATACACTTCCTGCCAGACACCTGAAGAGAGAAAAGCTCATCTGATCCACTGAATTGATGAAGTCTGGTTGTGGGGAAAGGCTTCAAAGCGCCACAACTAAACATAACTGAGCAAGGGAATGGAAAGGAAGAGAGAGCCATCAGAAAGGTGTGTGAACAGTCATGGGCTCCCTTTTCCCCTGGATGTGGGTGGGTGCCATCATAATGAGAAGATCTGCCTTGTGGAAACACAACAGAGAAATTATGCCAATAAAGAAGCTTCATTTTATAGTTTAGCTACGGAGTCTGTTTAGAGAAAATGTCACGTTTCAGCTTCTTTATGGAGACTGAGCTCCGATTTGAGAGGTTTGGGGGCTGGAGGAGGAAGGAGCAGGGACAGAAAGTGGAATTTTTCTCTTCCCTACACACATACACACACACAGACACACACACACACGTTGGGTTTGAACTTTTACAGTTTTTGGTTGCAGTTGGTTTTCCTTGCTTTATTTTCCCCAAATTGAAGCTAAGGGAATTTAAATGTGGGCTTATTGCTAAGTGCAGCACCAAACTATACAACATCCAAGGAACAGTATATTTTACTTTAGTATTACAGAAATTTTTTACTCCTAGTAATGTTCACCTTCCCTAATTCACCTTCCCTAATATCCCTGGATAGAATTTTTCCCTTCCTTCTCTCATGAGTCTGGTGTGTCCACTGTTCTGTGATGAGCTTACCCTCACTTTATTGTGATTTGGTGTCATATCTCTCTCCAGGTAACAATTTTAACTTAATCACCTTTGAACCCCTAGCTCTGAGCATGGAATAACCATATTATTAATTCTTCCCAAATTAATAAATAGCATACATCTTGAACAACCACAACACTGTAGAACCAAATTTGCCATTTTGGCAAATCTTTGCCTGAGATTTATACCAGTACTCCTGCATGTGATTGCTATGTATACAATGGGGCATGGGGATGGTCACCCAGAGAATACTCTTCTGTTGCCCAATTCCAGGCTTTCTCACCTTTGACTTTTCTATAAGTCTCCCTCACAAGGACCTATTCATTAGAACACAGAAAATAGCTAATCAGGTAAGCAACTTAGAAGACATTATTTTACACATTTAAAACATGAAAGCTACAACCTTACAGTGTTTTACACGATACAGATGTTAACATACAAACAGTTTAACACTGTATTTTTATAAGCTCTGCATGGCAAACTCAATTGCTACTCTACTTAAATTTGTTTTTTACAAATGCAATAAACTCCTTTATAATTATGATAGCTTGACTTATAATAGTTTGTCTTAGGAATTCAAAGCATTTAATTGGCTTCCCTATCTACCCACTTAACACCCTCCTCATCTAGGGAGATTGGAAGCAAGGTATGATTCTCATTTATCTGAAATGAAAAGAGAGCATAAGGCGATGACTGAGTTTAAAAGCAGTGCTCCAGAACCACTCTGGAGAATATGCAAATTTTAGCGTAAGGCTGATCTGCCTTAGCTTTCATCCAAAAAGGATTTTGTGAGGGAAGTAGAGTCATACCTCTATTAATAAAGATGCCATGCTCAAACAGCATACTTTATTGTCAGACACTTTATTACTAGAGCTTGAAATATATGAGGCATTAGGGATATATTCTAGAATGTCAGTAAAGGAACCAATCATAGCATTGACACTAACTGAAATAATATCAAATGCTGTCAAAATTAAAATTATAATTCAGAGATTCTTATGGCTAAAGCAGGGGTAAAATTTGGGTTTGGGAAAGTCTGAAACAGAGAATTTATCAGCTAGGCTTCTGGTGTTAGAAGAAATGCATACAGGAAGCAAAAACATATGACCCAATGGTCCTATCTCAAAACCTCCAGCCTCTACCTGGAAACTGAAAATAAGTCTCACAGAAATACAACTAGATCTAAACCTTCTTATTTTTTCCACATAAAACTTAACAGTGATCCAAGGGGAGAGATCATGAGCCAGTTTTTGTAAGTTAAGCTAGTCAAAAAAAACAGTGTAAGACAGTGGAAAGAAAAGACAGGATTGGGAACCAGACAGGAATCTCACTTACTCACTGTGTAAACTTGGATAAATGACCTTACCGACTGGAGCCTCAGTTTTCCTCATTGATAGAATAAAGGCAATAATATTCACCTTACCGGGTGGTTGTGACAATTTCAGCTTATATACATAAAGCACTTAACATGGTGTCTGGCAAATACCAGGTGTTCAATAGAAGGGGGCTATTATTATAACTAGACTATTAAATTACATTTGTCATCAGCATAGACTCATGGAAAATGAGTTTCAGTAGTATTTATGCCCAAAAGCAATTTGTCCCCTATTAGAAGAATTTCAAATGTCAGCAAACAAAAGGAGAGAAAGTCTTCTTTTTATATGGCAGGAAAAGATAAAAGGTAAGTGACTGAAAGATTAAAACTACATTAGAATGTAATAAGTCAATCTATCACCAAGAACTGTAAATGGTTGATATTGTGTTCTCTCAAATTTTTATTTTATCAGGGAAGGGAAAACATAGTAAAAACCAGGAAATAGAATCAGAGATGAAGGAAATAACAACCTGGAGAAGAAAAGGAATCAGAAAGAGAAGAATGAGGGTGCTCAAATTAAGTTTAAATGATTAAAATGATTAAAAGATAAGTTTAGGGAAAAAGTGAGAGTCAGGAACTGTTTTTAATGTTATGAAGACTATATTCCTGATATCTAAATTTTTCTATTGAGACACTCAAGATGCCAGATAAAATGCAAAATAATTTTAAAATGTATTATTGAGTAGGCACAATATTAAGGAATTCATAGAACTAAAAGCAAAGTCACAGAACCTTGGAGTAAAGTAGATTCCAAATTTGGCTTTTGTCCTGAGAGTTTCTGCCAAGCGTTGGAAATCTTGGTATTCATCTTTGACAGATGCAGTACAAGCGGCAGTTAGGAGATAAAATCCAAGGTGATCCAAGGTAAAGGATCTAGTAGAAGATACTTGCATTCAATGGATTATCAAAGGTCTCTACCCTTGATGTAAGATTAAGTTCAAAACATAATATGCTATGCAGTAATGATCAGCAAAGAGCCTTCATGCCATAATCTTGGTTCTGAATGGCTAAAATAAAAAATATCTCCTGACAGTCTATAAATGCAACTAGCCCTCAGAGAGGTTGGTGATCTAAATGTGTGTTACATATATCATTATAAAATACAGAGGTGGATAATTTAATTTAGTATAAAGTTCTAAAGTGGATAATGTCAACAGGTAACTGCCAGAAACAAATATAAATTTTTTCTAAAGAAATTAAAAGCAGCCTAATAATTGGAGAATAGCACAGAATCTACAAGGCATATGAAAAATGGGCCACCCACAATGAAAAAAAAATCACAAAACATACCTAAAGAGAAGAGACTATGAATGAGAATCAGGAGAAGCAACAGAAATAAGCTATACCCGTTAGAACTTCAGAAATTAATAGTCACACACAGAATATAAAAATGAATAACTTTGATCTGTTTCAATAAAAAAGCATGAAAATATTAGCAGTGAATGTCAGATTACAAAGATCAAGCACATGTGAAAGAGAATCAAAATAGAACTCCTATAAATAAAAAAAAGTATTTAAGGTAAAGGAATCAACAGATGGGTTAAACAGTAGAATAGATACCACTGAAGAAAGAATTAGTGCACTGGAAAATAAAATTTTAAAAATTATCAAGAATGCAGTTGAGAGGCACAAAGAAACAAAACATAAATACAGATGGACAGAAATAAAAATGAGACAACCTAATCAAAGTTCCAGATAGAATTAATAGGAGGACTGGGAAAGCAACAATATTCAAAGACATAATGGCTGAGAAATTTCCAAAATTGATGAAGCAATAATAATTATCAGATGCAGGAAGCCAACAAATCTCAAACAGAAAATTATAAGAACATCATACTTAGACAAATCAAAATGAAATGGTAATATACAAAATTAAAAAGAACAAAAATGCAGCCAGATATAAATGACAGCTCATCTACAAAGAACCAAGGCAGTTAAATTGATGGCTGAAATCACATGTCACCAATAGAAGTCACAGATAGTAAAATAGTATCTTTAATGTTTTGAGAGAAAACAACTTTCAGCATAGAGTTTTACCTATGTTGAAATATGAAAGCAATCTCTCAAGAACAGAGTAGGGGAGAAATAGACATTCTCAGATTAAAAAAACTGAGATTTTTACTACAAAAAAAGATCTTCACTAAGGGAAACTGCCAAGGATTTTCTGCAAAGGAATTGCCTAGGTGTAATATTCTTATAATTTCCTGCTTGGGATTTTTTAAGCTTCCTAGATCTGGTTAATTGTGTTGCTTCATCAATTTTGGAAATTTTAGAAGGAAATAATCCAAGAACCAAGAAGAAACATTAACATTTTAATGGTAAATATGTAAGTATTGTAAACATATAAACACATCCATGAATGTTGACCTCCAAATTGGACATTTCTGTGTACCTCTTCAACTTCCCTTTGCCACATCTTTGATTCCAGCTATAGCTGCACAAACCAATTGTATAAAGATTTCAATCAACTTCACATAGCTGCAGCCTGACAGCACTGCACCTCTCACCTGCTGCCATGGGGATTCTCACACTTATTCAACCCAAGACTAGAAAGTAATCAATGTCCCAAGGGATAACCAAAATTTTTTGCTCTCAGGAACTGGGAGCCAGTGAATAACACTTCAGTCTGAGACTCTTTTCTTCTTTTAAATCAACTTACTGAGGAAAAGTTAATATACAATAAGATGCATACGTTTTGAGGGTACATTTCAAAAAATTTTTGACACAGTATGCTGCAGTGTATCTACCGCCACAATCAAGATGCAAAGCATCTCCATCATTCCGAAAAGTTACCTCGTGCCTCTTTGCAGCCAATCACCACCCTCTGTCTTCAGTTTCCCGCAACCACTGATCTGCTGTCTGCTTTGTCTTTCCTAAACATTCAAATAAATGGAATCAAACAGATGTGGTCTTTCATGTATTTCACTTTTCACTGCAAGATATTTTTTAAATTCATTCATATTGTTGCCTATTTTAGTAGCTGGCTTCTTCTTATTGCTTATTGTTATTCATGAACACCTCACAATTTAGTCACCTGTTGATGAGTATTTCAGATGGTTCAGTTGGGGGATACTATTAATTGTTTTTGTGTAAACTATGTTTATCAATCTCAGCACTAACTTTTGGGGTAAAAAAAACTTCAGAATTGATTTTAGACTACGTTTTTTAAAAAGATTTTTAAGCCGGGCATGGTGGCTCATGCCTATAATCCCAGCACTTTGGGAGGCCGAGGCAGGTGGATCACTTGAGGTCAGTAGTTCGAGACCAGCCTGGCCAACATGGTGAAATCCCATCTCTACTAAAAACACAAAAATTAGCCGGGCATGGTGGCGGGAACCTGTAATCCAAGTTACCCGAGAGGCTGAGGCAGGAGAATCAATTGAGCTTGGGAGGTGCAGGTTGCAGTGAGCCAAGATTTTGCCACTACACTCAGCCTGGGTGATAGTCCGAGACTCCGTCTCAAAAAAAAAAAAAAAAAAAATTGAACGTTCTTTTTTGTGGGGGGCTGTCTTGTTTAATGTAAGGTGTTTAGCAGCATCCTTGGCTTCTACTTACTACATGCCAGTAACACCTCCCACTTGGAGAAAGAAAAAAATGTGGGACTCACTTGATAAGATTTATCCTATGGTCCTAAAAAACTGCACACCCAATCACACCATTGGTGGTTAACTCAGCAATCCTCCTTTACACTGGCCCTCCTTTCTTCACTATTTCACTTCACCATTCCTCAGTTAACAAACTTTCAAATAAACCACATTACTGTCTCATAAACCTTTGTCTCAGGCTCTGCTTTCTGGGGAGCCCAGGCTAATACAATACTATATAAAACAATCATGATAACTAATTTGCTGAAGGTAAAGACATTAAGAAATAAGCTAGATCTAAAGTATTTCAAAACAAAGGCATGTAGGTTGGTGTATATGAGATCTTCAGAGAAACAGAACAAATAGGAGATCTGTACAAAATGAGGAATTGGCTCTCACAATTATGGAGGCTGTGAAGTCCCATGATCTGCCATCTGCAAGCTAGAAACTCAGAAAAGCCAGTGGTGTACAGTAAGTTCTCACTTAACACCATTGACAGTCTTGGAAGCTGCAACTTTAAGTGAAATGACTTACAACACAGCCAATTTTACCATAAGCTAATTGATATAAATAAAATTTAAGTTCTCATGGCATGATTCTGGTCACAAAAAACATCACCAAACTTCTAAAGAAAGACCAATACACCTCTAATATAAAACATTGAAATAAATGTGAACTATACATACACTTTAAAAAGATAAGTAAAAAATAGCTAGGATAATTATTTACTCAGTTATTCCTGTTCAGGATTGTGGGTAGCCAGAATCTATCCCAGCAACTCAGGGTGCAGAACCAACCCTGGACAGGATGCCATTCCATGGCAGGGCACACTCATACACACCCACACTCACTCCTACTGGGACAAATTAGACATGCCAATTAACCTAGAATGTACATCTTTGGAATATGGAGGGAAACCAGAGTACCCAGGGAAAACCCACCTAGATATTGGGAGAGCATGTAAATTCAGACAGTGGCCCCAGCATGGAATTGATTTTTTTTCCTTATCAATGTTATAATGAAATGATGTTGAACAAAACAATGTTATCTTAAAACCTGCTATAATTCAATCTCAGTCCAAAGGCCTGAGAACCAGAGGACCCGATAGTATAAAGCACAGTCCATAGGTAGAAGATGAGATGAGATGTCCCAGCTCAAGTGGTGAAGCAAGAAAAAAAGAGAGAATTCCTCCTTCCTCCACATTTTGCTCTATTGATGCCCTCAACAAATTGCATGATACCCACTCAACATTGGGGAGGGCAATGGGCAATCAAATTTACTGAGTCCACTGATTCCAGTGCTAATCTCATCCAGAATCACCCTCACAGACACACCCAGAAACAATGTTTAAAATGGGCACCCACTCAAAAATTAACATAAATTTAACCATTACAGTTAAGGGAGTTAATTAGTTAAAGCCTTCTAAAGTCTTTTATTGCATGGAACAATGAGTAAAATATGAATAAGTTTAGACTTAGTTAAGTCTGCAAGTTAAAATAATTGTGAAACCACTGAAGAAATAGGTATAAAGCACATACCTTCCAAAGAAGGTAGAGAGGGTGTCTTAGTTCTTTTTGCATTCCTATAGCAGAATACTTGAAACGGCAATTTATAAAGAATAAAGATTTATTTCGTATAGTTTTGGAGGCTGGGAAGTTCAAGGTAAAGGGGCTGCATCTGTTCAGGGCATTCTTGCTGAGTCAGCTTGTGGGAGAAGGTATCACATGGCGAGAGAGAGAGAGAGAAAACATGAGACGGAGTGTAAGAGTGGGTGAGAGAACAAAAGGGAGCCACACTCACTTTTATAACAAATCCACTCTCAACAACATTTTCTCTTGTATGTTTATTTGTTTAAGTTCCTTGTAGATGCTGGACATTAGACCTTTGTCCGTTGCATAGTTTGCAAATATTTTCTCCCATTCTGTAGGTTGTCTGTTTACTCGGTTAATGGTTTCGTTTGCTGTGCAGAAGCTCTTAAGTTTAATTAGATCCCATTTGTCAATTTTTGCTTTTGGTGTCTTTGTCATGAAACGCTTGCCTGTTCCTATGTCCAGGATGGTCTTGCCTAGGCTGCCTTCCAGGGTTTTTATACTTTTGGGTTTTACATTTAAGTCTTTAATCCATCTTGAGTCAATTTTTGTATATGGTATAAGGTAGAGATCAAGCTTCAGTCTTCTGCATATGGCTAGCCACTTATCTCAGCACCATTTATTGAATAGGGAGTCTTTTCCCCATTGCCTGTTTTTGTCAGCTTTATTGAAGAGGAGATGGTCAGAGATGTGCAGCCTTATTTCTGGGCTCTCTATTCTGTTCCATTTGTCTCTGTGCCTGTTTTTGTATCAGCACCATGTTGTTTTGGCTACTGTAGTCCTGTAGTATAGTTTGAAGTCAGGTAACATGATGTCTCCATCTTTGTTCTCTTTGCTTAGGATTGCCTTGGCTATTCAAGTTCTTTTTTGGTTTGATACAAATTTTAAAATAGTTTTTTTCTAGTTCTGTGAAGAATGTCATTGGTAGTTTGATAGGAATAACATTGAAACAACCCCATTGAAAAGTGGGCAAAGTACGTAAGCAGACACTTTTCAAAAGAAGACATACATGCAACCAAGAAGCATATGAAAAAAACCTCAATATTACTGATCTTTAGAGAAATGCAAATCAAAACCACAATGAGATACCATCTCACATCAGTCAGAATGAATATTATTAAAAACTCAAGAGGAGATACATTTAAACATAGCAGAGGAGAAAGATTGGTGGGGCAGTGGAGGCTACTGGAAACTCATCCAATACAAAATAAGGTGAAAAAAGGCATAGGAAAAAAGTAACAGAAAAAGAGGGACAAATAGAAGGCATAAAATAAGAAAGTAGGAACAGTTCAAATATATCAAAATAAATTGCCTAAGCTCTTCAGATAAAAGATAAATATTTTACTGGATTTTTTTAAATCCAGCAATATGCTATTTATAAGAGACACTCCTAAAACACACCGAAAGTAAACAGTCAATAAAAGAAATGAGAAAACCAAGTTCAAATAAGCTAAGTAATATGCCCAAGGTCACAGGTTTCTAAGGTTTTTTCTTTCTGATCCCATTGTTTGCCATTATGTTATGCCAGTTACTGAGGATAGAGTCACTATCTTATTCATTTTTATGTATCTACCGTCCAGCATAGCAACAAAGCAATATCTGCTGAATTCATGAAATCAAAATTGTACAAGTGTCCAATTCATCAGAAACATGTTGAGCATTCTCAAAAAGAGCAGCAATATTTCATATAATTTATGAAGATTGATTTGCTCTGATATTTCTAACATAATAAATGAACTTTATTTCTCCCTAGAGGATAAAATCAAGGCATAGCTCAGCCTAGGATACATCTATATGTGTGGTCATTTTTAAGGTGACAGCCATGTCCATAAAGGATGGTTTTCACTCACTCATTTATTCTACGTGTATTTATTCACCTGCTCTGTGACAGAAACTGCATAGGCATGGTGGATAGTGATAAATAAAATGGACACAACCCCTGCCACCCTGGAGATAGCAGACTAATTGTTGAATAGCAAACTCTAGCCTAAAGTATTTTAATATATGAGTTACAGTTTAAATTTTCTTTTCTATTATATCACTTTTAAGAAATTTCTTGGCCACAAAGTAAAATTTCAGCTTGTCCTAATTTATTAACTCAATAACCTTGGGCACAAAATTCAGTCAGTTAGATCATTTGCCATTCTGAAGTTCAGTTTTCTTATTTCAAAGTTTGAAAAAGAATACCTACTTCTCATTGAGACAATTACCAGAGATAACATGCCAGGCATGATTCTGTTCAATAAATGCCAGTTTTTAGAGTCAAGTTCTTGCTACCATGCCCAAATTTAATATATAACATATCCCATTTGTGAATATTAAGTATTATTCCTTCCAGGCATCAGGTTTCAGAAAAGGGGAGCTGTCTAGATGCAGCAAGACTGTTATTTATTAGAAACAGGTCTATCGAGGTCCAAACAGGAATGTAATGTATGCATATTTTTTCATCTTTGTATCAGTACACAGATATTGGACTAACAACTATGTATTTACTTGTGAGAATGATCCTATTATATAGTCCATAGAGTTAATTCATATAATTTAGAGGATTGTCCTCCACCCCCACCCCCCAAAAATGTGTGATCTAATGAAAATTTACAAAGCACTGATTTGACCATTATCTCCAATCTTGCTCTTTACATAAACAGATGGAAAAATGCATTATTGGATATGCTGCATAAAGCTTAAGACTTTGAAATTAATAGAGACCTAGTTGCCACAGGATACGACTACACTTAATGGGCTACTAAAAAATGATTAATATATGTCCCAATGGGCCAGCAAAGAGAAGGGTCATGATTGTGCATAAAAATGAAGAATTAATTTGACCTATCATGGCAACAAAAAGGGCTAGTCCAAGCTATAGAGCAATGACTGTGGGATGAGGCTAACAGCTTTGGCTGGCTTTATTAGCTTCTAAAAAAAAAAGAAAACGATATTTTTTTAAAGAAAAAAGGCAGTTTACTAGAATGAGCTTTGTGTTTGGTCTTGCTGCAGTGGCTCAATCTTTCAATGTTAAGTGCTATTTTGCCTTTGATTCCCCATGTCAGTATGTTGTAAGTCAATTGCATGAGAGGAGCATTAAACAGTGCCTTTGGGAAAAATACTAAACTCCTAAGGATGTTGGGATGAAACATGCTTTGTAATTGCAAGAATTTATTATTAATTATTCTTATTCAGACTCTCATTTTCCAATATTTCCCATGTTAGACGAACAATGTAAAGCCCCATTTCTGCCTTCCAGAACGCAAACTAAAGATGCTTGAAATATTACAATGCCTTATGTCTTTACTATTCTGTATTCAGGGCCTCATATGAATAGGTTATTTCTTTTTTCTCAGCAGCTATAAGATGAGCCATTAAATCTCTTAGATATTTGGATGTTTTAGTTGTTGAATGAAACATTATAAATTCAGATTTGCTTTTTATTGTTTCTTTTAAAACACTTTCTCTCTAGCTTCATTTTGTGTATTAGCGATTACTTTTTCATATTATTATTATTACTAACAATAATATTATTATTACATTCTAAATAGTGTCAGTCCAATAATAAACATTCCAGAAGCCACACATGACAGAATAAGTTGTGGAAGTGATAAGAAAATTGATCATGACATTTGTAAAATGAAAAACTAACTGTCTGAAGTAAATGACTGAAGATGGTTAAATACATTAGTTCTTAACTCGCCATTTTTGGAAATGGGAAAACCAATCAGAATTGATTCAAGCCTTGTAGATAACTCGCTAAATCTCCAAGAGTACATTCAACTAGACAAATATTGCAAACCATCCTGAGAAAGAATCCTCATGGTGAGTAGAAAGACGGGGAGCAGGGAAGATTTCCTGAAAAGGCCAAATTATACATGCTTCTACTGGCCTTGGTTATTTCAGCCTTTATCATGCAGATATAAATTCACACACTTACGTATTCACAGGGGAAGGAGAACTATACTTAATTTAATGCTTATTATGTACCCAGACACTTGATATATTTATTGTATTTAAGCTTTACAAAAACTCTGGGAAGAAGATGTTATTATTAGTCCCATTTCACAAATGTCTATAATGAAACTAAGAAACACTAAGTAAATTACCCAAAGCCACATGGTTAATAAGTGATCAAGTTAGATTTCACACACAGATCTGATTGAGTCTAAGTCCAAACTCTTTCCACTGGTTTCATTCGCTCATTCATTCGTTAATTTTATTGAATAAGTGCTGTGTTCCTGATCCTGTACTAGGAATGAAAATACTTCTAAGGTATATTCGGTGCCTTAGGGAGTCAAGAGCCCTATCCTGGGATGAGAGTCTATAGGAGATAGAAGTCTCTATGCTCCCAGGCAATGAGGAGAGAAAGAGGGCTAGTCAGAACAAATATTAGGAGAAGGTGAAGCTGAATCTATGTCTTCAAAGATGAGTAGGCATGGCCAGGCAGGCTGAGAGGTGAGGCTTTGCAGATACAGCAGTACAAACAAAGGCAGTTTAGCCTGAAATTTTAAATTTAGGAACACAAGATTCAAGGAGGGGTATAGGGAGTTGGGAGATAGGTCACAGGTTGCATTAAGTTGTAGCCAAAAGTCATTTTTTTTTTTCAAATGGAAACATTAGAAAATTCTCAAATGCCTTTCCCACATGAAAAAGTAAAATATTTACAAAACAGCAAAATCTGTATGAGAAAAAGGACATAAAATCACTCCTCCAATAAAATCTGTTAAAAAGCATTGTCTTTATGGGAAGCATGGAGCAGACTGACCTCCTCATAGTGAAATTAGATCCACTTATTCTACTTACACAGTCTGTGTCCCTGGTCTTAGCACCAGTGTACCCTGCGATTTTAGCAAGAATTGAGTTAGCTTTGGGAGAGCCCCTTGGAATTCATGAACACATTAATGGAATCAAGAAATACCCAGAAAGATGGCATATAGTGTAGCATTTCTATTTCTAGGCTTGAACCCACTTCTAAAGTGGTACAAAGAGTAATTCCATTTCAGTGCAACACTAGCTACTCTGTGACATGCTCTAGATCCAGCTCCACACAGATTGTCTGACACAGCCTGTGGGACTTCCTTCTGGTCTTCTGACTTAACCTGTGTGTTGGCAGATGATGGAAAGAAAGAATGAGGGTGAAGTATGCTGATTAGCATGCTTTGAATGTAACCCTAGATTGGATGGAACCACCAACAGATTGACTCAAGCTGGCACCAGGCTCCATGGGATCTTTCCCAGAAGCAGCTGCAGCACTCTCTTCAAGCACCATGACTGCCAGCCTCTGATGAGACTCCCAGGGGCCTGACCAAGCAAGCCAGGGATTAGATAAGATTTCACATTAAGGAGCTGCAGCCCCTGGGTTTTAAGGGAAACCACTGAGCAATATGCTTGATTCTGGGGCTGGGTGGCAGGGGGCTGCAGAATGAGCATCTTTTTCACTTTTCAATTTTTTTAAATTTTCTGCTGTGCAAATGAAGCCAAAGATGAAGAATGGTGAGTAAAAGACTGACATAACAAATTGCCCATAAAATGTATTTATAATCATATGATAACCAAAAATGGGAAGCAGGCCACTGATCATATTAAATTCATGCTACCTTGGCAAGGATTGTTAAGTTAACCTTGAAAGCAACAATAGTCCCTCCATAGCTCACCAGGAAGATTTTTGCCTTCCCTGTCTGTCCGTCCCCATCTCTGCCTCCTCCGTGGCCTCTCTCGGCCTGCTCTCCCTTTGTCCTTCTCTGCCTCTTTGGCTGTCTTCTCTGTTACTCTACTTTCCCTTCTCTCTTTTTCTTTGTCTCAGTTTATGCCTGATTTCTCCAGAATTCTGCCTCAATCCTATAAGATGTGTAAAAATCATCATTGGCATAATGGGTTCATTTGATAGAAAGGTGCCAACAGGTTCTTAACCAAAGTAGGACATACACTCTAAGAATTAAACTATTTCCAGCCATAAAATAAGCTTCCAACATCATTTCCTTTTATTGCTCTCTAATAAATTGAGGGAAATAAACAATCTACTACAATGAATTTTTGTATCAAAAGATAAAGGATGTTGATCAACCAATCAATTACAGAGCATTTTCATTTCTTTCAAGCAATATTTCTTCATGCCAATTTTCTTTTGCTTTCTTTGGAAAGGTGAAAGTTAGCAAGATGACAAGTGCAGCTATTGTTTCCCACACATGGTAAAGAACTTCTTTGAGTTGTACACATGCCATTAAAAAAATTTTTTTTGACTTGCCTCCTAAACTTGATGAATGGACCCCATTATACTACTAATTCTGTACTTTCTTAAAACCAGATTTGTAATGAACTATTTTATGCCCCTTAAATAATTTAAAATCCCAAAGATGCAGTTTTCAGCAAAGCCTTAGCATGCACATTGCTATGTGCTGCATAGATCCACTTATTTTACATGTTCAGTCATGGGTACATTTCAGTACTTTGATATGTTCTGCATTTGTTTGAAATAGCTATTTATTACCACAGAGTCATCTCACCAGTAAATATTTATAGGTAGCTTTATTTCCAGTTTAGGATTTGAGAACTGTATCTTACAATACCTAAAACAGGCGTTGCTGATTTGCTATTTTAGATTTTGATAGAGAGCGTGTTTACGGCATGGCTGTGGGAGGTTTTGTCTTTAGTAATTTACAAAATTACCTACAGTAACATCTTCACCTGTTCCTTGTTGTCTTAGCACCACAAAATTGGAATTACATATAAAATCTTTCCTCCAGGAGATTTATATCTACCACAGAAAGAAAATCTCCACTTAAATTTTTATGAAACATCAAAATTATGGTCTGCTTTAGCAAAACAATACAATAGAGCCTTTGCCTAGTGAGGACTATTTCCAATATTTGAGGACATCATTCTTTATTTCCCATTTAATCTTTATGTTTGTGTGACAGCTTTTTTTTTTTTCAGTTTCATTGATTCTCTTGTTTGTATGTGCAGTGTGCTAATTTGTCTTTCATTACAGAAAGTTCCAAGTGCCAACCACAGAGGCTAACCCCAGCCAGAGGACAGCCCTCCCAGATAGCTGTGCTTTTTACAGCTTAATTTGAAATGGTTACCTAAATTAACTGATGTTCAGTTTCCTTCTTTTCCCTGAGAATGACCACCCCATCCTTGAAGAGGGCAATGGTCTCAACCTGGCAGCCTCAATTTAGCTGCACACAGAATGAGAGTAGCGCAAATGCTGTCCTTCACTGTGATTCGGATTTAGATCCTCTTTATTGAATTATGTGTTTTAATAAAGGGTTTATATAACACCCACAGAGCAGTTATCAATTAATTACCCATGGAAATTTAGGGGATGTTACACAGTGGTAGTTATTATACCCAGGGCATTAGACATATGTTACATAAAAGATGCAGTCACCTTGAAATTATATTGGCAAGGCTACCTTTTTTCCTATAGAATATTATATATTCTAATGTGAAAATTGAGTTAAAAACCTATTAGGAGATGGGAATGGCATGTTCCAAATGGTTTAAGGCAGGTTTATACACTTTTCCAATAAGCTCAGCAGAATTTGAGGAAATTATGCTCACTGGTTGAGAAATTTCAATAGTTCTTTGGACACTCCTGCCTTCCGTGGCTTGGAGCTTTGTATTTCAGAGAGAAAACTGGCAGCTCCTTTACAACCCTGACCCCCATTTGGCTCAACTCATGGATTCATCCTGAGCCATCTGCAGATACCACCTCAGGTCCAAGAGAGGTGATATAGGAAGGTGCATTCCCAAGGGCTGAAAGCTTTGCTCCACTGCACCAGCACCAGGGTGCAGGTGCCAGAAAGGGCATAGTAGAGTGAATAATGGGAGAAGATATATAGATGACAATGGGGGCCCCGTATCTGACAGATGGAGAAGGGGAGGAAGGAGATCTTCCAGGTCCCAGAACAGTGGTGGCCAACATGAGGAATGGCAGAGGTATTGGGGCAGAGAGGAGACCTGACCAGTTTTCATGTTAGTTAGAAAGGGGCTGACATATTTGAAAGGGTTATCACTCTCTGTACCCACCCTGAGGACTCCTGAAACTTCTAGCCTCTAAAGAATTGTTCACTTTGGGAATGAAAGCTTATCTTGTTTGATTGGGAGCCTAAGGTATTATAGTTTGTGTTGTTTTTAAAGTCATCAGGAATCAAAATTACTTTCCTGCTTGG
The DNA here is from genome assembly GCF_029281585.2 of Gorilla gorilla gorilla. Taxonomy (NCBI): domain Eukaryota; kingdom Metazoa; phylum Chordata; class Mammalia; order Primates; family Hominidae; genus Gorilla; species Gorilla gorilla. The sequence continues at coordinate 157,962,375 of NC_073224.2, forward strand.
CTGAAGAAAATAAGACGTTGCATTAGCTATTTTTGAAGCTATAATCTAAAATATCAGAAAATCAAAATCATTACTTTGGGGCATTGTACTTCATTGATTTTTTTAAATAAAAATTACCTTCATAGTTATACTTTAATTTAAAAATTTCAGAAATCTGTTTTCATTTAACCAATCATTAAATGAATTGGAACAAGCTCTAAGTCAAAAATGTATCCTAATACATTGCTTCTATAAAAATAAAAGTAATCCATTCATTCATTCATTCATTCAGCCTTCATTTCTGGGCCTATCTTTCCCTGGAGTCATTGTCAGGGAAACATACACAAAGGACTCAAGCCCTGTCCTCAAAGAGTAAAGAGAGAGGCAGGAATAAGAATGAATAATCAAATCCAGGCTGATAAGTGATTTACCAAGGAAGCATTAGAACATCTGGAAGTATTAGTGCCTAATTCTACAAGCAAAAGCTACAAAAGAATGGAGTTGAGCCTTGGTGAACTGACCACCGTTCAGAGGCAGAAGAATACGAAGATGATACCCCATGGAGAAGATATAAAAATCACGTTGTAAATCCACCAGGGTTTGATCTCCCTTCCTAAAATTGTGATTATAAAAGGTATCTGCAGGAACAATTGGGTTGTATCTGGCTCATGTATCAGAGGGTGGCTAGGACAATGAGGAGACCCAGACTCTCTTGCCTGGAAGCCAAAATTCTCTCTGAAAAAATCAACTGAGTCTAACTTGAGAGTGAATATTAAAGGGACCAGAGAATCAGGAATAGCATAGATTTTGCATGAAAAACTTGTAATCAAAGGCCTCATTTTCCCTATTGGAGTTTTGGTCACTCACTGCTGTCAAAAATAGCTTAAATGAAAGTTCAACCAGGTTCTTATGATGAGTTTTTAAAAGAATCACAATTGACTTATTAAATATGAAAGACATCACACTTGAGGATGAAATAAATACACTGGATGGAGAGTGTTCTGAAGGTAAGTATGTTGCATTTTGGTTTTAAAGATTAGCCGTCAAATGACAATAATCTCTATTATTTTATAGTGCTATCACATTTTTTCTATTCTTAGAGCCTTAAAACAAAATCCTGGGCACCAGAAGTCAGTTACTATTACTGTCATTTTACCATACAGAAAGGTTTTACCCAAAGCACCATGGATTATCAATGGCAAAACCGCCGAAGTGTCCCTGTTCCTAAATCCACAATTTGAGCCATTGGACAACTAACAGTTGTCCAGAGAGACAGAACCAATAGGATGTTTAGATAGAGAGAGACGTGAGAGGGGATTTATTAGGAGAATCGGCTCACAGATTAAGGAGGCTGAGAAGTCCCACAGCAGCAGGCCGTCTGTAAGCTGGAGACCCTGGGATGCCAGTAGCATGGCTCAGTTCAAGTCTGAAGGCCTTAGAACCAGGGAAGCCAATAACATGATTCTCAGTCCAAGACCAAAGGCCTGAGAATCAGGGCGAATGCTGGTATAAGTCTTAGAGTCTGAAGGCCAAAGTCCTGGAGTTACGATGTCCAAGGGCAGGAGAAGAAGAATGTGCCAGTTCCAGGAGACAGAGAGAAAGCAAATTCACTTTTCTTCTGCCTTTTTGTTCTACCTGGGCCCCCAGCCAGTTTGATGGTGCTCGCCCCCATTGAGGGCAGATCTTGCCCACTCAGTGCACCAACTCACATGTCTACAGAGAGACCTGGAGGAAGGTGATTAAACCATGGGGGTGGTTCCGCCATGCTGTTCTTGTGATAGTGAGTGAGTTCTCATGATATGATGGTATTATAAGGCAGTTTTCCCTGCTTTTGCTTGCTCTTCTCTGTCCTGCTGCCCTGTGAAGAGGTACCTTCCTCTATGATTGTAAGTTTCCTGAGGCCTTCCAAGCCATGCGAAACTGTGAGTTAATTAAACCTCTTTCCTTTTATAAATTACCTCATCTCGGGTATTTCTTCATAGCAGTGTGAAAATGAACGAATACACAGATACACCCAGAAATGATGTTTTACCAGCTCTCTAGGTATCCTTTAATCCAGTCAAGTTGACACCTAAAATTAACCATCATAAACCTCTACACCAAGGTACACACATTATCAAAAAAATGAAACCTAGGTTTTAATGCAAATTTTAAAATATGATATAAATTGTTGTTTCCTAAAAAAAGTACACTATGTGAAAATAAAGATTATTCACTGACTTGATCTACCTCTCTTGTACATATAGACTTAGTAGTTTCTTGCCAGCTGCATAGCATGGAAGGACCTGAAATTGACAAGATAACTCAGAGCATGGCACTGTTCTTACGCTGCCCTAGAGAGTAGCTGGTAAACTCTTATCCATGACATTTAACAAAGATTTGGAAGATGGAAGGAAATTACTGCTTATGTTAAAATGGAAAAAATAATTAATCAACAGAAAATTAGAGGAAGTCAGAAAAGAAGCATAGCTCAAGTAGATAATAAATTTGAGTAATTTGGGCTACCAAAATAACCCACATATTCCTGGCAGCATTAATTATTCAGGTTAATGTTTTACTTTGAGCTTATTGGATAATTGTGAAATTTGTACTTATTTTGGTTCACATATTTATGGTTGATATTAATTGTGAATTTTAAAGCTTTATTTTTAACAAACTTTAAGTATTACTTTTAGTTTCAAGGTTGATTATTGACTGGTATACCAATAATTCTGTTCCTTCATTTTGCATTTAAAAGATATGTGTATTTACAAAGTAAATTCAAACCAGCTCAAGATTTTCGTGTGGCTCTTTAAAGATAATATAAAGATAACATCTGTGGAGTACTAACTAAACAATAGATTTATTATTCTTGTCTTATTATTGTAACTTTTCATTTTTGATAGAACATTTTGCTCTTTGTGGTAATGACTGTAATCTGAATAGTTAGTTGTTAGAACTGAAAGAGTAACTGCCAGCAGAAATCCATGAAAGTGAATTAATTAGCACGTTTTATAATGAAGGGGAAAAATTTCAAAACTACTTTTGTGTATTTACATGGTCACCATATTAGTTTGTAGGGCGGCCATAACAAGTTAGTACAAACGGTGGCTTAAAAGAATAGAAAGTCATTCTGTCACATTTCTGGAGGACAGAAGTCTGAAATCAGGATGTTAGCAAGGTCATGCTCACCTCGAAGGCTCTAAGGGGGTATCCTTCCTTGCCCCTTCCAGCTTCTGATGGCTCGAAGCATTCCTTGGTCTGTGGCTGCATCACTCCAGTCTCGGCCTCCGTCTTCATGTGGCCTGCTCTTCTCTGTGCATCTCTCCTGTGTCTCTTATAATGACACTTGTCATTGGATTTAGAGCCCACTGGGATAATCCAGGATGATCTCATCTCAAGATCCTTATCTTAATTACATCTGCAAAGATCCTTTTCCCAAATAAGGTCACATTCACAGGCTCGTGGGATTAGAACACAGACATATTTTTTGGGGTGGGGCATCATTCAATCTGTTAAAGTCACCTTCTGAAGCTTTCTCTTCACATACTGCCCACCATTAAATGGCTCTTCTGTACTGTTACTGCAGGGGAAGGGGACTAGAACACTCTGAGTTATTGGTGGCATTTCAAAGTCCCATTCACAGTGACCATGTGACTGGGATGATAAAGCTCTGGAAAGAGTGACCTTTAACTTCCATATGTTATAGTTTTGTTGAGGAAGACCCAGTGTCACACTGCTGATGTCCTGGGGCATCAATTACCACTAGTTTCTTAGGAGTTTTACTAACTACATGTGTCTCTTATTATGGAAGCTTCACCAGCAACTATCATGTCCTCCCTCTTTTGTTTCTCCTGTCTGCCTTGAAAACATCCTTCTTTTATTAGGTTGATTTAAGAGGTTTTTTGAGTTTCTTATTTGTTTTGTTTTTCCATAAGTCCGGGCTTCTGTCAGAAATCAGAAGGCCTCCATGGTTCTGGGACAATGTGTTAAGTATCACCTTTTCAAATAACAAACCCTCGTTGGGAAAAAACCTACCATATTTGCTCCAATTTAAGATTTTTTTCATGCACTTAAAGCAGGCAAAATAAAAGGGAGAGTTTCAACCCTTTTCACTTATGTAACTTACCACTGCAAGATTTTACTGCATTTTATTTTATATCTCAGGACAAGATTGAGAACAGATCCATAAGATGGAGAAATCGTAAAGGCAGTCCCTATCTGCCTATGCCATGGCTACCAACAATTTTATTCTTCATCTATTTCCTTCTGAGCGCTTAGCCAATCAGAGCCAAGGCTGGCAGATCAGTGAGCTCCCAGCTGAAGAATTAATCTTGCTGATATAAACTGAGTTTCAGTATGCCTATATAGGAGGTTAATGTATCCTTACTCCTCAGAGACAGGACAACAGAAGCTTCCAGTCTGGGACTCTCCTAGACCTCACCTGCAGTGATGCATGCATCTCTCCTTTTGGCTGGCGCTGGTATGTATCCCTCTGCCCTAATAAAACTGGAATCACAAGTATAGCACTTTCCTGAGTTCTGTAGATTACTTTAGTGAATTATTGAGTCTGGAGGATTCGTGGGAACCCCTGACTTTGTAGCCATTTGGAAAGAAGTGAGGGTGGTCTGTGGAATCCTAGCTTGTGGGTGAAGTGAGGTTAGCCTCATGGAGGACTGTGCCCTTAATCTGTGAAGTGTAGCCCAGCTCCAGGTATGGATGATGTCAGAAGTCATTGCAGCCCCAAATTCACTGCTTATTACCAAGTATTTTTTACAGTGAATTAGTTTCCTATTGCCACTGTCACAAATCACCACGAACTTAATGGCTAAAAACAATATAAATATATTATCTTAAGGTCTTAGAGCTTAGAGGTCTAAAATGGGTTGATAGGTGCTGTGTTTCTTCTGAAGGCTGTAGGGAAGAATAGGGTGCCTTGTCTCTTTTAGCTTTTAGAGTTTACCCACATTCCTTAGTTCATCTTACCCCCTTCACTCCCTCTGTTCCTATTGACACATTGCCACCTCTGACTTTGACCCTTCTGCTGCCTTTTTATAAGGATCCTTGTGATTGCATTGGGTCTACCCAAATAATCCAGGATAAGCTCCCCATCTCAAGATCTCTACCTTAGCCCCATCTGCAAAGTCTCCTTTGTTGTGTAAATTAACATAGACACAGATTTGGGGGATTAGGACATGGACATCTTTGGGGCACCACTACTATGCCCACTACATATGGCTTCTACCAATGGAAGAAGACTCAAAAAACAGTAGCCACCCACTACGGTTTTGTTCAAAGCCAGATTCATACTTCTGAAATCCTTTCAAAAGATACAAGTATATTTTGCTTAATGTAATTGGTTTCTGTCTACATAGGCTTTTCTTGTTAAAATTTAATTATTACTACCCTTAGGGTTGTCTTTCTTTAATTTTTCTTTTTATTTCTTCTTACATCCCTATTATTATTAACCCAGCTCTCTTACACTGCAAGTTTATATCTGAGAATGGAGAATAGAATTCTAAATTTCATTGCTAAATTCATTATATTTCTTCTTAAAATGGCTTCTGATCCTAACACCCTTATTTTTCTCAATAGCAATGTAGAAGTATAGCAATCATGGGTAGGTGTATTAGTCCATTTTCACACTGTTACAAATATACTACCTGAGGTTGGGTAATTTTTTATTTTTTATTATTTATCCTATTTATTTATTTATTTTTGAGACAGAGTCTTGTTCCATTGCCCAGGCTGGAACGCAGTGGTCCAGTCTCGGCTTACTGCAACCCCTCAGCCTCCAGGTTCAAGCGATTATCCTGCCTCAGCCTCCCAAGTAGCTAGGATTACAGGCATGCATCACCAACACCAGGCTAAATTTTTGTATTTTTAGTAGAGACAGGGTTTCACCATGATGGCCAGGCTGGTCTTGAACTCCTGACCTCAGGTGGTCTGCCTGCCTCAGCCTCCCAAAGTGCTAAGATTACAGGTGTGAGCCCCAGCGCCTGACCCCCAGACTGGGTAATTTTTAAAGAAGGGAGGTTTAACTGACTCACAGTTCTACATGGCTGGGGAAGCCTCAGGAAACTTGGAATCATGAGAGGAGGCAAAGGGGAAGCAAGGCACATCTTACATGGCAGCAGGCAAGAAGGAAAGTGAAGAAGGAAGTGCCAGACACTTATTAAACAACCAAATCTTGTGAGAACTCACTCACTATCACAAGAACAGCATGGGAGAACCACCCCCATGAATCAATCATCTCCCACCTGGTCCCTCCCTCGACAGATGGGGATTACAATTCAGATTATAATTTGAGATGAGATTTGGATGGGGACAGAGCCAAACCATATCAGTAGTTAAAAGAGCAGAGAAATTGTATTTGAGTTACAAGTTTGGCTTCTCCATTTAACTAGTTGTATGCTCTTGGAGAAGCAACTGAATCTAAGATTTGGTCTCTTTGTCCATCTAATGGAAATAACAGTATTGTTGCAATAATATTAATAATTAGATTGCTGTGAGAGTGAAACATTTATCACAGTGCTTTGTGCATAGTAGTTCAAATAATCCCCTTTTCCCTTCAGTTTCACCACCATTACAGCCCTTGAGTGGGACCTATCTGGTTTTTTTTTTTTTTTTTTTTTTTTTTTCCAGACAGAGTCTTGCTTTGTTGCCCAGGCTGGAATGCAGTGGTGCAATCTTGGCTCACTGAAACCTCTGCCTCCCTGGTTCAAGCAATTCTCCTGCCTCAACTTCCTAAGTAACTGGGATTACAGGTGTGCACCACCATGCCAGGCTAATTTTTTGTATTTTTAGTAAAGGCGGGGTCTCACCATGTTGGCCAGGCTAGTCTCAAACTCCTGACCTCAAGTGATCTGCCCGCCTCGGCCTCCCAAAGTGTTGGGATTACAGGCGTAAGCCACTGCACCAGGCTTGCCTGCTCTTCAGAGAACCAGTTCACACAAGATCACAGTGCCATATGTCCCACCCTAAGTCATATGTTCCATGTAAGCTCATTGCCGTATCCTGGTGAGGTAGGTCTGCTCCCAGTGTTAACATTGACTTGCTTTTATAAACCACACAGGTGTTCATTACCTGGCTGTGGGTGAAAAGATGAAATATAACATGAGATATATTATATGAGTTCTCTTGACTTTCCTTTTATTTGTCCAACTTCATCTCATTCTCCTTGGCAGCCAGCATGACTTCCTCATGGTTACCTAACATCTCCACAAGAAATGATGTCTGTCCTGTTGACCTCATCACTCCAGCACCTGGCAGAATGGAAGGCACATATAGATCACTCGATAAATATTTGAGAAGTTAATTGAGGCAACTAATAAATGCCTTGCTCTCTCTTGTTTTTTCACTGGACCATTTGCTCTGCCTCCATTCTCCATTGCCATTTCTTTTTCCCTCTGAATTGTAGTTGTAATTTAAGGACCAACCCAATTACTACCCAGCGTTTGCTCTTTTGATAAGGTGTTTCTGACCACTTCACAAAACCTGTTCTCACCTGCCTCCAAATTCCTCCAACATTCCTACTTGTCTGGGACTTATCTTGAAATGTATTCTTCACAACTATTTTGTAATACCTCTGTTAAATATTAATTGAAAGTTCCTTGAGGAAAGATAACGTGTTATATACACACTTCTACTACAAGTAGTGCTACTGTGTGCCTGACACATAGTAGGCACTTGATAAATGCTTCTTCAATTGGCTTTCCCCAACAGAAACTGCACAAGAGCCTGAAGAAACACTCCCCTGATCATGGTTATATTTATAACTAGTTTGATCATTTTGACGGAATTGACAAAATTGTTCAACCAAATTTCTTTTTTTAACAATATGGCTGATTGATATATTGAATTGATTAGACAAAATTCAAATGCAATTCATATTTGCAGTTTGCAACCATTAAGTGGTCTTCGGTGGGAGCCATCAAAAATATTGCTGGGCTACTCATAGCACACCCAGGTCACACTTTAGGAAATTTTTGCCTTAAGTTTTGGGGTTCTTCACTGTGTCTTTTGTAATCACTCCAAGGTGTGTGTCGGGGCTGGATTGTTATAGCAAATGGCAAACTGTGTTAATGGGAATCGGCAAGGAATTTAATTATTTTCCCAATTTCCAAAGGCAATGATGTATCACATTAATACTTTTCCTTTGCTTTTCCTGCATGCTAGTAGCTGAAAGTGAAATGATGTCCAGGTCCGCAGTGTGTCTGCAAACGAGTCATAAATTACACCTCTGCACCTTTGCAATGAAAGAGCTGCTCTCTCGATGCTACTTGTCCACACAGACAGTGGACAGAATGGCACAGTTATAAAAACAAAGTAGATAATGTATTACTCCAAACTTATTCTAGGGGTCACTTTTTAAATCAGGGGATTTTTCTTAAATCATTTCTTTTCTTCAGGGTTGATGGTTTCTGCTGACAAAATCTTCTGAGGGTGTGATTTTTTTTTATGAGCATGTTCAATAGATTTTAGGAGTAGTCTCAATACCTCTGAAATTCAGAAGATAACATACCTGCAACTTTACAATACTGTGATTGGACAAATGAACGTTTAATCTTCAAAGAATACAAATCCCTGGGGTAATTCCTAATGGTATGAGACTACGGCCGGCCAGTACTTCTGTGTCACTCCCTGAGCAGTGCAGATGAGGTGCTGTCATCTGAACTGATGATTCCCACTGTATGAGCCAACTCAACCATGTTCTTAGGATATCAGACTATGTGACCTTGGGCAAAACAAGCCCTAAATGTAGGTTGTACAACTGGTAAGTCGTAATCTTCTATTTAGAAATGTTCTGAGAATTACTAGCTAAAATTCCCAAAGCAGTAGATATTTATAAAAATGAAATTTTTGCCTAAATTCAAAATATTATCTTATCTATAATGCTGAGTATAAAAAGCCAGTTAAAAACAGATTTTCATTTAGGGAAGAGAAAAGGGGGAAAGAGGAAGAGCTAGAGGGCGGAGTGAAGGGGAGGAAGGGGGAAGAGAACAAAGAGAAAAGAAGGAAGGTGGGGAGGAGACAAAATTGATTTAGAGGTGTTTAATCCTAGCTACTGAGATTTATATCAATTTCTTTTCTTTTTGGCTTATTTCTGCCTCTTTTCTGTATAACCGTATATGACATAAGCAAAAAAATTTATGAAAAAATTGATCTCTATGGAAATATCCATAGTACCAGAATTCTTATCAAATCTTTTTGTCAGATCCCAAGATTTTCATTTGTTTAATTACTCAAAAAAAGTAGTTACTGATTTCTGTTTAATCTTTTTCATGAAAAACTGACTGGAGAGTAAATCTGAATTTTACTTTTCCACAATATTTGTTTTATTAATCTATTCAGACACATCAACCTTATATATCAGATATGAATTGATAGTTCAACTGTTCTTCAAGCTATAAGAGGAATCAATGAATTCTTTCTTTTTAGGAGAGTTCAGCTCCTGGTGCCTTATGGCTACCAAAAGTCTAGGTTTTGAGTAAAATAGGAAATGTTGGCATAGCAGTCATTTTGGTTCTGTTTTTTTGTTTTATTTTGTTGTTGGGTTTTTTATTTTTGTCTTTGGTCTTTGGAGTTTGGGAGGAGTTGTTTTGTTTGTTTTTGTTTTTCATTTTTTGCTTATCTAGCTCTTTTGTTTCTCAGTTAAATAACTAAAAAATGTTATGGTGACTTAAACATTAAAGTAGTGTAATAGAAAAAGAATGGAACCTATTGGTAATGGGAAACCCAGCCTCTCTTTCTGGACCTTCCCGTTTGACCACCCAGGTCTGAGTGGCCTGGGAAGGTAATTTCATGCCTCTGATGCCTCTATTTTCTTACCAGTAAAATAGGACTGAGAGCTGCCCTTCCTACTGCTCAGGGATCTAATAAAAGAACATGGATAGTGAAAGTGCAAAATCCTGTGTACATTTAACAAGCTATATTATCACCTGATTAATTTTTGGCTTCCAATTATTAGTTTGTACAAGGCCCTATGATAAGCACTTTAGAAACATTACATCTTTTAATCCTTAAATGTGCTATAGAATTATTGTCTTTTTTTTTTTTAATTATAAAACTCACCAGTTTGGTTTCTGCATTAGCCAAGTTCTGCTCATTTGCCACGCTGTCTAGCTGGAGTGACTACAGAAATGGCTAGATTCTGCTCCTCCCACCACGGAGCTGGGTCTCAGCACAGCAGGGTAACATCAACTCAACTCATGCTCTGGGGCTTCTCTGTTGTCACTGAGACCTACAATGCTGCCACACCCAGGCAGATTTATATCAATTTCTTTTCTTTTTTGGCTTATTTCTGCCTATTTTCTGAATAACCATATATGACATAAGCAAAAAAAAAATTATGAAAAAATTGATCTCTCTAGAATGTATATTTAATGTATAAATCTCTATTTAATGTATTTTTCTTTCTCCTGCTCCACTTTCCATACTGTTTGGAGTCACAGGAGCTTCATTCAGCTTCTCGGAAGATATTCTGAGAAACTGAGCAGTCAGCCGATCACAAAACTCCCATAAAGTATTAGCACTTATGCTTTTGCTTCAGGTTTTGTCTTCCAGAAAACCCATGCTAAGAGGAAGCCACGCACACAGGGAAGCAAGCCTGATGGGGAATCACAGAATCCCGGCCAAGGATCTATTCAGTAGGGTGCCACGAAAGATCAGAAATCACGTATGAAGGGAAATCTCTGTCAGAACATTATTTATCTGACATAAATAATAATACATCATGTCTGCACAAAATGATATCCAAGAGTGAGAATCGTAGAAAATGCAGAAAAATACCAGTATCTTTCCATTAGTCAGAATGGGCTATGTTCATGTGACAGTAACAAACTATACTAAAAACTCCGTTACTTCAAATATATTAGTTCTTTTTTCTCCTTTAGCCAATTCTCCAGAGCAACCAGTCATCCATGGGATTACTAAGTGATCCAAGCTGCTTCAATCCTGTGGCTCAGGTATCTTGGTCCATTACCTCCACCCTAGACAACGAAGGGATAGAGAAAGAGCTAGAAAAAATCATGCAGATGTCATGTTCACTGCCTCACGTCTGAAGGAACACATTTTAAGTCACAGAGCTTCACCCAACTGCAAAAAGGCTGGTGAGAATAGTGTTCAGTGGTCTTAGAAAAAGGGTAACTTTATATTGAAAAACACTGGTGAAGTCTACTATAATCTAATTTACACATATGAGGTGGTTACTGCTTGCTAATGTTTTATGTTTAAAAAATGTGTCTACAGGAATATAATAAAAACAAATTCTGAAATGTTATCAGAGTTCACTGATGCTAATTAACTTAAAAATCTACCACACGAGTCAGAATAACTTAATTGCCAACACAACTGTGTGCTTTGGGAAAGCCATTTCAATCCTATAGGCCTTGGTTGCTTAATCTATAAATAAGACATTGGAGTCAATGGCATCAATAAGCGTCCCTTCCAGATCTCCATTTCATCATTTTCGCCTCAAATGCACTGGGAAAAATTGAGGTCCTGCAAGAGATGGCCCAGGGTTTTTTATTCGATCCTCTGCTGCCATCTCGCAGTCAGTACTGCAGGCACAGTAAGCCCAGGTTTTGAACCAGAGGATACCGCTTATTCCTATGTCAGAACTGAGGATGCTGAGGTCGCACCTGCCTGAGTTTCATGCTGTGCTACAGTAAGTGATTGAATGTCAAAGAAAAAGTTAGTCCATGGCTCTTAATAGAAAATGGTGCACTAAATTTTGTCATTTTCCCCACTGTTTTATTATCCTTACCTGTTGAGATAAAAGTGATTAAGCAGTGAGTGTTAGCTTTACTTGCAGAGTTAGAAGAAACAGTGCATGCTGGTAGAACGGCTCCTGCGCTATGATTAGCTAATGAAGCAGAGGAGAGAGCACATGAGGAGAAATAATGACAGCAGCATCAACCAGGGGAGAATGGTCACAGTCCCAGTGGGACGAGAGGACAGACTTACTAGGTGGAGTTTTGTAAGACATGTGATTTTCATCTTCTTTTTCCTTTTTCTTGCTGCAATCGCTGACCTCAGGTTTCCCTTTATGACCATGGCTCAGACCTTGCACCATAAAACACAAATATATATGCAGCCAGAAGATGGCCATTCTACACAACACCTTAGTCTGATTCCTAGTATCAGTGTAACAAAATGGTACCCACTGAAGAACTCATTAACAGTGCAGCGAGTCACATTGTGTTATGCTTACGCTTTTCTAAGTGAGTCAAATAGAATCAGTTTCCATTGTCTACATGCCTACATTTCAGACCACACAATATTAACGTGGTCAAAATAGAATTATCCAACCTGAGTGATATTAGAGCAAAAGCAAGCCTACTCTAAGTAAGTATTGCATTATGTTTTGAGTTCAGCAGCTGTGGTTTTTGTGGAGTGAGCAAATAGCCTGTTAGAATAAAGGAGAGATTCAATATCACACACATTTAGTCATGATGGGCTACAGGGAGGAAGGAAAAATAAAAGAGATCTTTAAAGGCTATAAGGGAAAGCATTTGGCAAATCCAGGTGGGGGAAACGCTCTAGACACAGGGAAAGAAAGGCATAAAGGTGTGTAATTAGAAGAAAATTAAGGTGTCTCCAGAATGAAGGAGAGCAGGAACTGAATGAAGGGCATAAAATTGACTTGAGTGGTGAGATTAGTATGGGAGGAGAGGGAAGAATGGGTTGTGAGATCAGGATGCCAAGAATAACTAGAATGACTGGAAGAACGTGCACTCAAGAGGATAGGTTCTTATTAATTTGCTCGCACTACCAATCTGTATGGTGCCATTTCCTCGTATGTAGATTTGGAAGTACTGATTCTCAAATTTCTCCTGTTCTTCTACTTTCTTGGAAATTACAAGCATCAAAATCCTGTGACTAGTGGTTTTGTCATTTGAACTTTTGATTAGATTCAAAAAAAGTTGCCAAGAATTTCTCAACTTTAAAATAATTGACTGTAATGATCTGGGAGAAGTGGTCCCATACCTGCTTGACTCAAGAAATATTTATTGAGCTAATCTATTTCATTAACTACCCAAATTGATTTGAATCTCTTTGTTATTTAGTCACATATTCAAAACTGTGCTTGGCTTTATTTTTTATATATTGAGAGACCTGGGGGTTTGGCAGGATATTTAAAATCCCAAAAACAAATTAAAAATGTATGAAAGTTAACTACCAGAATAATCAACACATTTCATAAATTATAATCAACTGTGTGTGGATACCAGTCAGGAAATGAAATCCTACTTTTTAAAATTAAATTTATGAAGAGAAAATGTCCTCAACTTCTCTCTCCCTCTTGTGGACATATACTTAGCAATCAAGCCCTGTAAATCCTTCCTCCATAATCTGCCAAACTAAGGCCTCCTTCCCATCCCACTCTTCTCTCCTTGTTAATATCTGAACCATTCCAGTACCTCAATACTAAATTCTCACCCCCAGCCCCTATTCACCATTGGCATAAGAACTGTGTACAATGCTGGCACATCTGTAATTGGTGATTCCTCATCTCAAAAACTCACAAAGGCTACCTAGATTAAAATACACACTTTTATCACAATGTCCTAAATCTCCCACAATCTGTCCTGAGGCTGTTTTCCAACCAGATTCCCCCCTAGTCACTTCATATCTCCACACTTCTCTTAAACATGCTGTGCCTTACTTTCTTCTTTTTAGAAACAGATAATTATGGTACCTCCTTCACAGGGTTATTGAAGCCTGTGTAAATGTCAGGCACACAGTAAACATTATCTGTATTATTATTGTTGTTATTATTATTTGTGGCACTAATGTAAGCCCATTTTTGAATATATTGATATATTCATATATATTGAATATATAAGTATACATACACACACATATACATATATATATATATATATGTTCTAATTCTCAATTATATTTTCTGCTAGTACGCCAAGTCTTCTTGCTGAGGTACCTCCTAATATGAGGTTCTGGGTTATGCCTTTTCATACTGTTAATTCATTTAATCTGCTTCACATAAACCCTGAGAGAATACCTACTTTTCCCAGATCCCAAAGAGAGTTCTTTTGGTGGAGCAAATAACTTGCTCCATTCACTTGATCTTGCAACAAATCAACTACCATGTGTAAGTGAGCCCCATAACATTAGAAGAGTATTTTAGCCAAGAGCATGAAAGCTGGTTTTATCCAGCAGTGAGATCTATTTAAAACATGCTTTTTAAAAGCTGCGTTGTATAAAGTCTGGATTTGGAATCACAACTCAAAAGGAGTCCTTGAGGAAGATTTTTCAGTGGAGCTTCTAACCTAAAACAGATTCATCTGAAATAGAAAATCTCTTCTGTTTTGTTTTTAAATCACCCAAAAAGATTTTCAAACTATCTTTCTAACTTACTAAAAAATTGGTGTTTGAGAATATCCAAAACACCTTTGACTGTAATACAAATTATCATATAAGATCTACTTCCTGTTTTTTCTTCTATAGAAATGAAACCAATTAGTACCCTTTGATATAATAATAATTCTACTTTTACAGTTTTAAACACATCATTTTCTTAGATTAAATAAATACCAGTTTCTTTGAGTTTGCTGTATAGGTCTTAATAATCTAATTATATCTGTATCTTTTCAGGAACTTGTCCATAAATTTGACACATAAATTAGTGAAGGTCAAAACAGTACAGAATACCCTGGTTTCACTATTGATAAATTTGGTACAAATAGTAACGAGGCTGCTTCAGTTAGACATTTTGCCATGACGTGGAATTGCCTGTTTTACTAACTCACCAGTTCTCCCTGGTAATAGTTTACATCTCTTTGATACCAGTAAACTTGAATATATTTTAATGCATTCATTGGATATTGCTTGTTTCATACTTTTTCATTATTTCTAGGTACAATTTTATGACTTCATGTGATCTAATCATTTATATCATGCCTTCCTTCATTGCTCCCATAAACATAAGATCTTTCTATAAATATAGATAACTTCTTTATATTTCTTAACTTTAAAATGTTTAACTTTCACATTTGAATATTTAATGGTCATAATTTTTTTACTTGCCTGCTTGCTTTTTGCATGTCACTTCAGCTGAGACTCTATTTTTCTCCCAAAAATCAACATATTTCCTACATTTGCATGATATTACTTTTTATACACTGACACTTCTTGAAGACCAAGGGTCTTATTTAGGAAAAAGTATTTTCAATCGGTCTCTGGGTCTATTTTATACCAGTTGTAAACAGGTTCAATATATGTTTAATTGATAATTGATATTTTATAATAAACAGGAAAGTAGTCTAGATAACTTTTTAAAAATTGTCTTAAAGATGAAATTTTTCACAGAATTAGAAAAAAATATTCTGAAATTCATCTGGAACAAAAAAAAAGGGCCTGAATAGCCAAAGCAATCCTAAGCAAAAAGAACAAAGCTGGAGATATCACACTACCTGACTTCAAACTATACTAAATGGTGTTGGGATAACTGGCTAACCATAATGCAGAAGATTGAAAATGGACCCCTTTCTTTCACCGTATACAAAAACCAATTCAAGATAAATTGAAGACTTAGATATACAACCTAAAACTATAAAAACCCTAGATGAAAATCTAGGAAATACCATTCTGGACATTGGCCATGGCAAAGATTTCGTGATGAAGACTCCAAAAACAATTGCAACAAAAACAAAAATTGACAAATGGGACTTAATTAAAGTAATAAGCTTCTACACAGCAAAAGAAACTGTCAACAGAATAAACAGACAACCTACAGATGGGAGAAAATATTTGCAAACTATGTATCTGACAAAGATCTAATATTCTGAATCCATAAAGAACTTAACAAGTTAACAAGCAAAAAAACCAAACAACCCCATTAAAAAAAGGGACAAAGGACATGAATAGAAAATTCTCAGAGAAGACATCACATAGCCAACAAGCATATGAAAAAATGCTCAACATCACTAATCATTAGAGAAATGCAAATTAAAACCACGATGAGTTACCATCTCACACCATTCAGAATGGCTACTATAAAGAAGTCAAAAATAACAGATGCTGGCGAGGTTGTGCAGAAAAAGAAATGCTTATACACTACTGATAGGAATCTAAATTAGTTCAGCCACTGTGGAAAACAGTGTGGAGATTTCTCAAAAGACTTAAAATAGAACTACCATTTGACCCAGAAATCCCATTGCTGAGCATATATCCAAAGAAATTTAAATTGTTCCACTATAAAGACACCGGCACATTTATGCGCATTACAGCACTATTCACTATAACAAAGACATGAAATCAACCTAGATGCCCATCAACACCATCAGAAGTGGGTTGAATAATGAAAATGTGGTATATATACACCATGGAATACCACGCAGCCATAAAAAAGAACAAAATCATATACTTTGCAGCAACATGGATGGAACTGGAGGCCATTTTTCTAAGCAAACTAACACAGGAACAGAAAACCAAATACCACATGTTCTCACTTATAAGTGGGAGCTAAACATTGGGTATGCCTGGGCACAAAGAAAGGAACAATAGACACCAGGGCCTACTTGAGGGTGGAGGCTGGGAGGAGGATGAGGATCAAAAAACTACCTATCGGGTACTATGCTTATTATCTGAGTGACAAAATAATCTGTACACCAAACCCCCATGACACAAAATTTCCCCAAGTACCAAACCTGCACATATACCCCCAAACCTAAAATAAAAGTTGGAAAGAAAAAAATTGTGGTAAAATATACATGACATAAAATTTAGTGTTAATTTCAATGGCATTAAACCATTCAATGTGGATTCACATTGTTGGGCAACCTTCACCACCATTCATCTCCAGAACTTTTTTCATCTTCCAAACTGAAACAAATACATTTTTAATAGAAAGAAGGCTGATATTTTCTTTCTTTTTTTTTTTTTCTTTTTTTTTTTTTTTTTGAGACGGAGTCTCACTCTGTCACCCAGGCCTGAATGCAGTGGTGTGATCTTGGCTCACTGCAATCTCCACCTCCCTGATTCAAGCAATTCTCCTGCGCCAGCTTCCCAAGTAGCTGGGACTACAGGCATCTGACACCATGCCAGCAAATTTTTCGATTTTTTTGTAGAGATGGAGTTTCACAATGTTGGCCAGGCTGGTCTTGAACTTCTGACCTCAAGTGATCTGCCCTCCTCAGCCTCCCAAAGTGCTGGGATTACAGGCGTGAGCCCAGATTCCAAGAACTAATACGTATTATTAGGAAACAGCTCTCCTAGACTGAAGCAAGACCAGGTAATAACAGGATCTCTGTTGTTTTAGTTTGATGGGGTTCATGAAAAGCAGCAGTTTCCAGGACACACTGATACCATGGTTCTTTCTGACCCTGTGGCCACAAAAATGCATACTTATGGATAATGTATTTCCCAGATTGCAAATGCAATGTACTCTTGTCATTTAAACGTTCTGTTATTTCTTTACTGGATGAATTTAGAAAGAGAAATAAAAATGAGGATGGGTTTATTGCTCGGGATGCATTTTTTTTAAAAAGGCCTGAATATTAGATGATGAGTCCTTCATATTTTGAGTGGTTTCAGCATCTACATATTTAGAAAGTGACAACTTCTTACTATTCTTTCATGTAAGCAGGCCCTTTTAAAAACATTTCAAAACTTGAGATTTTCCCAGTATGAATCTGAGGTAAAAAGGCACATGGAAACCAACTTGAAGTTATTAATTCTCAGGAGAGGTCCCTGGAAATTGTCTTCTAATTCCTGTGCCTCAGTACACCATGAAAACCAAAGATCACATTTTCCAGGTTCAGTAAATGCCCTGAGGGAAGAGGTAAGATTTGGTTTCAGTGTTCCACTTAGTTTATCTTCTATAGGCTCCATCTTTCTCTTAGTGATTTACTTTACTTTCTTGCCAGCTCATCAATGCACCTTAAAATATTTGTTTAGCATTTTTAAGTGTATTCAGTGGGAGTTTTATATATGATATCTAGCCCTCCACTGCCAGAAACAGATGTTCATTCATTCATATATTTAATATATAGGGACATTTAATGTGTGCTTAGTATGTGTCAAGAACACTGCTAGAAAGTAGGGATACTGGGGAGAAAAGGCAGTCACGTTACATTCCCTAATGAGAATTATATTCTATTGGAGTTTAAAATTACAAACAAGAAATACAGGTATAAAAATATTTAATTTTCATTTACACTGGGATAAAATGGCTGAAACAGATAACAGTTGCTTAAAGAGTCCATCAAATTGTAGATCCTGGTGTCTGGAAATCAGAGAATCTTCAGAGAAAGGATGGCGGGTGGGATTTAGATAGATGGAAACATGCAAGAGCAAGGCTTGGAATGAGACACCGAACAGCCCGGCTGGACTGGAAACCTAGTGGTGGACAGTAGTGGAAAGTGCATGTGAACAGGGCCCAGCACTTTGGGAGGTGGAGGTGGGCGGATCGCCTGAGGTCAGGAGTTCGCGAGCAGCCTGGCCAACATGGTGAAACCCCGTATCTACTAAAAGTACAGAAATTAGCTGGGCATGGTGATAGGCGCCTGTAATTCCAGCTACTCAGGAGTCTGAGGCGGGAGAATCGCTTGAACCCAGGAGGCTAAGGTTGCAGTGAGCCAAGATCATGCCACTGCACTCCAGTCTGGGCTACAGAGCGAGATTCTGTCAAAAAAAAAAAAAAAAGAAAGAAAGAAAGATGAAAGAAAGAAAGAGAGAGAGAGACGAAAGAAAGAAAGAGAGAGAGAAAGAAAGAAAGAAAGAAAGAAAGAAAGAAAGAAGAAAGAAAGAAAGAAAGAAAGAAAGAAAGAAAGAAAGGGAAGAAAGAAAGAGGGAAAGAAAGGGAAAGAAGGGAAAGAAAGAAAGAAGAAAAGAGAAAAGAAAAAAGAAAGTGCTTGTGAATAGTTTGGTCAGGTGGGATGGGGTCAGGCCATGGAGAGCTTTGAATGCCAAGAATCAAGAATGAAGATTTTATTTTGCTGTCACTGGGAAGCAAGGGAGTGGAAAGAGGGGAGCAAAGTCTTGGAAAAAATAAATGTGGTGTTAATACAGTGTCTGTATTGGAGAGTGGAGGCGGAGCAGGACATTCTATAGGAACTGATATGATGGAACTCACGCCAAGGCAGTGGTAACAGAAACGGAAAAGATGCGGTCGATTTTAAGATGCGTGAATTGAAATAATGTGTTTAAGGACTTATCAGTGTGCCTTTGCAAAGAATAAACAACAGTTTTATCTTCTTTCATGGAAAGAGAATTAAACTGATGCTTGGCAAATTGTCAGATGCAGGTGATGAAGAATGGGAAGAGCAGAGAGACCTCTGCAGCTGGACTCTTTTTATTATGAGTAGCTCTCCCTATCCACATAGCCCAAATTATCCACATTTTAACATTTTTTTTACTCCTAAAATCCCAGTCCATTACACAGCAATTATTACTGATTCTGATATAAAGAGTCCTAAAATTTAAGATATTTAACAAATAAAGCAAAACTTAGAAGCCAATGGAATAATCCTTTGAAAATGTCTCAAACTGAATGTAGAAATAAAACTTGTCATCAACAACTACGATGATTAATTTTATATGTCAACTTGGCTGGACTGCAGTGCCCAGGTAAGTACTGAAACATTATTCTGGATGTTTCTATGACAGTGTTTTGGGTGAGATGGGCATCTAAATTAGTGGACTTTGAAAAAGAATGAAATAGATTGCCCTCTATGATGTGGTGTGCCGGATCCAATCAGTTGAAAGCCTGAACAGAACAAAAGACTCTCCGGAGCAAGAAAAATTTCTTCAGCCTGATGGCCTTCAGACTTAAACTGCAGCCTCAGTTCCCCCTGTGTCTCCAGTCTGCTGCCCACCCTGCAGATTTTGGACTTGCCAGCCTCCCTGGTTTTTTCTGTTTGTTTGTTTGTTTGTTTTTGGATATAGAGTCTTCTTCTGTCACCCAGGCTGGATGGAGTGCAGTGGCACGATCTGGGCTCACTGCAACCTCCGCCCCCTTGGGTTCAAGCCATTCTCCTGCCTTAGCCTCCAGAATAGCTGGGATTACATGTGCGCACCACCACGCCTGGCTAATTTTTGTATTTTCAGTAGAGATGGGGTTTCACCATGTTGGCCAGGCTGATCTTGAACTCCTGACCTCAAGTGATCCACTCGCCCCAGCCTCCCAAAATGCTGGGATTACAGGTGTGAGCCACCCCACCTGGCCGAGCCTCCATCATCTTGTAAGCCAATTCCATAAAATAAATCTCTCTCTGTGTGTACACACACACACACACACACACACACACACACACACACATTGTACTGGTTCTGTTTCTCTCTAGAACCATATACAATAGTATCAAAACATTAATTTTACTAAGGAAAAATCCTTTCCTTACCTGAACTGTTTATTTAGGGCAAAGTTTATACTGGTTTCTGATCATCAAACTCAACTCTAGGATAAAACGGCCTCTCTAAGCTTTAGTGGGTGATAAAAATCCTCAAGGATATTGGACTTCATTTAAAACACTTACTGTCACTTCATGAAAGTAAATCTTCCTTACAATATTCTGTTAAGCCTGGACCCGGGAACATTTAAACTGCGTCAACTTGTTACTGTTAAATATTCATATTTGCACTGCCAAGCATTATTGTATTTTAATACCAATTGCATTTTTAGGGGAAAAAAAAAGCTTGAACTTGCTGGAACAGATTGCATTCTTGAAAATTCCAAACTTCTGTCAAAGTCCCCCCAGCTCTTTATTTTCTTTCCCGTATATTCTTACTTTTCCACTCTTGTTGGCTCTGTTTGTATATTAGTCAATGTGAGTCAAGATGATGATAATGAAATTTCACTCAAAGTTCAGAGACAGTGTGATTAAATTTGAACTTAAATCTTTCTGAAATAGGTACCTCTCTTGTATTTCACAGAGGGGAAATTCTACTTGAGTATTAGAAGGAATATAATTATCTTGTTCAAGATACTAGATCTTTCAGGAAACAATACAATCTTATCTTGGGTAAAAGGAGGGTAATCAGAAATTCAAAGCGGTTTTTCTCACAATTATTTTACATTTTCAGGAAGTCATTGTATTTTCCTCATACACAGACATTTGCCACAGCCAAAAGATAGGGAACTTCCAAGAAAGCCACTGTTTATCTCCCTCAATGTAAAAGAAGAAAAGGGAGAAAATCTGATGTCTGTGTGTGGCAGGAAGAAAGATGCTGAGGCAGTCTAATCAGAAAACGCTGCAACAATAGCACAACGATGATAGCTGCAATTCACTTTTTCAAGAAGCTGCAAGCAACAGAGAAGAGTGACAGCAGGGTCTCCCCAGGTGTGCTGGACCCTTTCCAGCATATAGGTCTAGTCCCTTGCCATTGGGTCGGGATGTGAGAGAAGGATGATCTTTACCGAGAATTGAGTGCGGTGGATAAGGATCCCTGGATTGTTAAATCCAGCTTTGTCTAGCAGAAATCTAATTCAAATTCACCTCCTAAATTGAAGGCTATTGAATTTCCTATTGCACTGCAACTTTAATTCAGCAGTCTCCCTTATCTTCCATCCAGCATTGATTAACGAATCTGAATGCAAAAGTCAAAGTTGCATTACAAGCGAAGGCTGTGCATCAGTGCTGAAGTGACAATCATCCCCATTCTCAGTGTGAACTGGGAGCAAGCGCTAATTAAAATTATAAGCTAAGGAGAACATGCATTGAAAAAAAGAAGCCATCCCTAACCAGTAATTCCGGGGATAAATCATACTTGATTTGCTAACATATAGAAGTGTCCAGGAACCATGATCTACAAATGTCTTGAATATGGTTCTAATCAATCTGCAGAACAATAATCAAGGAGGCATATAATTAGAACAGGCTCATAACTACGAGGAGCACATAACATTTTCTCACCTTGAGACAGTGTAGAGAATCCTGCCTCACAAATAATAACTACTCCCAAACAGGAACAGTTTTTTTTTTTTTTCCATCTGAAAGGAACCCCAACAGATTTCTGGCTTTCCTGGAAACACAGTTACAGACTTCAGAGGTGTCCTGGTAAAGTTTCATTGAGCCTCCTGTTCTTCCTGTCCTCTATTTTTTTTTACTCTGACTCCTTGTCACATCTGACACATGAATGTGAAAAGGATTCTGACCTGAGATGCCCTTCATGACAGCTCCAAACCCCAGCTGGCAATGTGTGATCAGTAGTGAAAAATAGCAGATGGGCAACTCTGAGAAAATATAAGTTAAACACATGCTTACACAACCCACTGGCCTCCTCCTATTCTGTTCCTGGTTTCACCACCATCATCAGGGTAGGAGTGACATTGGAGAAGAGCAAGAGCAGGAAGAAACCAAATTTTGAATATGTACGACTTCCTTTGTCAGTGTTCTAATCCTTTATGTGCATCATTATACCTATTCCACGTAAGAAACCAATGCAGTTGATTAGAAAACAACAATGTAGAAAGAGAAATGGCATTTGGTGCAGGATAAAGGTGGTATTCCAAAACCCATGTCTCTAGAGCTCCCAACCTGTACTTGGCCAAGGCCTCATTTCCCTCCACTATGACTCAGGGTGTTTTTATCTTTCTACTTGCTGCTTCTTACGTTTGGGTCATTCTCTCTCCAGATCTTTGAATAAATACCTCCTCTTTACTATTTGGGTCTCCAGCTCAAACATTCCCCCCTCGTGGAGGCCTTTCCTAACAATCTGCCTCTCATTCTATACTCCTTTACCCTTCACAAATTATTTTACCCTTCATAAAAGTGTGGTTATGTGCGCAGGGCCCGCAGCCTCACTGCCCTGATTGGAACCTGGCTCCTCTCTTTCCTATCCATGGGACATAAGGCTGGGTACTTCAGGTCTCCACGCTTCAGCCCTTCCTTTGTAAAATAAGGATCACAGGAAGAGCTGCTGTATGTACCACATGGGTTCGTTTTGAGAACTGCATGAAATAATACAGGTAAAGTACTCAGAACAGAACGGGACCCTCTACAAAGTCAGTATTCCATGCGTGTTTATGAGTATCTTCCTCATAGCACTTATTGGGAACTTAAGTTATCTTTTTGTATGTCTGAATGTTTCTCAACAGGGCAGAGAATATGCTTTGTTTCTTATTATGCTCTTGGAAGCTAGAAAGGTTCTTGGAACACAATAAATTATTGTGTAATTTATTGAGCAAGCACTAAATAAATTATTGTTGACTAGAGATTAAGTGATTCAAACCACATCTTATATTGCTGTTTAGCCTTTAGAATAATATGATATTAGACGAGTCTTAGTTCAGCCACTCTCTAGTTCTGTGATTTAAAACTAGTTTTTTAACCTATCCAAGTTTTGGTTTTGTCATTATTGAAAGGGAGATAATAATAAGGTCTCCAAAGCTGGATAAATAGTGTATGACATAGTCGTCAATGGAATATTATACCACAAGGAAAAGGAGTGAACTCCAACTGCATATGCCTGCATGAATGAATTTCACAAGCATTACACTGAAGAAAATACACTATACATAAAATATTATCCAATATAATATTTTGAATCTTATAAGTGCAATATCTACTTCTATAGTTCAAAAATAGGCAACGGTAAACTACAGGGCCAGTAGTCAGGTAGTGTTATTCTTGGAGGTGTAATGTCTAGAAGAGGACCAAAGGTAGCTTCTGTGGTTCCGTATTCTGTTTTCCAATCTAGCTGCTAGCTACACTGGTATGTTCATTTTGTGAAAATCCAGTGAATGTTACCTTTATAATTCACATATTCTGAGTAATAATAATGATGATGATGATTGGAGCCTACTTCCTTGTATGGCTGTGATAACTATTTCATTATATTAAATGAAATATTATTAATAATATAAATAAGATACGAAGTATAGTACCTGGCATTTAAGAGAACTCACTAAACATTAATACCTATTTCCCTTCCCTCCTTCTGCCAGTGGGTACAAAATGGCAGACATCAGTTCCAGAACTCAAGGGATGTTCAAGGACTCTCTCAATTTGGCCTCAATCTATCTCTCAGACTTTTTTGGTCTACCACACTCCATCAGACAAACTATATTGTTCAAACCACACTGTACTTCTCCTTCAGATTAGCTAATGCTTTGCCACACCTGTTTGCTTTTCACATAATTTATGGTCTTTTAGAATACTATAATTTTTTTCTATTTTATTTGCCTAGAAAACCCCTACTTATCCTTCAAAATCCAGCTCCAACACTATCTCCTCAATAAAACCTTTCTTAGTGCTCCTTTCAGTGGCAGTCATTCTCTCCCTTTTTTTTTTTTTTTTGAGACAGAGTCTTGCTGTCTTGCCAGGTTGGAGGGCAGTGGTGCAATCTCGGCACACTGCAACCTCCGCCTCCAGGGTTCAAGCGATTCTCCTGCCTCAGCCTCCCGAGTAGCTGGGACTACAGGCACGTGCCACCACGCCTAGCTAATTTTTATATTTCTAGTAGAGACACGGTTTCACCATGTTGGTCAGGATGGTCTCGATTTCCTGACCTTGTGATCCACCCACCTCGGCCTCCCAAAGTGCTGGGACTACAGGCGTGAGCCACTGCGCCCGGCTTCCCCTCTGTGCTCTCATAATAGGGAAGACTTTAGTTTATTGGGCTGTAATTATCTTTTTAAAATATCTGTTTCTGTTTCAAGCCATGTCAGTCGTATCATAATAAGGTCCTCAGGAATATAAGCTCTCAGGTGCCCCATGGACTAGATTTTTAATCTTCAACAAGTTACATACTTTGCTAAGCCTCAGTTTCCTCCCCTATAAAAGGCAGATAATCATAGTATTTATGTTGTGAGATTGTTAAAAGAATTGGGGTTTTTAAAAATGAGATAATGTTCATGAAGGGTTTAGAGACAGAGCTTAGCAGAGTAAGTGATCAATATATGTTAGTCATTACCATTATTAATTCAAGGACAGGGACATCCTTCATTATTGTGTTCCACATTTTTATACATGAAACACATAGTGGACACAATCAATATTCATTAGATGAAAGAAAGATGAAACAAACAATCAAATAAGTACAGCAAGAAACTTGCCTGTGGCTTTGTAGGAAAGAAAGAGAAGGCAAAAGGAAGGAAAAGAGAAAATAGGGAAATGGAAAAACTGAGTGCCACACTTTTCTGCATAAGATAAATGTATTTGTTAAATTAGCTGAATTAATATTCCAGAAGGAGACTCAGAGGCCTGCTGCCGCTTGGTCTCTTTAACCTGGATCACTGCATAAAGCTGAGGAGTCCGCAGTCACAGTGGGAAGCCCATCCCTGATCGGCCCAGGCCTGGTGGCCATAGGTGCATTGTTCATAGAAGTGTAACTGATATATCCTGGCCACATGGCTTCAGGAAGATAATGACAATCCAGCTGAAGTCCTGATGACTGATTATTTTTCTAAAACTTAAAGTCACAGGATGTTTATGTTACAATATCTTCCTAAAGAAAAAAAAAGCTACTATCAGTCGAGAGCCTATCACGTGCCAGCCACTGCAGTAAGGCACTTTACATATATTACTTCTAATCCTCACAGCAACCCTTGGCAAGGTAGCCAGATTCCAATTTTACGGAGGAGGAAACAATTTGAGAGAGGTTAAGTACTTTGCCCAAGAGAGAGCAAAGGCTTAAACCTGTCTATGTGAATCCAAAGTTTCCATAAACATAATACCAGTATTTCATTACATTATTTACAAGAGTATCTTATCATATAAAATGAACACTAACATTGGGAAAAATATATGAGATAGATATAAATATTCAAGGATTTCCTGCTTTACCTTCACTTTTATGTTTAAATATGCGATAAATACATTAGATACTATAATTATTGTATTGAATAATTAACTGAAGGTGTATTTATTTTATTAAATCGATTTCTCCGTCAGCAAAAGACCTCTTATTCAGTGTGAATTGGACATTGCTGGGTTAATCAAACAAGTCAGTTTATGCAAGGTCAAAGGTTTTTCTTTAAGCATGGGTTTGTTGATTAGAGTCTGAAACTGTTTTTCTTGCATATACCCTATCCGGAATGCAACACTTACAATGTTTAGTTTCTCTTTCTTTAAAAGGACCCCGAAATCTTCACATATTTGTGGAGTGATGTAAGTGCAGATTCTTTCTAGAATTTTATTATTATTTTGTCTAAACCTTTTCAGCGGTTTTTTCCATGACTGACTTAGCAGCAAATTTCTAGTGTTTCATGCTTATTTTTTTGTTTCCCCTACACTCATTTAATCAGCATATAATATTTTTTTAAATTATTTAATGAGAATAGCCAGTACAACCATAAATGGGTTTGGTGAAAATAAAAATAATACAACACTCCTTGCAGACATATAACTTAGATGGTGAGAGAAGAGAGCAAACTGGTAAGCAGCCTGTGGGCTGGGCTCAGCCTACTAAGGGCTGTCAGTGCATTTAAAAGAGATTAGCAAGCTTAGGCTATTTTAAAAGATTGGCTAGTAACCTGGGGATCAGTTTGGAGAGCTTTTAAGGTATTAACATCGTCTTTAGTTAACGGACACATCCAAGGTTTGCAATTGGTTTTGTTTTAGATTTGTTATAACTGAAGCTCAAAGCAGTTGATACATGTCCAATGTCCTAGAGCATTTAATTGGAGTTCCTGGAAGTGGAAGCCAGAGTTCCTTCAACGGCCACACTAGTAAGATGACAATGAACACAGAAAGTCGTCCACCTCTTGAGACATCTATATTGTTCTAGCCTAACTCTGAGGATAGGGACAGAATAAATCCCCACTTTAGTTCACCATGATGTGGGACCAACTTTAATAAGTTGTGCCTGCTTTTGTAATTGTTGTTGTTAAGACAGGCTCTCACTCTGTTGCCCAGGCTAGAGTGCAGTGGGGTGACCACGGCTCACTGCAGCCTTGACCTCCTGGGCTAAAGTTATTCTCTTGCCTCAGCTTCCCAAGTAGCTGGGCCCATAGGTGTGAGCCACCATGCCCAGCTAATTGTATCTATGTATCTATGTATCTATCTATCTATGGGCAGGGTCATGCTATACCCAGGCTGGTCTTGAAATCCTGGGCTCAAGCAATCCTCCTGTCTCTGCCTCCCAAAGTGTTAGGATTACAGGCATGAGCCACCATGCCTGGCCTGCTATTTTAATTATAAAGTTTCATTAAATATTATGTAAACTGATTAAATAACTGTGGAAAGGAAAGCATTGTTAAGACAAGTCTTTTCAAAAGACCTAATAGGGATAAAACGCTAAAAATTTACTGCTGAGTTAGATGTGGGCAAGATAACAGAAAAGGATTAGAGAAAAATAATAAAAATGTCACTGTGAATGACACAGGACTAGACTAAACTTGAAATCACCTCCCTGTGTGTGTCCTATTCTCCACCCTGCTCTTCTCTCTGGATTTCTTCTACATAGCTTCTAAAGCTTCAGGTGGCCTCTTGGCTTGCATGACACTTGCACTACATGCAGGACTGAAATGCGGGAGACTCTTTTTCAATGCTACCATCTTTATGGCCACACCTCAGACTGACTATTGAAAAAGAACATTCAGAGAAAAATAGAAAATAAAACACAGAGGGATCTTTTTATTTTTTAAAGAATGTAAAGGCAAAAATAAAAGAAGGCAATTAAAAAGTAGAATTAAGAAGAAATTTAAATATAAATAAACTTGTATTCCAATAAAAATTAAAGTTTAATACTAAAAAATAACATTATATGAGATTTTTTAAAAAGCATCTGAGGTCAGAAGACAATGAAAGAAGAAACTCACAGACTAATATATACATATATAGGTGTATATATATAGGTATATATAGGTGTATATATAGGTATATATAGGTGTATATAGGTGTATATATAGGTGTATATAGGTGTATATATAGGTGTATATATAGGTGTATATATAGGTGTATATAGGTGTATATATAGGTGTATATAGAGGTATATATATAGGTATATATAGAGGTATATATAGAGGTATATATATAGAGGTATATATATAGAGGTATATATATAGAGGTATATATATAGAGGTATATAGAGGTATATATATAGAGGTGTATATACATATGTATATACACCAGTAAGAAAAAAAGGCTAAATTCATAAAAAGATGACATATAAAAGTAGATGTGATTAAGAACTAGTTTTTAAAATCAAATAAACATTTAAAAATCAGGAGAAAATTAATAGAAAAACAAAAAGCTTGAAGAAGAAAGAGAAAGTAAAGAATGCAGGAAGGTAGGCAGGGGCTGGGGACAGAAGTGAATGGCACCAACAGGGCGATTCAGACAGTCCTCAGGTGGAGTAGCCAGAAGAGACAGTGTGTGTCTTGGGCAGGAGCCCAGAGTACACAGACTCAAATTCCTTAGGGACTCTTCTTTTACCTCTGTGATGTCCAGACCAGCTATATCTGGAGCAGTCAGCGTGCATGGCGTTTTGGTGCTCATAACTGCTGTGGAACTCCTGGGGTCTCTAGGTGGGCCAGACTGTCTCCAGAGCCAGAATTGAACAGTGTTTAAGTGTTTGGGATCAAGCATGAAGCTAAATTCGAATTCCCATCCCACCACTCTGTAGTTGGCTAAGTTGAAGAACGTAGGTACTTAGTTTCCTTCTGTGTAATAATATGTACCTTTGTACATTGTGAGAATTAATGCAATAAATCATAAAGGTCAGCATAATGCCTGCCTTAGTGGACTACATTTCCAACCCCCTAACACAGGGAACCACTAACCAGCTTGTCTTTCTGAGCTTCCCTCTTTAACTCCAAGGCCCTGCAGAACATATTTTGGAACAAAACAAAACAGTAATGCTATTTTTCAAACTTTTCACTTTTCAGATTAGATCTCTGGCCAAATGTGAAAGACAGAGTTAAATTATGAAATTTAAAAGCCCTAAACACACACAGACACACACACACACACACACACAAATCATTTACAATTAAAACAATATTAACTTTTAAAAGAATGTAAGGAAACTGGCCGGGCTCAGTGGCTCATGCCTGTAATCCCAGCACTTTGGGAGGCCGAGGCGAGTGGATTGCATGAGGCAGGGAGTTTGAGACCAGCCTGGCCAACGTGGTGAAACACTGTCTCTACTAAAAACACAAAAATTAGCCGGTGCGGTGGTGGGCGCCTGTAATCCCAGCTACTTAGGAGGCTGAGGCAGGAGAATCTCTTGAACCCACGAGGCGGAGGTTGCAGTGAGCCAAGACTATGCCACTGCATTCTAGCCTGGGCGATAGAGTGAGACTGTAACCCCCCCCCCCCCCAAAAAAAAGAATGTAAGGAAACTATAAAATTTTCATTTTTCAAATGGCTTTCTAAAAATTTTGCTGTTGTTATAGCTTAGCTGTACAGGGAAATAAAAACCAAACACTTAAATAAACTGATCCTCATTGTTTGAGGGTACTGGTCCCACTGCTGACTGGGTAAACCAGCATTCTTTTCAGCTGAGGATTAGAATTTGGATGTCCTAAATCAGAATCTTTTGATTTTTTTTTCCCCCACTACAAACTCCCTCCTGATAACCATGTAAGTTATCTCCAAAGGGGGACACATTAGTAACCAATAAACAATTAACTTTACATATGACTGCCACTCAATGTACTGCGCCCACTTCTGCTAAGATTTACCTTTTAGAGGTAAATAGATTATCTTTTACGAGGGGTTTCTTCTTCTGAAACACTTTGACTTATTTAAGTTGACTTCCTTACTTCATTTCCATTTTTCTCTATAGACTCAAAAGCAACAAAAAAACCTTTATGACTGGCAGCAGAGACAGAGTCCATGATCTATAAAGAACATTCTTGGAACTCCAAGTAAAACTAGAGGTGACACATGTTGGTTAAATGCTCAAACTATGCAGTCAAAGATAAATCATTCTAGTGAAGGTTCTGCCACTTACCAGCTGTGAGACCTTGAGCAAACTATCTTCTTTGCAAAAAATAGATAATTAATACCCTACTCAAAGAACTGAGGATTAAGCACAATAAAGCAACAACATTTAGTACAGAGCCTGGCACATATTTAAGCATCTGCCAAAAGGTTTAGGTGCTAGCACTTTTATTTCTGTTGTACTGTGCAAAATTAGTGAATGGGACAAAATCATTTAGTCCGAGGCATCTTTAAAAAACTAGACAGCAATCCTTGTTTTGTAGCTCCTTTATTACAGTGGTAAAAGAATTTACTGTATGCTAGTACTACGTTTTGGTTTAAAAGCCATCTATTTATTAAGATTGATATTTCAGCAGAAAAACATAAATGAATCTTTCATCTAATCAGTATCGTTGATACCTATCATTATTGTTCCTGAGTGGTTCTATATAGTAGCTGTCAGCCTTTCTAAGAGAATATCAAACCATCCGTCATTTTTGCCTAATAAAATCAAACAAGAAAGCCATGTTGCTGTGATTTCCACAATGCTTTTAAAAAAGCTTACTTCTAACATGTGATTTAAAAATGCTTGCGAAAAACACATTTAGAAAACTATTCATCAATTGATCATTCATCACTAGTCTCTTATGCCCACACAACATTGGCTTGCTTAACTGTGCCTTTTAAACATTTCTAAGAGATTTTGGTCTTACAGCTTTGATAAGTGTATAATAGAGAAATGTGTGAAAGATTGATGGGGCAGTATTCTTTCCCCACAGCAGGTAAGGTTTTGGTGAGCTCAACTGTATTGTTACCTGTTTTTGTTGTTTCTTATTTCATTGTGATCTATAATGTTAAATGCCAGTATACCTAACAGCATTTCACAATGTTTTAATTCAGAACATTTTCACTAGTAAAAACAACAGGATTTAAAAATTAAACTAGCTTCTGAAGGCTTCTGAGAAACTGAACACTCAGCAAAAGTAATGCCATCAGGAAAAGGAAGACTCTAGAGAAGACTTATTAAGAGCTGAGGAGTGGTCTATCGCTAGTATTTGAAAAATGTTTGTAGTACATTTAATTAGCCTAATTACGCGGTGCACTTACAGCTTATTAATGCCCTCTGACAGAGAGATGTTATGCTGGCCTTGAAAACTCGGTGGCCATAGTGCCTTGAAATGAACTTGGATAACTTCCAGGAGTTCCCATTGGTCCCATACGTTGTATAAGGCATCAGTAATATGTATAAAGTACATTTTGGTTAAAAATGTGATATCTTTCCTTTTTTTTTCTGTTAGGAGATGGAGTCTCACTCTGTCACCTAGGCTGGAGTGCAGTGGCGTGATCCCCGCTCATTGCAACCTCTGCCTCCCAGGTTCAAGCAATTCTCCTGCCTCAGCCTCCTGAGCAGCTGGGATTACAGGTGCACGCCACCACGCCCAGCTAGTTTTGTATTTTAGTAGAGATGGGGTTTCACCATGTTAGCCATGCTGGTCTCAAACTCCTGCACTCAGATGATCCGCCCGCCTCGGCTTCCCATAGTGTTGGGATTACAGGTGTGAGCCACTGCACCGGGTCCAATATCCTTCTTAAACATTCAAAAATTTCTGCTTGGTGCATTTAACTAACACAATGCATTTCTACAATCATTTGCAGAAAGAATAAAACTGACAGAACTGAAAGTTCTAATTCCAAACCATTCAAATAATAATTAAGGCTGTCACGAATTAATCTCCAAACCCATTACCATTCACTCATCTTTTATAATGCTTCCAGTCTCCCTATACATGCTGTTTAAGGACTACTCCCAATCAACTTGGTGCTCACTAGCAGGAAGCATACTATATGGCATTTTCACCAAAAAAAAAAAAAAAAAAAAAAAAAAAAAACACACACACACACAAAACTAATTTTATTATGCTGAGAAGTAATTCTCATCTACATTCAACACACCAGTAACTTTCCATACTGACATTTGAGATTTAATGAAATAATTTCAGGGAAAGAGAATTAGCTGGAACACAGGATTGTGTAAACTCTAGGTACTAAGCTTTATTTGTAAAATACTGCAAGAAGGACTGCCTTTAAAGATATCAGTATGGAGAAAATACAAAGAGCTATTTTCATTTCAAAAATTCAACTAGTGTGAATTTCTTCAAGTTTTTCTACTAAGAAGGTTGTAACTTACTGAGTTAAAATTGTTTACAAAACTCCCTGTCCCACAAGAGGACATTAAAAGGTCAGTTTTAAGCCTGAGGTTCAATGTTGAATTGAAGGAAAGATACATTTTCTCTTTTCTCATTGAAATAAATACATAAAGCATAGTAAATACATCCATAAAACAAGTGCATGTTAATTTTTTTTCAAAATTTAGCAATAAATTTGTGCATGATGCTTCTCTTCTTTTTGGGGAGAAGACAGTGATTTTCTGTCAAATAATGTTTTACTGGTTAAAATATTATATGTCACTGCCCTCAAATGTGGATGAGTGGAAATCGAGGACATATTTAAGTGATTTATAGATTTGTATGGATTCTCTTACACATAAATGAATATAAACACCTCTAAGACGAAAATATATGAATGGATAAACTATAAGTGGGTCTCGTGTGTGTGTGTGTGTTTTGCAAATAGAACTGCCTTTTTTAAAAAAACAAGAGGTCAATCTGGACTAACCTGTAACAAGTCACATATAAAACAAATGTACACAAACATCCTTATTATGAATAGACTAATGCTGGGCACAGTGACTCACACCTCTAATCCCAACACTTTGAGAGGCCCAACTGGGAGGACTACTTGAGACCAGGAGTTGGAGACCAGTCTGGCCAACAAGATAACGTTATTATTATTATTATTATTATTATTTTTAATAAAGACTGACAGAGTGAATGTCTCTAGGAAGAACTTTAAAAATGTGACTTTATAAATTCACAGTTGTGACTATCACAAAGAGAAACAATCAAGAATGTGAAAACTGTACATTCAGGTGAAGTCTAGGCAGACCCAAAGAAACTGGGTTAATAAATACAATAACACATCTGCATTAAAACAGTCAGTAGTTTAGTAATTACAAACCTAAGAAACTACCTTGTACTAAGGGAATCCTAGATGGAATTTAAGGCAATATTTATATATTTTTGAAAAGAAATGCTTTAAAAATGACTTTTCTTTTGATGCCAAAGATCAATGATGGCTTCCAAATTGAATCTATAGGATAAAGACGTTAGAGAACAGTAGCCATTTAGGTACGATGCAGTGTTCATGTCTTTAGAGTTTTGAGAACTGCCTCAAGAGAAAGAAATAGGACTAACTGAATAATCAGTGTTGCCTTTAAAAAAATTTTTTACTGAACCAGCCTGACTCTAGGTAGCTTGTATACTAGGAATTACACATCACACAATACTGTATGGTTTTAGGCATTGAAAATAAAAAGTATAACAAGATGGAAAATTAAAAATACTTGATTATCTAATGCCCTCCTTTAGCAAGTAAAGTTTATAAATCCCTGAAGAATTTTAGCCAAATAAATGAGTACCATTCTCAGAGGATTGTTAAATCTGTTTGAGAACCTGGGAGGCGGAGGTTGCAGTGAGCCGAGATCACACTACTGCACTCCAGCCTGGGTGACAGAGGGACACACTGTCTCAAAAAAAAAAAAAAAAAAATATATATATATATATATATATATGTATATTATATATATGCACTTAATTTTTAAATCTCATTCCTTTTTAAATTCAATAGGCATGTGTGTGTCCACATAAAAGTGATTTATAAGCTAGTGGTAGTATTTGAGAATTATAGCAAACCATTAAGCTTTAGAATAATTTTGTATAAATGCTTATGATACAAACAGAAAACATCTATTTCTTGATATTCAATTATATGATTTTTGAACTTGGAGTAAAACTTTTCCAGGGTAATGTACATTGGTATTCACAGCTGTCTGTAGGGATATTTATAATCCTTAAAGTATGTTTAAGAAATTTCCCAATACTGCTGAAAAATCAGTTAAAAAAATCAGTTAAAAACTTTTTATGACACCCAAATTTGATGGCAGAACTTCCAATCCTTCTTTTTTTTAGTCCTGGTACAATGCAACAAACAAAAATGCTTTCAGAATATATCCCTCTTAAAACTTATCCAGCAGATTTTGTGCATATGTAGTGGGCAATTGGAAGACATATATTCTTTTCAGCATAAAGAACAAACAGGCAACTTAATTGTATCCTTTCATATATCCATGGACTTTGGTATGACGTTACTTAAACCAAGGTGGGAAGGGGTGGGAATGGACCAACATGTTAAAGCCAATTATGTATCATACATAAGAGTTCACATGTTAACTACTTGAAAAAATTCACATTTATTTACTGTCAAACCGTGTTAAACTTTACACTGGATATTAGTGATGGGCTCATTATTAACAGGTTTACACAAAGGGATGAAAAAAAAGCAGAATTTTGCTGAAACAATTTACATTTCATTAGAACTTTATCATAAAATAAATTAATTACTAAATATAGGCAGAAGGAATATGGAAGAGTAATATTTATGTTTTATTTTATTTTTTTAAAAAAGAATAGGCACCTTTTGTTCACTAGAAAGTTTGTGAGAAGTGCCCAGTGCCCTCTTTGCCCTCTGTTCAAGAATAAACAGGGGTGACACACAATCTTTTCTAGATTTCACCACTTTTGTGCAAGGCATGGCATAACTGGCTTCAAAGAGTTTGTTTCTCCCCATAAAACACGTTCTTTTGGCAATAAGAAATTTAAATGTAAGTAATAAAGACTAACTTTGTCAAAGCAGAACACTGTATACAGTGGAAAAGAAGTGAAAATGGGTAGAACTTACCATGACAAAGTGTAAGAAAAAACATTTCATAACATGTGCAACCAAGAGCTTTTCACAATATTTTCTTCACTCTTTAAAATTCTTTTAATGACAATTATATTTCAGTTGGACACAAATGTATTTATTTTACCCTAGCAATAGAACAAAATATAATTTCTTTAGCCATTTTTCATGAGAATAGTTCATTGTACAGTTGAGGAAACATATGAAATAAGGCCTGTGGCTTGATTGCTAGTGGTTAAGCATGTTTTCAATCTTTGCCTTAATGTAAAAGATTTGCAGTGAACTGCAAACTGATGCAGAATATCTCTCCTGCTTTTCCAAGTCTTGTCAGGAATAGTAAGGTACAGTAAATTTGTCCCACAGGATTTTAAAGCCTACGTCTTGTATATAATACAATGCAGGCCTACAAAAATGGTGCAGCCATATTTACAAATTTAGTTCACAGACTGCTGCAGTAAAATGGCTGGAAAGTTTTGTTTTGCTTGTTTCACAATTTCTCTAAACAGCAGCAGAATCTTAAAATACCTGGTTGGCATCTCTTTTCTTTGTAACAAATAATTCACTTTAGTATACTCTGTGTATATACAAAGTTTTTGTATGTTTTATAAAAATTCACAGAACTGCAAGGTTCAGTCATCTTTTTTACACCGGAGAACCACAGGTCAAGAGTCATCTCTTCAAGCAGAGTTTGAGGGAGCTGCGTCAGGCCAATGGTGTCTTTATTTATTAATACTCGCATGTGGCCCTTGGAATTCCTTAGCTGTATGATTAAAGACTTGTAACCAGCTGCATTTGTCCTTCTCTAACATCTCCTTCTGGAATACACCCTTCTTTGTTAATGGGGATTATATAACCATCACTATTGCCCCTGCTGATCTGGTAGCACATCTGAAGCTGATGGCCAGCTCCAAGATTTGGCATGCTTTTATAGTAAATGTCCTCATTCTCACTCCTCCTGGAGGGAGAGAGGTCTTCTTCCATGTCAGGGCTGCTCTCCGGATAGGGAGAGTCTCTAAGATTGGGCATGCTTGTATAAAGAGAGTCTCTGTTGGGGGACTGTAGGTGATCTTCAGCCTCTGCTGTCAGTTGGGAGACATAGCTGTCAGTTCCCTCGGACTTCACTTTCTTCTGGGGTTGGTACAGAAGGGAGTGAGTCCGCTGAGGAATAAGCGGTGCCTCGAGTTCTTTGTGATGGAGCTCCAGCCCTGGGTTGTCGCTGTGCATTAAAGATGAAGCATCTGCCACAATAGCATCATCTTCACTGCTGCTACCTCCAATCACAGGTTTGACTGGTAGCGTGAGCTCGAGGTTGTGAGTCTTGCTGCTGCCCCGTAAGTTGTTGTGCACTAATTCTGAAATGATCATTTTCTCAAAAGCAGTATCATTCAGACTTAGTCCACAGTCCACAACTTGCATGCTGTCATTATAGTCACCCTTGCGCAGCGAGTAGCTGTTGTTAAAATTACCATTTAGCGGTAGAGTATCCATGGCACTTGTATCCCTGGCATTGTTCAGTGAATGTCCTGAAACAGAAGAGGGGGAGTTATCGTTACTGTCTCTGTTCCTTTCCACAGAAACTCTATTTCTTTTGTACAAAACTTTTTAATGTCGTTCAGGACAAAGTTGTATTTGAAAGCTAACACTTGAAAAGTGCCAGGCTTTCCTGCATTCCCAACTGTAAATAGTTGCAACCCCTTAGATAACAGGAAAAAGTGTTAAAAATAATACTGTTTTCCAGGGAGGGAAAATGGCATACAGAGTAATACTTTTATCAATTTCGGGAGACAGTACTGATTAATTGATTTTGGTCAAATCTCTGACACAAAGAAGACTTCACTCCATGCCCTTGCATAGTTAATGCAAAGCAATTCATTAGTGACATTTACATTTTAAAGTACAAGACTACGGTTTATAAAAATAAAATTAACAGAATTTGTCCTAAACAACACTAAATTAAAAAGGAGTAAGTCACAATACAAAACTGAAAGGCAAATGTACAACATAAACCCACATAACTGGCAAGCAACTTTTTAAACAACATTCTAACATTTCCTTTTTCTGGAGATGAAGTAAAAAAAAGAATGAAAACATGGACAGATACAAAGAAGTCATGTTAAACAAAGACAGCCATCTCTCATACTGACTGGACCAGGGGCCCACAAGCACCATCCAACATCACGATAGACAGCAGGTGGAATGACTCACTTTGGACAACTCACATCATGTCTGTCTGCTCAGGCTATCTGGCCTAAGAGTAGCTGATATATAAAAGAAAGTAAAATGATTTATTGTAACATGATGAAGAATTTCTAAGCTTCTCAGCAACTTAGTCAGAGCAAGGGTTCAACAAATTAGATTACCAGCAATAGCAGCCTTTTATTTTTCATTTAATATTTATTATTTTGAGTATTTGGTACTAATAATCTCTCTAATAGCAATGGCCCCAGGCTTCTAGTGGTCAAAGTTTGCCTGCAGCCCTGCAGTCTGCATCAGTCACAGTGACAGCACCGAATGAACCAGCAGAGTCCACTGTACAAGATAGGCCCACAGACACCATGGCCATGGAGGTCAAACGCAGAAATGTTAGAGATTTCTTAAGTATGGGTCACAGAAATTAAACCAAGAATAAATATTAACTATGGAATGGGAGAAGGGTGGCAGCCTTGGCTAATATATTTTTATCTCTAAAGGAATGAAAGACTGGATAAGTCTGCTGAAGACAGGAAAAGAGGTTTAGGAGGGGGAAAAAAACATGGTAACATGCTCTATTTGAATCAGAGTTGTATTTTCTACAGACACATAAACATGTAAACTAAGACATCACAGTGCTTCTCAAGCAAATGAAAAAAAAAAGTCAAGAGAAAATTAAATGGTCTGCACCATGGAAAGTTAGGTTATTCATTCTCAAAATCCTAGAGAAAAAAAAAAATCACAGTCTACAGATAGGTCTGTAAAAAAAAAGAATGAAATGATGTTATTGAAATGAAACTGACCACTGTGAGGCTGCTGCATTGTATGCAAGGCTTGGAGGAGTTCAGGAAAAAATTTAATTCTTGGAAAAAATACGAAATTTCCCGTTTTAGTGCTCACTCCACTCTTAAAGCTGCAGATATCCTAGAAAATGCAGTTTCCTTCAGAAAAAAAAAATATCTGTATCGCCTGACACAAACTTCATGACCAATAAATATGTGATCATTGTTGGGCAAATTATCATTAGCAAAAAAATGAGAAAATGAGAGAAGATTGTATTTGTTAGTGATTTGTATTGTCTTAAAGACTGTCCCAACTTCTACATTTGAAAAACTGACAAATTTGTATCATGTTCCATGTGCAACAAAATTAAATTGTGATAGTTATTTGTAAGGCTTCCTTTAACTTGGTAGACACAATTCTCTAGCTTCATAAAGTCATGTTATGTGCTATAATCTTTATAAGATTATTGAAAAAAAAACCATTTCGCACTTAAAGGTATGAGTGACACATGGCTCACTTGCTAGCATTTGTTTCCTCTGTAGAGGTTCACTGTTTTCAAAGATTTTCTTTTGTTTTATCATTGCTTGGTAAATACAACACTATATACTGGATATAATCCAAAAGGTCTTTTCTATGATATACTGCAGATTTAAGCCATCTTTGACTGGTTTTGCAGAGGTATCTTTTTCTGCCCAAGTTCAGGTAATTCACTTGAAGATTTTCCACAGCCTGTAGCAAGATTACTGTGGGAATGCAGAAATGATAAGTCAATTATTAAGCATTTTGGTTGACAGTACTTCAGGCTTTATAGAGCAAATTATTTCAGCATTGCGTATACTTAAGTATGGACAGCATTTGCTACAGACCTCCATTACTGACAAAAGGCAGTACAGATGGATGTACTGTTTGAATTTGTTAATATTTTAGTTGCAAATTGTGAACCACTTGCCCGCTGAGTCTACTTCATGACTGCTAGTTATGTTTTAATCGTGCCCTTTAAAAATCATGCTGAAAAAATTTACATTTGATAGGCAAAGTTAAGTTTTACTCCCATACTTGTCTCTCTGTAGGTTGCTAGAGGAAAGCATAAGGAAAGTGAAAAAAAACAAGAGAATGAAAAGAGAAGCTGCAGTTACATTAAAAAATAATTTTAAGAAAAAAATGGAAACGAAGTTCTGTGTTTAATTTAGTGGCAAATATTCATCACAAATAAAGATTATATGCTAGCAGTAATTATGGGAAAACTTTACCAAATCTTGAAAATTCTGTTAATATTAAATATATATATACTTTTATTTAAAATAAGCTATTAAACAACATAGTAATATATGGATGGGTTAGTGACAATCTTTCCCCCTCCCCCAATTAAAAACTATAGGTATAAGCTAACTAATATTAACTTTATTCTGAAATTTTTCTTAAGAAAAAAGAAAACTACCATAAAGCTGCACTATACTATAGTTTGGATATATTGATAGGCTGAATGTGGTTTTCTATAGCTAGGCATCCAAATTATCTTCATTAGCTAATTCATTCCAGAAGCAAATTTTGTCAGCAAGCTTTAGAATTAACTGAACAGTATATTATATAGATAGGATACCTCTAAATGATATAAATCTTGAAGATGGGCTCTCAGACCATGTGATGTCAGTCCTGTAATAATATATTAAGATTTATGCCACCTGTGTTAAAAACATGGATCATTATTGTAAATACTATCATGACTGAGCTTTTACTATAATATAGTGCAGTTTTAGAAGCCTGGCATAGACAATACCGTAATTTTTTTTAACTGAGAAATTAAGAATGTAATAATAAATATATGACAACTTGAATATTTTAGAAACAGGGCAAAGATCATAGCTCTGTTTAGCAGCAAAGAAAGGTAGTTTTATTTGTAAGTAAAGCACACCTGGTGAGTTAAATACAGGAGCTGAAGGGGCATTACATACAACTGTTTCAGCGAGCAATGTGTTATAGGGGTTGTTAGTGCCGTGGGGTCGAAGAAGAGGGTTTGTTAGTAGGTAATTGCCAGTCATTCCTAAAGTAAAAAAAAAAAACAACAAAAAACAGAAAAAAGTACATCAGTTTCTTATTTTAGCGTTACAGTTGTAGTCAACTATTTTTTTTATATTCATCAAGGGTAGTGGACAAGTTGGCAATGGAAAATCTGTTGAAATGTTCTGACTGTATTTGAACTACTAATTTGCAGGAGAGAAGGGAGAGGGAAGTTAAATTTCAGTAATTCACAGGTGCTTTCTAAATCCCCCAAGTAAACACCTGCTGAGGATGACATTTACTAATTTATACAAAAGCACTGTTAAACAAAAATGGCAATTAAATGCATAGAGATCAACATTATGTTTCAAGATGTTACTGCTTAATATTAAAAACGTAACCACTGGGGCCCAGAAGAGGGAATCTCAAACTTTCAGAATTTACAGGTGTGGGATTATCCCTCATGAAAACATCTGTGTTAATACCAACTGAGCAGGTGGAAAAAACTTTCACAGACAGGTAGAAAGTATGACACATTGCAAAAAGCTTCTCTTAGTAAATGCAAAAGCACACATGCTGAGAAAAAAAAGACTATACAATGAATTATTAGATCATTCACAAATTCTACATAACAAGAATTTTCATTACGTAATGTTATTTGCCAGGTTTCAAAAATGAATCATTGAATAATGCATTTACTTTTTGATCGCCAACAGAATGAAGTAAAATACCAAAGCAACAGAAGAAATGCACGTCTTCCATTCTAACTGACAAATTACAAACTTTTAAATACTTACTGATTATGTTTTGCATAGCTAATGTAATTTGGATAAAAATATCTTAAAATTCAGGTTAGTATTGCTACCACACATACACCTTTTTCCATTTTAAATGAGAATCTCACCAGAACAATGTCAACAGTTTAAAATGTCATTATATTTCATTGTAATAAATTCTAACTTGTATTACAAATCAGTACATATCAAACTGAAAATAGCGTGATAAATTACCTTTCCAAGGATATATACAATACCATATAATTTTTCATACTAAATTGGAATGTATTAAGCTTTTATTCAAGAATACATGTGTGTGCACATACTCTTTTCTATATTACTTCATTTCCTAGCATATTTTAAGAACTATATTGATTTATCTGATAAATTTAAAGA
This sequence comes from Gorilla gorilla gorilla, assembly GCF_029281585.2. NCBI lineage: Eukaryota > Metazoa > Chordata > Mammalia > Primates > Hominidae > Gorilla > Gorilla gorilla. The sequence goes on from NC_073224.2 coordinate 158,003,170, forward strand.
TGCCACTGTAGACACATCAAACAATATAGAAATAATTACTTTATAAACTTTCATGTATTTTTGTTTATGAAGATTCACTACACATGTTTTTAGCATTTATTTTTTACTTTTTGAAAGAAAGGTTAAAAAAGTTCATAATTTCCATGGTACTGTTTCATGTGAATAGTAACTATTCTAATTTTATTAATGTTTTATGAAGAAAACCTTCATAAATGTCTTGGTCAGAAAGGATAAATCTGTACTCCCTAGGATAATATTTTTAATCTGTGGCAAGGTATATTTTCAATAATTACCTTCGAGCCGCATCCTGTTAATGCAGTTTAAAATTATATTTCTTACATTATTGAATAAAAGGAACTTATATGTACTTTAATAAATGGTAGTAACTCAAATTTTCCTGATAACTGACCTTGATTAAGTGTTGAAGTGCTATTGATGTCACCTGAGATAAAAGAAGATTCTGATTGTTTTCTCACAGTATCATTCCACATTCTTCTTATACGACTCTATTAATACAAAACAGCAAGACAAATATGTTTTGTTAGTTTCCCCAAACTTACCTTATTAAAGACATACAAGGATTTACCCTAAACAACCTATGCGGGATTATCTGGTGGCCTTTTAAAGAATGTGTGTTGTTTCTGGTCTAAAACTAATAATATCTATTGTTTATTTTCTAAGCAACTAAGGGGTATTTAATCCTCCACTCTTAAAAACATGTTATTTTATTGTCTTTCTTTAAAAAGTGGAGATCACTGATTATTCAATACATGTTTATTGAGTGCCTGCTATGAGCATTGTGCTATATGGCCTTAGGCTATAAGACGATTATGACACACTTCTTAAATAACTCTCCACAAGAAAGGACGTTCACATATAAAGAAACACTGAAGAAATGTTTAAGAAGACATTAAAACCAAAATACTAAAAAAGCAAGTATTTGCTATCTAGATCATTATAATGAGAAGACAATTAGTGCATCTGAACAGAACATGTCTCAGTAGGTTTTCTATAAATAAGGTTAATTAAAGATGCTGTCAAACTCTTTGTCACCTGTGTGCCAGAGGAATAGCGAGCACTGGTTCTGGTGGTTGATGCCTTCACTGAACTGTGGGGACTCTCAGTTGGGAGGCCTCCACAGCAGTATGAGTGTCTGAAGCACTTGCCATATTCTTTTCGTACCTGCATTGAATAATCACAAGACCAAGGGATTAATATGAACACACTTGCTTCTCTCTCTCTAATTAAATGAACAGTGAAGACAACCGAAAAGAATTAAAGTTCCACTAAAACTTATCCGTGGAGAAAATAAATTGAACTTGCAAAATCAAGTTCAATTAAAATTACTGAAATAGTAATCAGAAAAGTATCTCTGTCCACTAGACTGGCTAGTAGAATCTTTAAAATGTGATATAACATGTAGATATACTCTATACCCTGTTATTATTATATAAATGTTAGTTATTAAATAATAGCAATATATTTATAGTTTTATTCTCATATATTTAGTAACTCCAATTTTCTATGCTAAGAAAACAGGACAAAAAATTTAGTATTTTCCTTGCTTAATTACATTTAACCGCTCTGTAATTCAGTCATTTGAGTTTTATATGCTTCATGTCCTCTTAGGTAGGTCAATACAGAAACATCTTTTGCTGGATTGCATAGTTCTGCGGGTAACCTCTGTATAATGACAAGACTACTTTGGCACAAGAATAAAGAAAACAAGTACTTTGATACATTTGCCTCCAATTAGGAAGGAATGTTTTCTTCATTTTCTGATGTGTCTAGCTTTAACATTTAGTGTAGAGAGTCTAAGATGTCTATTCACTTCATTAGCACACAAGGGAACTATTTATGCAATTTTCATTCACATTAATGAGTTACTCATGTAATTTCCCTTTTCCCCTGAAGCCTGAATATATAAATGCAAAAAAAAAGTTGTTAGGTCTAAAAAAAGTTTCAACTAAACTTTAAAAAGTGAAGTCCGAACAACTGCTAAATAATAGGGCCCCATCCAAAGCAGTGGTACAGAATTAAGAGGAAGAGGGTGCTGCTGGACTGTTGCAGCTATACTGGCATATACATGTTTTCTTGTGGGTTAGAGCCAGACTGTGAAATTACAAGACAGACAAGAAGAAACTGCATAAGAAAATATTTTTTCTAATAGGTTACAAAAACACTCAAAGGCTTTCCCTCAACTCAGAAGTCTGTGTGCAGTAACTGCCTGTAAAGACCATGACTTTTACACTTATTCCTTGCAAAATTAGAAAATTAAAAATCAGTAGATGGCCTTTTAAATCTAAGTGCACTTGCATTTTCATCTTTTTAACTTTATTTAATTATACCTATTAGAACAAATAACAATGTGGTTGAGCCTTCAAAGCATTTTCTTGGCCTAAGTATGCTCATTCAAGCAGTTAAAACCATGATTTTAACTTAACCATTTTATATCATATTCTTAACAACTCATCCTGGCGCACCCAACTGGATGTATCCGAGACTAAGTTATACTTCTTTTGAAGTATAACATGATGCATTTAAAATGTAATTGTTAATCTAAAAAGCATAAGAGACTCTCCTGTTCCATTTAATACACATAACTATATGAGGAAATAATGACTACCTCACTCCTTTTCTGCTATGTCTATGATTTGTGTCAAAGACGTTTGGCACAACAGCACAAAAATTATGAACATACAATAATATGCCTGTATATAAAATGCTCACTTATGTAGGAAATATATAAAAGCCAAAGTAATTACTGATGTTACCCCTGTACAATGTTTAGAAGTTAAAGTTCATTGTTATTAAATAACACATCATACCTCACAAAAAATTTCAACACATTTAATGGGTGTTAACTGCTATGAAATGCTGTATAACCAAGACAATGGCAATCAAAATGGTATTTTATCCAAATAATACCTTCCAGTGTTGGTTTTGCCTAATGCCTATATTGCTGTGAATGTACATTATCTGTCAGTATTGCACATTCCACTGTCATTATCTCAAAATTATAGCTTATTCAAAACTGATGGAAGTAACAACACTATCATCTTGTCAGGACTGAAAACATAATAGCTTTCACTTCCACAATTCTATTTCTCTGTTCAATTTAGTGACCAACTAGTAATAACAGAATAAAACGACTACATTAGATATGTAGGCAGAGAAAGGATGATACCCAGTGAAAGGTATGGAAATTTTATACTTAAATAGCACCTAAGCAATTCCCTTAGGTTTACATCTTCTTGCTACAGATTAAAGCTTTTCATCTGTAAGTTTTGAGTCATTTTTGCTGACTCCACTTAACATAAAATCAGGAAAAAATAGTAAGTAAGATATAAGGTACTAATTATTGATTTTTAGATCCTTCAAAATTACTCAAAAGGTAACATTAATTTTTTGTATGTCTGGTGCTTTAAAAATTAACATCATTTATCCTTATATTCAATTTCACTGTGAATCACTGTAATGCCTTTAGTGAGCAAAGAATGAGTTTTATTTAACCTTTTCTTTTACCTTGTATAACCTTTGTACCTAGCATTTTATAGACCCTACGAGCAAGGAAGAAATCTTAACCTAAGTATCTAGTTTATAACATTCCCAAACTGAGATACAAAAGATGACTGGTATTATTTTATAGGTGAAACCTAAATTTTCAGACAGGTATGAAAATTAACTTATAATTAAAAATATGATGCTCTTTAACAATATGCCAGATGTGACTTAAAATATTCTTTATTATATCTATTATATTCAAATCAAAGAATGAGTAACCTGAGCCCCTAGGTGTTTTCAATTACTTACTTTCTTTTGGAGAGCACAGTGAAAGATGAAAATGAACACTCCCTGGAAAGCATTAAATATGGTGAAGAGATATGCCATCACAATAGTCTCCTCATTAATAAAAAGCAACCCAAAGGACCAGGTGAGGCCAAGAAGACACAGAAGAGCGAAAGCGCCGAGCACCCAAGACCTGGAAAAATAAAGTGAACTTTTTTAACAGGTTCAATGAGCAAAAAATACACATCACACTTAAATGTTAACATATCAGTAGTAGCACTTGACTTTCTCTATGTTCACATTCATATTCAACAGCATTTTGGCTTTAACCTTTCACTGATTAAGAAAGAACAATAGCATTTAGTACTGCAGCCTCCAGTGAAAACAGCAACAGCAGGTATGACCTTTTCTTATTCCAGAATAAACAAAGTATCAAAACTATATTAAAATACAACGTGTAACATATCCCCTATGACTTTGTCTTTTATGTGCATTTTGATAAAACAAATTAAGGAGTGCTTAATTAATTTACTCCTGTATTTTTATTCCTGTGGTGTACTCACATGACACTAAATAATGTGACACATACAGAAAGGTTAAATGGCAGATAATCACTTAACACCTAAACTTCAGATTCTAATAAACTAGTCTTAGGTGAACCTAACGTTTTATAACTAAAGCATGAAGAAGCCTAGCTGAAATGAGACAAAAACATGAGAACAACTTCAAAATAAAATAATTTTGGAGAGATTTCATCATGAACAGCTTAAGAAGAAAAGAACTGTAGAAAATAGGACGGAATGAGAAGGATTTAAAGTCAGTGCATTCCATGTCTAACTAATGATCTTACTTGATAAATGGCTTATTATCTTCATAGCTAGAAAGCATTATAAGCAGAAAAGAGAAACAAAATTATTAGACAGAATTAAAATAGAAAGTAATAAGAAAGCATTTATATATTTTATAAATTAGTCAAAATTAAGAAAGTCAAAATGCAGAGGCAAGCAATTAAAAAATAAAGGCATATTATAGTTTAAAAATACTATAGCAAATTAGATATTTCAAAATAATTATAAAAATTAAGGGCAATTCATGATACTGACAAATTTGTAAAAAATACAAATCATGCCATAAATTTGTTAATGTAGGGTTCTACCTTACCCAGGTAAGTCCGTATTATAGTAGCCATCACAAACACGGTAATTACTGGTGTAGATGAGAAGACAGAAAGAGGAAAAGGAAGAAAAGAGAGAGATGCTAAAGATTAGCTCTCTCTCTTACCATGCAACATGCAATGAAGCTGGCACTAACCTATCTAAAACATCTAATTAAAAAAAAATTTACCCTTACTATAGATCTGCCATTTTTGACATTAAAAATAGTATTTTTTACAATCACATTATAACAACTTGAATAATACCTTCTCAAATTCTAAATAACAAGGCTCACATATTTTAAAGGTAACTCTGAAAATGTTTCCATAAGATGGTTTAATGAACAACAGCTATCATTTGTTATTAATTAGATAGCATTTTCTCCATTGACAGAATATTGCAGCTTTTATTCAACATTAAGAAAAAGTAAATATTTGTTTAATTAGCATGAAAACAACAGATAATCTTCAAGTTAACAATAGTAATAGAGTAAATTCTCTTAGGAAAACAGCATTAGGAGTGGAAACTGCTCAGAATCCTTAAAGCAAAAAGTCATTTAACAAAACAAACTTAATATAATCATATCAGTCATGCAAATACGAAAATCATTTTGAACTGCATTTTAAATTCAAATGAAATTGCTACAGTGATATGGAATTTCCACAAAGCCACTGAAACAATTTATTGCCTCTAGATCAAGACAGCAATTATCATTTAATTTTTGACCAGTATCAGTGATATAGTAACACTGAGATTCAACTTGAGGGCAGTAAAACTTCATTCTGAATAATTTCTACAGTTGATAGAAGGTAGAAATCCCTGTGTTCCCTGTGGAGAGTATCTTTTACTTAGTTTGTCAAGTATTAAAATTAAAATACAAAATACTTACTTAATGTTTTCCAACCTGCTAGAATCTGGTTTCAAAGTGTTTGAATGCTTCACCATTTTGCACAATGTGATCACCAAGAAGATAATATTTAGCTGTTGTAACAAATAAAGAATTAGACCACAATGAACAAAGAGCTGAAAAATGAATAGTTCTTGCAAATGTATCAATCCATGTTTACATGGAAGATACTGATATAATTTTTTTATGTATGCAATGATCAAGTTGAGTCTACATAAAAAATACTCTATGTATGATCAATTCTTTAATAATCATTTGACATCAAATTGCAACCTCATTAAGTCAGTATTATGTGGTAATGATTAAATAAATTAGAAAACCTAAATTAGTTTCTTTAGCTAGATGTACTTCAGGGCCTAAAAACCATCTGATGGAAACACTAAAGTGAATTCCTTAGAAGGAGCATTTACATAATGTACATCATGTAATCTACAAAATTGCTGGGCTTGAAACCATAAGTCTTGGCTGTGAGTCTAGCTCTTGATTTTGACTGATTAAATGAGGATAATAACATCTGTCCAATCTATTCATAAGGCAATTGTGGGGATCAAATGAAATAACATATGACAAACGTTTGTTATATAAAGTAAGATAAAGTTTATATAGGTATGTTTTGCCATTTAACTGTTAAAAGCCATCAGTCCTTTTTTTCTATGTCTCTGTATTGTAAGGAAGTAGATACATTCTGACAAAAGGCTGTTTTGAGTCCTTCTAAACATTCAGCTGTGCAAAGAATCTAGGTGCAAACAAAAGCAAAATGAGGAAGATGGAATCTGACAAGAAGGAAAGTGAGTGGATTCCAAGAGGTCAACATGAGCTTGCTCAGAGGAAAAGGAGCTGTGTTTTGACTGAGAGACAAAGGTTGGTAATTTGCATTTGTTTCTACAGACACCTGGCAGAATGTTGGAAGAAGAGGAGGCAGTTCCATTTTTATGCTCCAAAAATAGAACTAAGCTACATTGTTCCTGAATTTTTTTTGCCATTTTATTTTTAGATTACTTTTTAAAAGGAAAAAAAAGTCATTTTGTGAGCTGTACGTTACTTAAGAGAATACCAGAAATAGTATATTCAGAAAAAGACCCATTTCACCTATTATAGGTAAGGATGAATTTAATTCCTTGTTGCAGATAATCAGCATAACTGTGTTACAGTAACATGATCATTTTTACTGAGTCACAATATCACATGATCAAATGATAACACTATTTTATTCATCTTTCACTACTTCTGACTTTATAATTAGGAAAAGTGATATAGGGCAATAAATAAAAATTTCCAAGTCCTTCCTAATGATGAGTTTAGGAGCAGAGCTAAGGAAAGCTTTAATGTAGGCTGTGTATCTATCCAGTCATTTTGTCCACTGTGCCCTATGATTTCTCTTAGATGGAGAATTCCCTCTTAAGGGATAAATGAGGTCAATGGGCAAAATTTTACAAGTGTTGACAGGTAACATTCTGTCCTTTGATGTTAATTACTTAAGGACAAAAACAGTTCTTTGTTTAAAAAAAATTTAATAATTTCTTAAAATACATCTAGAGAAAAAGCAAATACAATTGTAGAAACATTATCTGGCTTTATTTTCCATAACATTCTAGTTGGTCATAATATAAATAAATGCTTGAATTTTCGGAGATGTTACAATATGATACATTTCATTCAACAAATATTTCTTGACCTTGTTCCGTACAAGGATGTGCTTATTGTATTGTGGATGAGGTAAGACACAATTTCTGCCTTTGAGAAATTACAGGTCCTTTGGTAGTATAGCACATATCTGATTAGGTTTTTAAAGAATCATGGTAAAGTGTATCTCGAATTATTTTTTAAAGGCAAAATTAAGAGAGTGTTTTTTTTTTTTTAATTTTATGCAACACTAGCTCTAACTAGTAAAATTCAAGAATGGTTAAAAACAAGAACTCTATAAACATCCTAAAAATAAACAGATAAATAAAAACCCAAGTAAACAAATAAACCGACTATAATAGGTAAGATGGCTGCTTTGCAGATTCACAATTAAAATCCTTTAAATCGTTCTCCCTTTGTTTCTGACCCTTTGTTTTTGAATGGCCTGATAAGAACAATTTACTTTCTTTTATCCCAAACTTCTGAACATAAGGGTTTTTTTCCTTGCTCTTCTTAAACAATTTCCTGAAGTGTACAGGACCATAATTTGGTGTTCATAATTTTCTAAGCATATTAATTATTCCCTTGGGAACAAAATATTAGTAGTACTAAAACATTCTGGAAAAAAAGAAGTTATTCAATTATCCACTACAATGTATAAAATTTATAAGGAAATTAAAAAATGTGAATGTGGAAAAATGTGAACATATAAAGTATTATATTGCAAAAAGAAGAGGAGTAGAAAATGATAAAATCTTAGAAGTGAACTCAGAAGAAATATTTTTCAATGGCAAAAATCAGGGACAACTTTCCAATAAAACTGACATACTAAAATGAAATCTACCAATATAAAAATACAATTAAGACTTAAGTATGATAAAGTCATTCTTCCTAGTTAATACTAACCAAGGTGAATATGCCATAGAAAACTTATCTCAATTAATCCTTTAAAAACAGACTGTTCAATGCATTTCTCCTCTTTTGCTCCCCTCACTTAACTGAGGTTTTTGACATTACATGTGTTTAATGTATCTTTCTAGTTACACATACAATACATTCACAATACAAGTTCAGAAAATAAAGAAAATTACAGAGGAAAAATACAGCTACAATCCTATATCCAGTGGTAGCAGGCAGCACTTGTATACCCATTTTACAAATAATTGAGATATGTCCTTCCAAAGATTACTTAGCTACTATTATTGTCAGGGCTGGGATTCAATATACTGTGGTCTGGGCTCTACAGCCCACAGACTTCCCATATAAAATTAACCAATTTATTCTGGGTGAAAAGATTAGAAGTCTCCTAACAAAGATATACTAAGTCTATATTTAAAAGTTTCCATTTCTATAAAAAGTAATCCAACTTAAAAATCACTCAGAGATGAATGAATTGAAGATAAATAAATTAACATATAAAATACTGCCTCAAAGAAATCCTATTTATGTTATTTACATAATAGGTATGCTCACCAAATGACTTCTGCCTGACGGATTTGCCAGAATTAACTAATTCTCCATTTCCTTTGTAAAACACTAGCATCCCACAATCAGCAACTGGCCACGCTTCTACTCCCACTAGTCAAGTTGCATGCTTAACAACAGTCAGTTGTATTTTTTCTAAACCTGTTTATGTCATTTATACTTTTACATAGCTAAATATCACATAAGCTCATAAATCCAAGTGCAAATGTAAGAACAAAATTTTTTAAAGCTGTTTCTAACGTACTTAAAATGGAATGTTTTAAAAGATTTGAAAGTGAGTTCCTTTAAAGACAACTAAAAGTATTGGAAAAATAATCATAACTTTGAGGGATCTTTGCGCTCAAATTACAAGTGTCTGAATTCTCCAACTTGAAGAAACTGAAAATAAAACTTTTAGCTAATGCACTAATATCTAGATGTAAAGAAATTTATAGTTAAACCCAACACTAACTTAGCCTCTGAAACACGACTTGAAAGCATACAAATAATGAGGCAATGGCATGTGGAAGAGGACAAAATATCATCATTTCAAGACAAATTAATTATGAAATAAAGCATGAGACATAAATCGTAAGATGGCAAAATAATACTGAATAAGATTTTTCTTTCTCCCAACTAAATAAAAAAATTTCACCAATACATATTATTTACTAGTCTTATTAGAGAAATACAAAGATTTTTATATCATTTTGATGCTCAACAATTTATGTTACCACCAACATATATGACAATAAAATATCTTCTGGAATTAAATAGAACATATACTGAAGCACAGATACATTTTTAAAAATGTGGTTTTACAGTTATCTTATTTACTCCAATGTTAAAAAAATGTAATGCTAAATTTTAGTTTGATAGAATAAATATTGTTGCTGCAATCTTTTTCAGGAGGCAATACATTCTGATAATTATAATTTTGCAGGGGAAAATACTCCAAAAATCTTTTCCCCTTTCTGACTTCTTTCTTGTTTTCTTAAAATACAACTGTGGAAATGAGAACAAGAGGCAGAGGGGCAAATAAACACATCTTTGATAAAAATCTGTAGTCATTTTAAGACAAAAAAGGTAGGTTTCAAATAAACTACTGGCTGCAAGTCTGAGTTCCTTTCTTCTTTGCATTTTTCTCATGACATAAACGGTTCTTTCCATCCATATACTTCTGTGCTTTCCCCTTCTCCCCCGCCCCCACCAATTATAATAAGTGATTTCTTTCTCCTCCTTACCTTTACTTTTGCCCAATTTATTTTTCTGCCTTTGATACACGTTTACAAAATAAATCACAACCATCAAACATGGTATTTCCCCTATTTCTCAATGGAAGGCAGGCAAAGAGGCAGGGAGAGAACAATGTCTCTACCATCCAATTGCTGCTCTTCTCCCTTGAATTCCAATGCAGCCACTCTTTGACCCTCTTGCTCTTTGTTTTTTCTTTTCAGTGTAAATACTACAAAGTTTAAATATAATATTTTGGCATAGGTTGAAAGGCTGCATGCATCAGTGAGAAAGGAAAAAGGTGGAGTTACAGTTGCGCACACAAACATTTGTCTAAACTTGGTAAGTACATGCAGTTACTCAATTATCCACACAGAAGCCACTACTGGTAAGTATAGGCTAGTAGGATTGTGGTACATATGACAACCCACCAGGCTAAATGCCCATGCTAATAATTAATTCTGGGAATGAAACAACTCATTCAAGAATCAGATTTTAGCTTAGCTCTGGGCGTGTGTGTGTGTGTGTGTGTGTGTGTGTGTGTGCAGGTGTGTGCGTACAGGTAAATAGATGGCTATCTCTTAAGACAAATCTGTTGAGTGAGAACAAATCGAGAAAAAAAAAATTCCTTATTCAGCCAAAAAGAGTAAGTCATCAAACTGGGACATTTTTTTTTCTCTCCCACTGACAAAGATCATTCTTTTACCTATCCCCAAATAATAATTTCATAAATTATTATTTATAATAATCCACCAATATAATTTGCTGATAAAATTCAAACTGCTTAATGATATGACACAGCTAAACATCATCCATATTGATGAACATAAAAATACAAAGAAATTTAAAAAAAGAAAAAGGTACCACAGATTATAGGAGTGCACAGTTTGTTTTACGGTCATCAACCTGCTCAATTGAATCACATCCGTCTGAGCTTAGCAGCTTAAAATTCATTCCACAGCTTGCAGTGCTGACATGGATATGATAAGACAGAAGAACAGAAACATTACTCTGAAGTAACCTAGCTGAACTGCACATGTTCTGACCCTTTTTGTCCTCCCTGGAGCTTTTGCTACCTGGCAAATGCAACTCTAAAGCTATACTTGTATCTCCAGATCTTTGCTGTTAGCCAAGCAGAAACCTATTTCTCCCTGGGACTAGCAGCCAGAGAGGTGTTCTCTGAAGAAGACTTCTAAATGAGTGTGTGAGCTGAACTCTTACTGAACTGAATTAATTATTAACGATGCAGATGGAGCTGTCCAAATGATAAGAACAGCTCCTGACGTGTCATGATCCAAGCTTTCATTAAACCATTTCAGGCATACTAATGGTTTCCCACTGCTCATTACTTACCAGCACTTTTCTCATAGATATAATAACTCTAGTGCCTGTAGGCAAGACATCCTATAGAAATGCAGAAGTAGGAAGTTTTATCTTCCTTAGCATATTATTTTTCTTCATAGATTATTATTTAGAATGTACACCTATTTAATACAACTAAGTGAAACAGTTTCAATTCAGAAAAACTGAAAATGCAAAGCTATACTTCCTAGGAACAGCAATAGGTAATTTTTGTTATGGGAATATTCCTTAAAAGGATAGTATACAATACAATCTATATTATTAAGATTTGTGCCTGAATTGAGTTTACATGTCTTATCATCACCAGAGGGAGATATATATATATATATATGTTTTTCCCACACACACTGTATAATCATATCTCAATTTAAGTTAGATATTCTTTTGCAAGACGTTGTTTTGTACTCCCATACCACTCTTAATCTCTCTCTGTTGGGAAAATTAGAAAGCAAAGCAATCGCAGGAGAATTCCAACAAGATCTGTACTGGGATTGCTACCTACTGGGGTTTGTGTTTGAGAATGCTGTTGAAAAAGCCATTCACATCTCAACCTGAAGGATTTGCTAGAGGACAATAATGACAAGACTCATAAAGTAACAGTGTGCTCTACTATAAATGAACAACATAATAAAATGTTCTTTACCCTTTTTTCTTACTAAAAGCTGAGTATGTTGAAAATTAACTTCTTTTGCTAATTGAAATGTTTTTTAATGATCTAAAGTCAGTACTTATCTTCACAGATATCAAATAAACAAAACTACAGTATAAAAGGAGTAAACACATGATAGCCTCATAGGCCAAATATCCCTAAAGCAGTCTTTACATTTTTGCAACATATGTGTTTGACGAAGGTCTTAGAGGAAAATGGAAGGTTATGTCTTCAAGGATCATGCCTCTTCATGTCAGCCATTGAACTCTAGACAGGCTTAGGCTGTGTTAACATATGAACAGCAAGAACAAAAACTTGGGCAATCATCGGATTTAATAATTCTGATGAGAAATCAGTTTTCCCAGGAATACTTGAGAATGTTTTACTGGTTTAATTCATACAGGCATTCATCTCAAATTTTCATTTCACTTTGTATAAGTAATTGTGTAAAATAATTAATTTTAATGACAAACAAATATACACTTGAAGTGGTTTTAAGTTTCCTTCAAGTACTAGAAGTTTTTCTCAATTTCATGAAACACTGCTTAACCATGAAAAGATCCAAACGAGCTCATTTGTGTTACGTTTTTGAAAAAAAAAGTAAGAAAAACTTCTTAAAATAGGAAGTATTTATGTTTCCTTTTCAGAGTTAATAACACCATTTCTCACCATAGTGCTACAACTGAGCAAGTTTTTTTTTTTTTTAAGACAGGGTCTCGCTCTGTTGCCCAGGCTGGGGTGCAGTGGTGCAATCATAGCTCACCACAGCCTTGTGCTCCTGGGCACAAGAGATCCTTCTGCCTCTGCCTCCTGAGTATCTGGGACTACAGGAATGTGCTTCAACACCGAACTAATTTAAAAATATTATTGTAGAGGGGAGGTCTTGCTATGAAGTCCAGGCTAGCTAGCCTCTAACTCCTTGCCTCAAGTGATCCTCCTGCCTCAGCCTCCCAAAATACTGGGATTATAGGTGTGAGCCACCATGTCCAGCCCTGAGTGAAAGTTTTAAATACCAAAGTCTAGATACTGTAGCTACACTCCTTTATTTCAACTATATCTCAAATGTGACTAAGGGTAATATAAGATGTTTAAAAATATCTTAATGTCATTATCCTTGACTTGTATCAAATTCATTTAAAAATAGCATTTCTTAAACTAGTATTTTCATTTGGTATCTTCAGTCTTATAGAAATAATTTTATTTCTAATACATTTTAAGTTGATTTAATAGTCATTTGTTAATGCAAGCTTAAACAACTTTTTATATACTAAAAAGCATTGAGGATGTGGATATTCATTTAAAATTCACTTAAAATTAATTCATTAGAATTACATAGTAATTCATTAAATTACTATGTGGAAACTAAGATAATAAAAATTAAGGTAATATTCTTTCACTTTCCTGACATATTCATTTAATGTATAACATGGCCTATATGTAAGCATGTTTTTTAGATTATGATGTGATATTTCAGCTTATTAAATTAGAAATGAGAAAAAGTACTTTTTAGAGTAAAGATTTTCAGAAATATTAATTAGCAAGTTTATAAAAAATATTTAAAATATACTATTATCCTGTGAGACAGGCATATTTATAAATCTTTGTATAGATAGATAAACAAACAATAAAACAAATTATCCTTGTTTGAATAGCACTGCTAAAGCAGCAAGCTAAAAAGCAAGGGAAAACAGAACCTGCTTACCAGAATAATGAAGGTAACAGGTCCAATGAAGCTCCATATAAAGTAGTTATCAACATGAAGCCAGCAACTATTATGAAAAGAGAAGAATATGCATTAGTAGTTTCTATGGAACCTCAACATCACAAGGAAAATAGGATTTTAAAAACCTAACAGACAAAACTATCTTTACATTTGCCTTTGAAGATTCATTTATCATGTGCAAGACCTCTAATAATTCTGAGTTGGCTTTGACTTAACAAAGGATAATAATTTATTTACTTCAAACTGCTGGTTTTATATTTGATAAAAGCATATAAAATCGTGCTTGTATGGGGAAGACAATAAACACCACTCCACCACTGAATCCTTAAGACTTCTGACTTCCCTAAGAAAGACTTGAAACTCAATATTGCAAATTGTCTCATCATTTTAAAGTCCTACATATAATTTTCAAAATTTGCCTTTCAGATCTGTCTGAGCTGAAGTGCTTAACCCTATGGAACCTAACAGAACCCCCAAAAACTATTCAGATGTTATGTTTGTTGCAAAACAGTGTAGCAGAAATATAATACCTCCACTAGGAATGGATAAATGCTAGAAAAGGATATCAAAGCACAGAACTCACAAAGTATTAGAGTAAATGATGCATAAACTTATTAAGACAGATTTTACTTAGTGGTTCATTTTTCATATAACATGGAATCCCCACTGAATTTCTTTTGTCTTTCATCAACTGTACAGTCAAAAAGCTTTCTTTAGTCCAAAGAATCTTTATATAACTAATTTTATCAAAGGAAAAAAAATAAACAGAATTGGAAGGCAAATTCATGCCTCTAGGAAATAAAATCCTTAGAAACATGACTATGTCTACCTTCTGTCACTTTCTGTAAATATCTATACTTTTATGAACGAAAGACAGTGACTTATTTTAATCCTTTCAAACTGCCTGATACAATATTATCAAAGTAAAACATATGGGATGGAATGTGCTACTGTCACAATTCAGAATGAGAGTTAGCTATAGAGGGTCGGCTGCACAAAGAGAGCTAATGAAGCATTAGCTTAACACTGAGTAGTTAAACCTGTCAGATGCTTTAAGTTCAGAAGAATTTTTACTTAATATCTTTCTAAGGCCAAAAAGTTATTTACTTTTTCAATTTGTTTCAGGTCAATCTTTTGTGTTAAAAAGAAAGTCCATAATTTAGAATCTGCCTTGCCAGAGTACAAATCCTCTAAACCCAGAAAATTACAAAAGACTTGAATGTAATTTGTGCACGGTATGCCCATTCTCTTACCAATAAAGCTTTCAGATGCTATTTTAATCTGTCAGGGACCCTCACTGACAGCTAACAGGCTTTAAAAAATTATTCACTTGAAAAACACTCAGGTCGCTTGCAATTACTTACGCTTTTTCTGTTCCATAGCTCTTATAGTCAATAGCAGCTGAAACTCCAACCACTGTGGCAGGAAACAAGTAACCAGCAACATAGTAATATTTTTTCCTTGAATATTCACTTTCAAAAACTTCAACTAACATTAGGTAGAGCTGCACACCTTCTAGGCACATCCAAGCAAAAGCTGCCAAAAAGAAAAAGTGTAGAAGTCCTGCAAATATTGGGCATGCAATCTACAGGGGAAAAGAACAAAAAACACAAAAGAAAACTCATGAATAAAAATAGCCCACTCCAAAATTATAAAATACTCACTAAGAGAAATCACTATTATTTCAAAAATACATTATTCAGAGTAAACTAATGCTTCCTGAAAATATTTTTTTCGTAACTGGAAACAAGCTAAAAACCCTGACAAATCTGAAGATTATCATGTTCACAGAGTATAATGCCAAGTGTGCTAGGTTTCATCAAGGTAGAACATTACTATAACATTTTTTAGTGAAATTAAATATCAAATAAGAAAACTTCATAATTTCTGTTTGTGAATTATCTGTTATGAAATCTAAATATTCCACTTGTAGATGATTTGCTTCACAAGTCTTTAAAAGTGTTGTTTGCAAATATATTATTTCTATTTTTTTCTATAATGGAATTTTAAAATTTTGCTTTAATGACAAAATCCTAGCTCTAATTACCTAAGATTATTTTCCTGTCATATCTGGAACATTCTTAAATTATCCAAGTGCAGATGAATATAGGGTGAAGCATTAACTAACTAAGTTCTGTTTCTGATATTAAGACCTCATGATGATGAATCAATTGCTATGAATACAAAGAAAGGATCACTGGTCAGAATGACTATGTAACAAAATAAGAATTTTTAAAATAGGATCTTTATATTACTGTATCCTCAGCATTCTTCTATTAAAATTATGTCAACAAAAACACAGAAAAATTCAACTGTATCTTAATATATAAAATGAATTAGTTCATAATATTACTTAATAATTGGACAGTCTTTTAATTTACTACAAATTGTCTTTCAATATTGCCTTATCAATCCTATCAAGTTACAAGGTCAAACATTAATATCAGTATCATATGTCACCTCACACCTACTAAAATAATTTTCAGAGATCTAAGGTCAATGAACTCAACTGGTGCTTACCACATATTTTGTCTTATCAATGCCTATTAGGAAAATAAATTCAGCAATGAAAAGGTTGATACAAAGGTTCTTGTGAATAGTATTTCGGTCACTCTGTAGGCCACGGAAAAAGCAGAAGGTGAAGATGCAGATAGCCAGGCAAACAAGGGAAATGACAATTCCCACCCAGGTGATGACTGTAAGAAGTAATTCATGAACGCCATCTTTATACTGAGAATAAAAAGATATGAGGAACATTAGTATTCCTGCATTACATCAACTAGAAGAAAGACAGCTTTCACATGTACAGCTCATCTTTTACTACTGAACTCTTTGAAGAATACTATTCATATGTGTTCAGAAAAGGCTCAATACCAAAAATAAATTTTGATCACATAATAGCGTTCAATATTATTGTCTTTTATACTTAAAAAATGATCTATGAGAGAGGAAGATTTTACCTAGAAAACAATAAAGGAGCCTAATGATTTCAAAGTATGACTGAATTAACTACATAAACACATGGAAACTATTTACATGACAGAATAAAGAATACTTATTCATGATTAAAAACAACTGACATTTTAATTTTTCCAAGCTAACACATAAGCCAAGTTTTAAGTTTTTATTTTCTCCTTGGGGTTTTGTATGCTTACATATTGAGAGTTGACACATACAACAGATCTGAGACCGAAATGCTACACTTCTTAAAATATTTCTGTCTTCTGGCTGTCATTGTCTTAATCACAAGAAAGAATACTGAGACATATTCCAGAAGCCATTTTGACTTTTCAAAAGATGCAGCTTTGCACAATGTGCAAAGTGGTTAGGAAACTTAAAGGAAAAGTTGTAAAATTAGATTCAAACATTCAAGATGGGAAGGGCATGTTAAACTCGAGAGCCTTCTGTCTCTTTTGTATGACCTATTGCTGCTCATTATTTAAATCTTCTATTGTCTCTACCAAGCACCTGCCCCAAGGAGGAAAACTTACAAGTCTATAAAGCCATAGCATATGATTTTGAGAAGTAACAAAAACAGCGCCAAAACTTCTTAAAATTTATGGACAGTGTAGAAACAATTAGAAATCAACATTACTTTGTTTGCTTTTTAGTTACGATAAGCACCCAAAGAATGGGACTATTATACAAGCTGTTTTCAATCTCTGAGGTTTTTCTCTGCTACTAATTAGAAGTGCAAATACTTACTGCAATTTCCCTGTGGGCCATGAGAATTGCAAAATTGGTTAGGTGGCTGCATGCACACGTTGTTCGAGTTTTATTAGTGTCAACCAGCTTGCAGCCCTGGGTAGACCAATATCCCATCATAGTTCTCTCTGAGTAGTTCCAGAAAGAGCAGTTTGCATTGAAATAATTGTCAGGCTGGGAAATAAAATGACAAGATAAAATTAGGATTTTATATTCTAAGATGGCAACAGCAATTGTTTAATATGTATAAAAGGTAATTTAGATTAAACTTTGCATGTTTCAGACTATAAAGTTTTTCATCAGCAAAATTGTGGACTATGTTATACAAGGCAGATATCTAGCTTAAAAGGGGCTTTATAGTCCGAAACACTCTAAAGTGTACTTTAAATTACCAAGACCCATTTTACACAATTACAATTTCCATTTTATGATTTTACAATTGATGGTACATTATAATCTTTTTTTTTTTTCCTTTCTGATAAAATTAGAGCCATAAATTTGTTCTGAGAAAATTCTATATGGACCAAATGTTTTAAAAATCCATGTTCTATTTTGGGCCCATTTTTGGTTAGTTCTGAGAGATACACTAGCAGCAATGTAAATAATATTGTTAGTACCTACAAGCTCTTAAGAGTCGATCAAATAGGCCAGGCACGGTGGCTCATGCCTGTAATCCCAGCACTTTGGGAGGCCGAGGCGGGCGGATCACAAGGTCAGGAGATCGAGACCATCCTGGCTAACACAGTGAAACCCCGTCTCTACTAAAAATACAAAAAATTAGCCAGGCGTGGTGGAGGACGCCTGTAGTCCCAGCTACTCGGGAGGCTGAGGCAGGAGAATGGCATGAACCCGGGAGGTGGAGCTGGCAGTGAGCCGAGATCGCGCCACTGCACTCTAGACTGGGCGACAGAGCGAGACTCTGTCTCAAAAAAAAAAAAAAAAAAAGAGTCAATCAACTGAAGCAGATGTGAGTACCATAACCACACAAATTTATTTTTCTTTGCCTATTGGGAGATCCACTTTTTTATCTGTGGGCATTTATTCACTCTACTTATCACAACAGCCAAACATTCTGTAGACAATCTTCCAATACAGTGTAGTTACGTAAGTATCAACTTGCATTTTAAGGCACAGCAGAGGAATCACATCTCAACTGTTTTTTTAAACACAATACTCGGTAACAGCTGTGTCAAACATGATCAGTAAACTAATGAAAAAAATTTTGCCACACAGAAAGGCAGAGTCCTAAGAGTTAACACTCAGCTATCCTGCTGCTAAGTAAGGTAAGGGTTAATTTTCATTTGAAAACAAATTAGAGTCATTTACATTTTCCTGTTGATTACTGAATTAGCTTTCATTAAGAATACACTTAAGTTCTAATAATCACTGAACCAAGCTCATTTAATTTTATGTTCACAGACTTAAATAAACTTGTGTCTCTGACCTAGTCCAACATTTACAATTCAAATGGAAAGGTCTTGTCTTTCCTCCCTCCCATCTCCCCAGTTCTCTCCCCATCCCCAGCACCTCAGTTTTGCTTTCCTTTCTTTCTGCTTTTATAACCTTTCATTACTTCATTAGCATACATTAACTTACATCAATGTGTGGCAGGGTAAAAAGCACAGGATCAGTCAGGTATACTCGGCTGGACTCTTTATTAATTGAAACTGAAATGACGTGAGAATTCACTGCAATGGTGCTATTACGACCAATAAAATCAGCACCCAGTTTAATGGTTGCATTTTCTGTACTAAGGAACTGTCCCAGGCTCCGGTAAATGATGAACACCAACTTTGCAAGCCCTAGGAAGGTAAAAATAGTCACATGATGTACAAAAAACATGCTTGTTAATAAACTAAGATAAAATAAGAATAAAATGATAAAGTCCTAAGGCATTGTTTTAAATCTGCTTTTAAATTGTAAGCCGTTTTTTTGTTATACAAGGACTCAAATACATTTTAGAATTAATAGGTTTTTGAACAACAACAAAAACTGTCAATTTTTAAAAGACTTCCACCTTACCGTTCCTGCTGTTCTGTTTGACGGTATTTGCGGACAGTTGGATTGAGCTGCCTGCTCCTTTGATGCCCAGAGGAAATTTAAAGTCTTGGATCTGTCCTTCTGTACTGAGTACGGCAACTTCCAGGACTGGATGAGGGAAAAGATAAAGGAGGTGGGGAAAAAAGGATTCTTTAAGAGTTAACTAAGGAGGCAAATGATAACTGTATGGAAACTACTGTTTTCTTTTTGCCTACTTAAAAAATTTTACTGTTAGGTTTCAACAAAAATCATGGACAAAAAACCAAATTACTCCAAATGATTTAAGTCTTAAATATTCACTTCTCAAAAAAATTTTGTATTGTCATTCTAACACCTTCTTCATATTTTTATCTCTTTTGTCATGAACTAATACCAATCTGTTAGCCTGTAAGTATGAACAGTGTATGAATTAATAGTACATAACCTTCAAGGTTTTATATTTAAATCATGAGGCTAAACAAAAATATTTCAAACTGGTATTTTTTGGCTCTTTATATTAAGTAACTTTTCAATGACCATTACTTGGAAGTGATAAAACCAATATGAAGTACAAATTTGAACGACTTTATGGCATCTATACATCTATTTCTATCTATGATCCCTTTAATATGAAAAATTGCACAGGTCAAGTTTGCAGTAATACTTTTTTTTTCTAATTTCTAAAAATAGTGAGCCCAGAAGAATATATTTATGATGAAAATGTCATTATGTTAAAACTTCCCATTAATTCTCACTAGTAACCATCAGTCTTTACATACTCAAATTGGGCAAAATAGAACCTGCAGGCCAAGCCTGGCATGCCATTTGTTTTTGTAAATTAAGTTTTATTGGAACACAATCATGCTTATTCATTTGTATATTGCCTATGGCTTCTTCAGTGCTACAATGCCAGTTAAATATTTGCAAGAGAGACCACCGTGGCTTGCAAAGCCTAAAATATATACTATCTGGACCTTTACAGCAGAAGTGTGACAACCACTGCAATCTAAACCAAATTTCAAAAATTCAAACCAAGTATCGAAATTGACAAACACTTAAGGAAAACACGTCAATACAAAACACTGAGAACATCTACCTGATCAACATGCCAATGCTAACTTCATTTCAAAAATATACTTAATAGTAACCACTAACAATATAAATGTTTACTGTCTGCTGGGAATCACAATACAGATTGTAATTATTTTACATCAACATTCATTTAGATTTTAAAAGGAATGGAAAAGTACATTGCTTTTACAGGAGTTAACTATCTTATATTAATAATTACAATATTAATATTTTATTGATGAAATCTAAGGAATTATATGAAAAATTCATTAATTTCTGATATTTAAATTTTAAAAATAATATGTATTCTTAAAAAAGTTCAAAAAATACAGTCCACACTTTTTTTCTGAATGTCACTCTCTTTAATGTCTCTAATGTCTGTATCATCTATCAGCTATTCACCTACAATCCCCTTTTTATTTTTACAAAAATCATCTCATACCATTGTACAGTAATTCTTGGATACTAATTTTTTTAATCTTCTGCAACTCTGTTTTGTAAAATACATCTATATTTAGGTGTAAATATAATAACATTCATAAATTTTTATAAGCAATT
Source organism: Gorilla gorilla gorilla (assembly GCF_029281585.2). Lineage (NCBI taxonomy): Eukaryota > Metazoa > Chordata > Mammalia > Primates > Hominidae > Gorilla > Gorilla gorilla. The sequence continues at coordinate 158,024,427 of NC_073224.2, forward strand.
AAACCACATGTCAAACCCTGAAATACAAATTTATAATGAGCATCATGTAACTGCTAAAATTCTATCAGCTGCAGAAACTAGTTGATACACTTATTTTACTGATACATGTTTGGAAAGATTAAGCAGGTGGGTAGATGGATGAACTGTTCTCAGACTCTGTGTTGGGGGCAGGGAGGAAAGAGGGAAAGAAGTTTAATGAAAGTGAGGAAAGAGGGAAAGAAGTTTAATGAAAGTAACTGATTCTTCCTCACATTGAAAGAAGCTTTCATATCTTAAAACAAGACAGGATGAAAGAAGAATATCCTCTGAGTTTTCATGAACCATCCCAAACACAGATATACATGTACAAAGAGTTAATTGCATTAAACAAATATTTACTTATCAAACTTTGATTTCATTAAACAGAAATTTACTTATTAGAGTTTAAAAAATAATGTTCACAGTAAAGAAAAACTTTAAATTATTAAATTATTAAAAGATCATGACTAAAGCTCTCAGTAGATATTTCAAGCTACTTAAGATATTTCCATAAGAAAATGCAATAATGAACTTTGTACCAACGAATAGATAAATTTATATCAATAAATTTTTAAAAGACAATAGAAACTTTCCTAGAAAAATAAAACTGACTAAAAGAAATTAAAAACCCTAATAGTTTATGACCATTAAAAAACTCAACTGATAAATACATACTGAAATTTAAATAAGATTTCTATTTTCTGTTTCAGAAAACAGAAAAAGATATATCCCTAACTCATTTCACAAAAAATTATAGGATACTTTCAGTCATTAAAATGATGCAAAAAATCTTTAATAAAATATACACACATTTTATAATATCCTGGACAAATTAAATTTTTTAGTAAATTAAGTTAAAAAAGCATATAGAAATTAATACATTAGAAAATGTATTCATATAATTCATCAAATAGAGAAATTTAAAAAGTATTCACAGAAACAAATTGCAACATCCACTTAATGTAAAAAAAATCTTTATAAAAATGTGAATTAAAGAAAAATTCTTTGACCAGATAGAAGCTTTCTTATCAGATAAAGGCTAAACCTTTATGTATCCAAAACATATATAGCAAACAATAGTGAAAAACTCTAGAAGCATTCCATTTAAAGTCAAAATGATCTCTGTCACAGGTTTTATTTAGCATTGTACTAGAAGACCTAGCTTAATGCAGTAATTCAAGAAAAGCAAATAAAAGGTATAAAGGAAAAAACAAGTATTACAGTAAACACAATTAACTACATAGTAATAACGAGGGACGCTAACGATAAACTATCAGAAATACTAAGAATTTAGCAAGGCTGCTATGAGCAACATCAACCGTGTTTCTATACACCAAACAACAAACAATTAAAATATGTAATTTTAAAAGTGATATTATTTATAATAAAAACAAGAAGTATAAATTATCTAGGAACAAATCTGATTTTTAAAAAGTGCAAGACACTAAAAATAAGAAAAATATATAACTTTATAAGAAGACCTAAGAAAAAAATGAAGAATTACATAATGCTGTTATTTGGGAGAATGCAGCAGTTCACTCTGGCACCTCTTTCAAAATCAATCTACAAATTCAGTCCAATTCTAATCAAAATTCCAACAAGACTTTTGTGTCTGGAACTTGATCCATTGATTTAAAAATTTATATAGAAGAGACATGCCAAAAAGCAGCCAAAGCAGTTCCTTAAGGAGCAAGGCTGAAAGACTCAACAGATATTAATATTACTGAAAAAACCAAAGCAGCAAATAATAGACATGGCTAACATGTAAGATATCATTACAAATCATTAGGGGGAGAAATGGATTACGCACTAAACGTAAACAAGGAACTGGTTATTCATATGGGGAAAAATCAAATTAGCTGCCTCTCTCATATGATATCATAATTAAAAATAAATTTCAGGTAGATTCAAGACATAACTGTAAAAAGGCAGAGGTTTATCATTTATAAGGGAAGTATAAGATCCTTATAAACTCAATGTAGAGAAAATTTTCCTAAGTAGAAAGCCAAAAGGAAAATATTTCTTAAACAACATACCAAGAGTACCAACCCTAAAAAGAATAAACTGATATATCTGACTCATTATGTAAAACAACAGATTCCTTTTAAAAAGATAAAAAGAGAAAGCCCAGACAGAATAAGTATCTGTAAACTATATAATCTTTACAGGATTAGTGTCCAGTATACATAGAAGTATAAAGAAAAAATCAAACAGGAGAAAGTTGTAAACAATAAATTCATAGGAGAGAAAACTAACATAGGTAATAAATCTGTTAAAAAAAATCAACATGAAGCAATCACGGAAATTGTAAATTAAAACAATAACATAACCAATTCAAACTCATTAGATTGACAACAGTTATGTCGATAATAAAGTGTCTGCAAAACTAGTAATGGTATTACTGGTGAAAAATTAAATTGGTAAAAGAAGGTAGAGAGCAATTTGGCAGTATTTAGTAAAGCTGAAGGTGGGTATGCTCTACCACTCAAAAATTCTATTTCTAGGGAGTATGTGTGTGTAGGCACACACATGTATGTGCGCATGTATGTCTAGAAAGGCACACATTGGAGCAAGAAGGCATACAGAAACTTTAATTACAGTTTTCCTTCTGTCAGGAAAAAAGCAGAAGCCACTAAAATGTCTATCAGCAGTTAATTCTGGTACATTCTTAGAAACAGATCAAATGAACTACAGATACACATGTCAGCATATATAAATATAAAAAATAAAATGCTAAGGGTAAATTATACAATTATGGCCATGTGCAGTGGCTCATGCCTGTAATCCCAGCACTTTGGGAGGCTAAGGCAGGCGGATCACCTGAGGTCAGGAGTTCGAGACTTGCCTGGCCAAAATGGTGAAACCCCCTCTCTACTAAAAATACAAAAAATTAGCTGGGCGTAGTGATGCATGCCTGTAGTCTCAGCTACTCAGGAGGCTGAGGCAGGTGAATCTCTTGAACCCAGGAGGCGGAGGTTGCAGTGAGCCGAGATCATGGCATTGCACTCTAGCCTGGATGACAAGAGCAAAACTCCGTCTCAAAAAAAAAAAAAAAAGAAAATTATACAATTACATTACATTTACAGTGTGAAATTAATGTTAAAAACCTGAAAAGTATTCACTGTACATACTTACAAAGCAAAATTTTTTAAGCTTATTAATGCTAAATAATAAAGATGACAGCTACCTCCTTCATGATATGATCAGGAAGGAGGCAATCCTGAGAACTTCGACATTATCTATGATTTTCTGTTTCCAAAAAAATCTGAAGCAAATATGGTAAAATACCAATATGTGGCTCAGCTGAGTAAGTGGTACACAGATGTTATGCTATCCTCTACTTTCTGTATGCTTGAAATAATATATGCCTTATTCAATAGATTTTCTGAACATGAATACACTTGGTTCACTGGAGAGCCATTCAGAGCCTCACTCAGCCAATACTGTAAACAGAATTTTAATATATTTATCTTACTATTTTGCAAATTCCTCAGCAAGTAGTGGCTGTTAATGAGAGGAAAGAGGAAGAACTATGACCTCTGCCAGGAGACTTGCACCTTTATGGGAAGGAGCTGGCATCAGCCTAGGTCCCAGAATAAAACAACACGGAGCAGAACTGAAGATGACAGGAAGCAGAGCTGAAGTCCAGCCTCAACAATTATGCAGCAGGAAGGAGTAGTAAACCTTTGTTGTTGTAAGCAGCTGTGACTTTGGGGTTTTTGTTACCACAGTCTAAGTCTAAAGTGATGATAAAAATCATGCTGGCCACTCAGCTCATTAAAACAATAAATAAGGCCAGGGGCGGTGGCTCACACCTTTAATCCCAGCACTTTGGGAGGCTGAGGTAGGTGGATCACCTGATCAGGAATTCAAGAGCAGCCTGGCCATCATAGTGAAACTCTGTCTCTACTAAAAATACAAAAATTAGCAGGGCATCATGGCAGGCACCTGTAATCCCAGCTACTCGGGAGGCCGAGGTAGGAGAATCACTTGAACCCAGGAGGCAGAGGTTGCAGTGAGCCGAGATCATGCCACTGCACTCCAGCCTGGGCAACAGAGAAGATTCTGGCTCAAAAAGAGAAAAAAGAAAAAAAAAAGACAGTAAATAAAAGGGAATTTTACAATGGATGGATCAGGCTGATAACATCTAAACCATGGAACCGATCTGAAAATCACAAGGAAATAAAACCAAAGATTATGTGCTTGTTGATAAGATGCAACAGAAAGTTCTTGTTAAATTAAAGAAACAAAAAGTTAAACCTAGCATGATCATGCCTCTAAATCTAACCATCAGCATACCAGGCAGAGTTAAATGATGCACTGTGGATGAAATAAGAGCCAAACCAAGAATGTAACAGTCTACAAGACAAATTACCCACCTGACTTCCTCAAGAAAAACAAAAAATGTTTAAAAAATATTTTTTTTAGTATGCAAAGAGAAATAACTTTTAATGAAAAAATACTTGGCCAGGCATGGTGGTTCATGCCTGTAATCCCAGCACTTTGGGAGGCCAAGGTGGGTGGATCACCTTAGGTCAGGAGTGCGAGACCAGCCTGACCAACATGGCGAAATCCCGTCTTAACTAAAAATACAAAATTAGCCAGGCATGGTGGTGAGCACATGTAATCCCAGTTACTCCGGAGGCTGAAGCAGGAGAATCACTTGAACCCAGGAGGCGGAGGCTGCAATGAGCCAAGATCGCGCCATTGCACTCCAGCCTGGGCAACAAGAGTTGAACTCCATCTCAAAAAAAAAAAAAAAACAAACAAAAAAAACTCAACTAATATATCTATCAGATTTATTACTTGGACTTGTATCCTGGTTTCAACCAAGTATTAATAAATTTATGAAAATGTGAACACACTTTGTTATCTTTTGAAATGTTCTGTTATTTCTTTAAAGTGTGATAATGGTATTGTGGTTTTTTAAAGAGTATGGAATATATCCATATAAAGTTTCTTACAGTAATCATGATAGGATTTTACAATTTGCTTTAAAATATTACAAGAGTGAGAGGGGTAAGTGGAACAGGATTAGCCAGATGCTGCTAAAGCTCAGTAAGGGGAATTTTTAAAATCAAAATTAAAAACTTTTGCTCTTCCCAAGATATAAAGAAAATAAAGTCACATACTGGAGGGAAAATATTCAGAATGCATATTTCTGACAAAAAGACTTACAACAAGAATATAAAAAGAATCTTTAGAATTCATTTAATGAGACAAACAACCCAATTAAAAATGGGCAAAAGATATGAACAAACACTTCATAAAAGTATATTTGAATGGACAATCAACACATGAAAAGAAGTTATCAGCAAAATGTTACTTAGCAATCACAGAAATGCAAGATAAATCCACAATGAGATGCCTCCAAGAACCACTCAAAATAAAATGACTGCCAATCCTAAATATTTGTGAGGATGTGGAGCAACTGGAACTCTCATATGCTGCAGTTCAAGTTTAATATGGCACAACCACTTGGAAAAATGGCAGCCAAAAATGGCAGCCAAAAAGTGGAAAAAAATTCAAATGTCTGAGTAGATATACAAACTGCAGTATGTCCTCACAATGGATAATACTCAGCAATAAAAAGGATTAAATTATGGACACTCCCATGTATACGGATAAATCTCAAAAAATATTCCTCTGCATAAAAGCAACAAGATCAAAAGGAGTACTACATACTGTATGATTCCATTCAACTGAAGATCTAGAAAAAGCAAAACTAATCTACATGGACAGAAAGCACATCACTGGTTTCTGATGTTTTTAGGGCTAGGGTCAGAGGAGAATGACTGCAAAGGAGCATGAAGGGCCCATCTGAGGACACAGAAATATCACCATGCTGATGATCATAAGAGTGTACAACTGCCATACTCCATCAAACTATACACTTAAAACAGGTGCTCTTATTGCATATTTTAAATTATACCTCCAAGTTTTTAAATGTCACAATTAGATATAATTATAATAGATAAAATTATATCATTTTATGGAGTCATGTATTATTAAGGGTAAATCATGCTATGAAGTTAAACCAAGAATTTAAGAAGAAATCACTAAGGAGGAAAATCAAATTGTTTTAATAACCTGAGACATTATAGCCATGTCCTCAAGGGAGTGGGAACACAGAGAAACAATAGGCTATTTTAGTCCTCATGTCTGAAAAGAGAACAAGACAAGTCCTAGGAAAAAGGTGAATGTTTCCCTCACAGTAAATCAGGGCCCTTCTCCCCACCCCCAAAATTGTTTATACCTTGGAAATAAAAAAGACACAACTATTATTAGAATATGTAAAATGACTTTTTTTTTTGAGACAAAGTCTTGCTCTTGTCGCCCAGGCTGGAGTGCAATGGCGTGATCACGGCTCACTGCAAGCTCTGCCTCCCAGGTTCGAGGGATTCTCCTGCCTCAGCCTCTCGAGTAGCTGGGATTACAGGCACCCCCCACCATGCCTGGCTAACTTTTTGTACATTTAGTAGAGACTGGGTTTGGCTATGTTGAGCAGGCTGGGAACTCCTGACCTCAGGTGATCCACCCACCTCGGCCTCCCGTTTTTTTTGTATTTTTAGTAGAGACGAGTTTTCACCATGTTGGCCAGGATAGTCTTCAACTCCTGACCTCAGGTGATCCGCCTGCCTCGGCACCCCAAAGTGCTGTGATTGCAGGCATGAGCCACCATGCCCGGCTGTAAAATGACTTTCATATTGATAATTCTTGGGTAATCAGCATTTAGACTAGTAAATACCAAACATTATTTTAGAGATGCCAGTCTCTCCATAGTGTTTTTTAATTAAAAATGAAAAAAGATCAATATTAAAAATAATCCTTTAGTTTCATTTAATTAAATTTTATTTATTTTTTGAGATGGGGGTCTCACTCTATCATCCAGGGTGGAGTGCAGTGGCATGATCTCAGCTCACTGCAACCTCTCCCTCCCTGGGCTCAGGTGATCCTCCCACCTCAGCCTGCCCCATAGCTGGGACTACAGGCATGCGCCACCATGTCCAGCTATTTTTTTTTCTTGGCGTATTTTTTGTAAAGATTGGGTTTCACCATGTTGCCCAGGCTGGCCTTGAACTCCTGAGCTCAAGCAATGTGCCTGCCTCGGCCTCCCAAAGTGCTGGGATTATAGGCATGAGCCACTGTGCCCAGCGAAAAATAATCCTTTAGAACTCTGAAAAACATAGGTACTAGAAAAAATGTATTCCTGGACATTTAATTGTTCAGAATATATCTCAAACTGGGATAAAAATATCTTGGCTCTATAACTACAGTGCGTTCTATATATGTAAGGTTGATGGGAGCATAGATGTGAACCCAGCCCATGAAATTTTCTTGCACAACTGAAGAGGCATAAGAAGGGAATTTTAGTGTTTTTTTTTTTTTAATAATTTTCAGAATATTTAGAAAACAAATTGAGGTCATAATATGCCACTTTGGTAATTACTGATTTTTCATTCCCAAACCTCAAAGTAAATAAAAACAAATTATTTTTAAAATATTTCATTTCTTTTTAAAAATTCACTTATATAAAATAAATTTAAGGTTATGAATTCAAATATAGGTGCTAATTTGATTTATGTCCATTTCTTCCATATACCCCTTTGATCTGCATTTTTTATATAAAGTCTCATGACTTATGCAGGCACAATAAGGCATAATTAGGCATTAAGATACGGCATTCCAGATAGTAAGTCTTCATTCAGTATCTGCTGCCCTAATGAAGTTAGCACTGCTTCTGGTAGAAGAGTAGTCTGTGTCCCTTTTGAGTTCTTCTACATGTATGCTTGGGAAGTTTTTACTTCACTAACTAAGGTATACTGTTAACTTCATCTGAATTCAACCTCACTGAATAATTAACAATTCTAAATTGTTCAAACCTAAATTAATAAAATTTTACTCTATTTCTTTCAAATATTTTTCACAAGTGAATTCCTACCTCTCAGCGGTAGCATTTGAATTCTAAATTATGCTTCAACACTATCTGTAGCTATTCTGCAATCTATGAAGCACGGATGTTCTGCACTGTGGGAGATGTAATTCACTGACCACATTTTCACCTGAAGGCAGTTATGTTTAACATAAACATCTGACTCAAGTTCTGTGTGCTAAAATATCTGACTGAGAATGCATTCCATAAAATAATTTAAATTCATTAGGAACATATTATATAAAACGATTAAGCATTTGCCACAGTTTCATAGCAAGTACTTTCATTACTTAAAAAATCTACATTCTGGTATTTAGGCACTCTTACACTTTTTTGTTAATGATTTTTCAATTGGAAAAACACACACACATAAAACCAACTTGTAAAACACAGGATAGAGTTTGGCTTTTGCATTAATTTTAGTAAGTGTGGTCAATAATTTTTCTTGGTAACAGACAAAAATAATTTGACAAAAAAGAAGTACAGCACTCAGAAATAATAGATACAGAATGGAAACATCATCCTCTTACATATGAATATCCTAAATCAAAATTAAACTTGACAGTAGATTCACTTACCAATATTTTCTGTGGGCATTGAGACCCTTGTTGGTTCTAAAAGATTGTCAGCTAGGACAAAAGCTCCTTCTTCCAATGTATCGAGTAACATTGTTGCAGTATGTGCTTGTTCAGAAGAATTCATATGTTTCCATGATTCCAAAGCTTCAGGTCTCAGAAGGTTGTCCACTGTGTCAACAATTGCCTGTATCCATTAGAAAACTATCATTAGTTTTGACCGCTTTTAGAACCAAAGTGATTTTCAGTCGCTGATGAGTGACAATTGTAATATTTATCTGTCATGATGATTTACTCTTACTTCAAGATGGAAGAACACCTAGACAACACATATCTGGTCCATTTTAAAATATAACTGGACCATTTTAAAACAGGACTGACTGAAGATTAACAGACTGCTATTTGATTACAAAGAGTAAGTGTAGAAAGGTGGATTGTTTCTATTTATTTAATCACACCTCAATTGTTGACAGTTGACAACCACCTGTGTCAGCTCTTAATCTGAGACATTACTCTTACAGGTAGAGTCAAAACTACTAAAGTCATCCTATTTATAATCTCAAAACTTGAATATTCTAAACCAAAAATACTAATGTCTTTGGAATAGATTAATATGTATGCTTGAAAATTAAACTATATTATTTTTTGGAATCTCAACTAAAATACTAACCAAAATTATTCCTTATAGACACTGTCTACTTATAATCATTTGAAATAAAAAAAAAACAAGGTGGCATTAAAGTTCATAATTTATCTGTGAACATTTTCACTCTTCCAATTCTCTGTCCAGCTAAAAAACACTTGAGCATATACTTTAATTCATCAACAATGATCTGCTTTTAAAGGAATAAAGAAAGGAATCAAAATTAAAGCCTCTACTGATAAGTTAGAGAAAACAGGAAAGTAGAATCAAGTCTTCATAAACACCCAAGTTGTAAATATTCACATATGTAGGCTTAATTTATTGCTACACAAAATAACATTAAATAAAATATAACTCAGTTAATCAACTGAAGGCAGGATCTTATACTAATACACTCTGTAGCTACGCACTGACTATGCTTTGGAAAGGTGAAATCACTAAGTTTATTTACTCTATTCCATTCACCCAGTCATAATGTGTCATTATGCCCATAAACACATAGTTCTGATCTACTGGTAATTACTGAAGAAAAAGAACACACATTGTACAAAAAGAACAACAATAAAAATTGCTAGCGTGAGGTACTATATGAACAGGGGGGAAAGTTGTTTGAAGCTACTGTCAGAGTAAGATTAATTAGCTTAATCCATCTTAATATCCTCGTTCTGTCTGCCGTGTGAGCCACCACGACCTTCCTGGCAGGTGGAAGATACTTCCAAGTGGCGTTAAAGGCTTTTTTTCTCCCTCTAATGGGAGATAGAATAGTCGAAATGCTCACACTGATACTGCTGCAGCCATTAACTAGAGTGGAACAGAAATTGGTCTGCAGAGGCCAGATTCATTAGTCACCAAGAAATACAGACTGGAGCCTCTCTCTAATCTAAGTTACAAATGAATCCTCTGTCACAAAGTGGGAACTTGCTTCATTTGCATAGTGTAAGTCAGCTTCTGATTTGTAATTTAAAGAGTTTTATTAGTCTTATCTGAACAGAGAAGCTCATTTGAGACATACTGAAAATGACACTGGTCAGAAATTAAGGTCATGCTGAAATTTACTCCATATACACATAACTTGCTAATGGCATGCTTTTATTAATTTGAAACACTCCTTATTTATTACTATTTGTACTCGTCTAGTGGGATCAAAATGATCATTAGCCTAATCATATTCCTGAAGTAGTCTCTTTCTGCCAAAGGAAAAAAAAAAGCTATTATTTTCCAACTGCGATGTATGTCCTGGGCAACATACCAGTTATTACATTTCATACATTAACTAGTATACCTTAAAGGTGAACTGAACATTGAAGTTTAAAAGAATTCTATAGATTTCAGCAGTTATTTCTCTGCCCCTATTAAACAGGCTAAAAGGGGACTTTCAGACCATTATTACCTAAAAACAGACTTTCCTACTACCTTTTCTTGTAAAGTTCTCAAGTTCAACAATGTCCAATACTAACTAGTGAGATGTCATTTTTTTCTAGACCTTGCCAACCAAAATTAGTGAAGTCATGCCTTTTTAATACTCTCTAGTCTAAGAAACTACAAAAGTTCTTTTGTTTTCTTGTCACAATATATGGATTCGTTCTTCAAGGTTTGATTTACCACGGTTACGGTCCCCTGAAAAGTAAGGTTAGAAAGTAATATCTCCCCAAAAGGAACTCCTAAAATTCACAGAACAAAACAAAATGCAATTTGGTATTATTATTTTGATCTATCACACAGAACCAGTATGGCATAATTCCACTGTTAGCCTCAGCATGTTTCCTATTACTTGGATATACCAGGGAGAAAACCCGGCTGGAGTGGACAGGGATTCTGAGCTCAACAGTGGCTTTCTGTTCCTATTAGCTTGATAAAAAACAGTATGTAACATATACAGATATCACAGTCAAATTATTTATATTTCACTTTTAGTAACCCATCCCCATATCAACCTGATTCTAGAAATGACTCCTAAAAATTTCAGAATAAAGCCTATTTTATTTAAGAGTATACCACAAAGATAAGAAAGCAGTGACTTTTTCATGCACATACATTATGACTATACAGTCTTTGATATGATAAACTGCCGAGAATATATCATAGCTGTTTTACTCAAGTTGTTTTTTTAATCCACAGAGATGACAACAGGAAACAAAGAGACTACATAATTACTTTCCAATTAAGAGGATATTTCATTAAAATTCGTGTACTTTTGGATGAATGGAAAAACAGCAGAAATCATTAAAGGTAAATTATTTGCTTATTCTGAGAGTAATATACCTGTGAAAAGCCAACATTTGTACAGCTGATATGGGGCACATTATATAATTATCAAAGACTGAAATACATTGGATCATGCAGCAAGATGACAAAGCGTGGCAGGTAGCTGAAGAAGGGAGAAAGCAGGGTGACAGCACAGGAGAGATACCTTAAGGTAAGCCCTGCATGTCTTCTCTCGTTTTTGGAGCTTTTAAGTAAAAGAAAAGAAAAATCAGAGGTTAGATTTTTATCTGCTGAAAATGAGGAAAGAAGAAATCCTCAAAAATTAAGCTGGTGTTCCAGAGCTCGAAGTTTATATGCAGTAGTCCTCTGGAGTCTGAGTCTGCACTGACTACCAAAACTGCTTATTTACAGTTTTTTATTCTATTTTATGAAGTATACTAATCTAAAATATGTTGACAAAAAGAGACAAAATATATACTGCAGTAAAAAAAAAAGTCAATTTTTTAACCAGGTAGAACCACATTAGGCACAGATTTGGGGTTCCTACGAACCTAATATAAACACTTATAGTGTGATGCAAAGTAGCAATCCAACTTTTGTCATAATAGGAAAAATTAATGGCACTGATAACAATATATTCCTGGAGACGGCAACTTGTCCTTCTTCCAAAAGCTGCCATTGAAAGAAATATGTCAGTGGCTAATATTCCTATATGTGTCAAAATTTTGCTGCAACTATAAGAGTTCCATGTATTAGCATACAAAGTATATCAACTGTATAACATATAATCTCTCCAAGTGCAGATAATGCATTATAAACTTACAGTATTGAATACAATCAGATGGATAAAGTTAGTTGCCACCAACTAAGATCTCTCTCAGGTAATTAACATCATTTACACTTTTTTGGGAGGGCAGGGCACATTGCTCTTTTCTCAACTGTAATTCTTCCTTGGAAAAACGAACGAAATTAGAAATTTTGCTTCTAAGTATATGTCCCGAGGCCAAAGATTTGGCTCTCAACTGCTATAAGACAAGAGCTGCCATACCAAGTGTCTAATTCAAAATAACAGAAGAGTTCTCTCTACCTTGTTATAACTCCGTCCAGCTGAATCTTTTTCACTAGGTTTCAGTTCCTGCAGCTGTGCATCAAGGATGTCCACCAACTGCTCCATCAATCTCACTGAAGAACTTACATCCCCAGCAAACACTGGCCCTTTGGTATGTTTAGCCAGTTCATTGGCAAGACTAGCAGCATTTTCTCCACTTCTGATCTGAAAAGACAATTTGTATTATCTCATTTAAATTTTTTTTCTGTTTACAGCTTCTAGTTTTCCTTGAGTATCTTTATTGTGGTGAAAAAAATTTGCGAATGTTAAATTCTCCCAACTAATTGAGACTGATAACTTTCCCTTCGTCTTAGAAGTTTCAAGGCTCTTAGATTATCAACACACACACACAAAATTCTGAACCAGGCATTTAAAAGCAATAAAAAGGAAAAAAAAAATCCTTTCGCAAAAATTTCAGCCAGTTCTCTCATTTCACTGCAACCATTTAAAATTGTTATTTTAAAGTCTTATTTATTCCAATGATCCAGAATTTAAGTCAGTATGTAATCAGCATGATACTGAGGGTTATTATCTGATGTTTATTCGTCATAAAGGTAGATGAAGGAGGAGAAAAAATGGCATTGCATTACACTGTAATATTAAAGTTACTAATGCCTTTTAAAGTAGTTTACTCATTCTACCATAATCATGTGTGATATAAACATTTGCTTGCATTCTGTGGATTCTGTTGTAAACTTCATGATATTTTATTTAATCGGCGAATGCATTTTGTCTTATGAACATCAAAAGAAACAGAACAAAATATGAATGAAATTAACAAGCATTACTCACTAAAAAGCTTAACATAGAGAACAGGATACCCCCAAACATATGTAACTTTCAATAAACAGTTTACAGACAAAACTATGCATAATTGTTTTTTTTACTTTTATACTGAACAAAGAGCAATAAAGCTGGTTTTAACACACAAAGCTAAATTATTTATGTTAGAAGTTAATGCCCTAAATCACCAATGTGTCATATTAAAAGGTTCCAACCAACCTTCTGAGCCAGCTGATTCACCCAGTGTGAGGTACAGTTGCTAAGATCGGGGCCCTTAGGGTTCCATGTTCCAGTGGAAATCATGCAGAGATATGAGGCAGTTCCTACAACAGATGTAGAAAACAACAGTGAAATTGAAACCATTTTTCTGCATGCATTCGGGAATCAGCTATGATGATCCTGCTCTGCGTGTTAAATTTTGAATAAACTCTAATGCAAGTATTTGACAATAAGTGACAAAAAGTAGGGTATAATGCAGATTATAAATGGTAAATATGAAGTCAGCATAGAAATATCATATATTTATAGCAAAGAAACAAAAACCCTTAATTTTCTTGGGATTCATCCAAAGTGATGCTTATAATGAGAAAGGCAGCTGTAAGGAAGACTCACTAGAGTCTTGGGGCAAAAATCTCAGGCTTGACCTAGGTCTCTGAAAGGGAGAGGTAATTTATAGTGCCTGATCTTAAATGACTTTTACAGTTTAAAAAACGTTGTCCATAGATGTTATATTACCAAAGTACAAAAATAAAGTTAGCTACTGTAAACATTGCTTTCTTTGAATAAAATCACTTCATTGTAACATAGAACCTACTTACTAAATTGAAAAATGTATGCATGGTAGTTTATAGAAAATACCTCTTGTTCCCTTAGGGCATGGTCGTTCAACCATCATTCCCCTTTGTGTCTGAGGCCACTTTATCCCCTTGGAGTCTAATGCGTCACAGAATCTCTCTGGCAGGGGAAAAATATTTGTTATAGGTGGAATTTTGGTTGTAGAAACTGCTGGAGGTGGTTTTGTCCCTTTGCTTCCTTCCTGTGATCCAGCTACAGTTGTGCTCATGGGGCCTTTCTGTGAAGTAGTGCTTGTGGTTGATATTGTGGTTTTGAACAGCTCAGCTGAAGAAGTTATTGTCACAGCTGTGGTAGGCACTATGGAAAAAAGATGAGTATATTAATCTCAAACACACACTTGCACTCACATACAGTCGTGCACACGTGGAATGTGTGCATGCACACACACACACAAAACCCTACCCATCTGTCTGCCCACAAACCAAGGAAATGAGAATTACTGACAATATCGCTCGTAAGAATAAATCTTTTCATCTGTTCCAATTTATTTATACTGATGGCTAAGAGAAGGTAGGTAGTTTAGGCTTTACTATAGCATTTGCTGTATGACTCGTAAGTTTATTTCTCAATGAAATATGTGATAGTACAGTTTAAGTATAATTTCATCACATACTGTTTAACAGGAAATGTGGGACAGTCTAATTTAGAAAAATTCTATTGTATAAACTCACATTCTATAAGCAATCAAATTCAAAGCATTAACAAAACTGTGATGATTATATATAATTAGGATGATAAAAAAAATTTAAAGTCACCCACTTTACATATTGCAAGAAAATAAATACTGTGACATCTTTCCACCCAGCAGCCGTTCTTGCCTGAGCATGATAAGCATGCCTGATTAGATCCAAACAGAAGATAAGCTTGGCATGCTTGCGCTGTTTTATTAAGGAAACGTCTCAGGCTTCGGCATCGTTGCCTTGAAACAGGTAGGTATGAAGAAGCAGCTAGTTCCAGTCAGAGGTGGAATCTCTTACCAAGATAAAACATCAGATCAAATCATGCCTAATTCACACCAACCCTTCATATCTTAGTCACCCTTAACAGAGAATTTAAAAGAACTATCGTTACACATTTAAAAGCAAAAATGTTTTCATTATTTTTAAAGGTTATTTTTGCCTTCCAATGTTACTAAACTGTTAAATCCACTAGGTTTAAGAAATAGTGGAGCTCAATGTTTCTTCCATTAATTACCACTGAATTAATTTAAACAACAACAAAAATCTGTCAGTAAAAATTTAATACTACCACTTAAAAACTGTTGGCGGAAATCACACGAAAGTTGTATCAACATTTACAGATTATTGGCTCTTAAAACCTTACATATATGATGCCTTAAATATAAATTGTTGTAGTAGAGCAAATGAAAAATAGCTATGTTTTCAAATCATCTTAATAAAATCAACTTATTTTACACTTTATCTACACATGAGATAATAAGCTAGAATATTAGAATTTATTAGAAAACAAGTTCATATAATCACTGATATGTTTACTATTTTAAGCTCTGGTCCATCAATCTTTCTTTATTAATTCTGACACTACTGAGAGTAAACTACGAAAAAGTAGTGTGACATGTTTCTAGTTCTTTAGTAGTTACATACTTCTTGTTACCAATAAGTACACTATACACGTTTTATTCCTTTTCCCCCCATCTATCTCAAGAGAAACTTCTAAAGCATGTGTTTTATTTCCAGGGCATAATTTACTGACCATATGAGAGATGCCTATGTACATCAGTCAAACATCATGCCTAGCCAGCTGCTGCAGAAACCTATTCAAACCTGTCTATCTTTTCTTTAAAGCACTTGCTTGACATCTTGTTAAACCTCTGTAATTTTCTTTTGATTACAATGCAGCCAGGCTTTCAGTGCTTTCTCAATTAACATTTGTCAAAAGCATCACAATCTTTTGCAGAAGTGTCAAATGACTGCTGCTGAATCAAGTCTTAAAGGGGAGTCGGGAATCAGAACAGAAAAAAGAAGGGGGCAGAGCAAAATGCTTGAGTGCTACACTACCTGATATATCCCTTGACACTGTACTAACTAGTACATATTTAATCACTGAAATATGTATTAATACTACAATTAGTGATTTGTTAGCTAAGCATTAGTCGAGATTCACAATAACCGAGTCAAGGTAGACAATAAAAGGACCTCAATTAAATGTGCAAAATTTCATGCAACATTCTACAGCCATGTTTCCATTGTTTTTTTTGATAATTCATTTTTATACCTTTTCACCTTTTTGTCTGTTTTTTTTTTTTGAGACGGAGTCTTGCTCTGTCACCAGGCTGGAGTGCAGTGGTGTGGTCTCGGCTCACTGCAACCTCCGCCTCCTGCGTTCAAGCCATTCTCCTGCTTCAGCTTCCCGAGTAGCTGGGATTACAGGCACCCACCACCACACCCAGCTAATTTTTGTATTTTTAGCAGAGAGGGGGTTTCACCATATTGGCCAGGATGGTCTCGATCTCCTGACCTCGTGATCCACCCGCCTTGGCCTCCCAAAGTGCTGGGATTACAGGCATGAGCGACTGTGCCCAGCCACTTTTTACCTTTTGATCACCAAAATAGATTAAAGGGAATCAACTTATTCTTCAAAAATAAATCAGTGAAATATTGGGATATCATGAAAATAAACATGATCATAAAGCTTAAGTGACAAAACTAAATCTTTTAGAGGTACACATAGAATTTCTGGAATTTTGGAAGGTTTAAGTTTAGCAATACCAGAAGAAAAGCAACTTTTTTTCTCATGTGAAGGCTAGAAATGCAGATATATTTCTAAAAATTATTATTTATTTCCACAGGTGGAAATGGCCCAAATAAGGCATCTGGTAATGATAAAAGCGTACGTTGATTTAGCATTTATGTGCTAGGTGCTATGCCAATCACCATTCATGGATAATCAGATCATCTTATTTAATCCTTACCACAACTCCATGAAGTAGGCACTATAATTATCTTCCTTTAACAGACAAGGAAACTGAACAATGAAGTTAAGTAATTTGTTTAAGGTCACTTTCCCATACTCTTAAATGCTATGATCTTACTTGCCTAGTTACAGATTTTCATAGACTCTAGAAAAATACGGCATCCAACAAGTAACCTTGCAGTTATCTGGGAACATTTAACTGGCATGGTGTTCTGTGTAAATCTCTAAAATAATAACAATTTGGAAAGAAAGCATAAGACTAGAATAACAAACAATGAGAAGTTCCATAATGAAACATGGCAAAAGGTTCAAAACTCAAGAATATCCTATAAATAATAATAGAAAACACAACTCACAACAGAATTATGACTCTGATCCAAACCCTTTTTTATAGAGCTCTATTTATCCGGATGCCGTACCATGCACTCATGCACTGACTTAGGATTCTACCTACCATTTATTATTTGAGTAGAAACAAAATACCTAAGAAATGATGCTAATAAACATGCTTAATAAGTACCCATGAAGATTTTAACTAATACATACAGAATGGTTCAGTTTACTCTGGTTATGTACTAAGAACTTCTATTGATTACCAGGGTTTTCCTCCATGAAAGGGTTTGAAGACAACAGCCATTTATGCTAAGGGTAATATTCTCCTCACTGAGGTCCAAGAACTCACCCTCACCCACTGTTCACGAAATGAACTCTAGAGTTTCTGTAGCTTGGTAAAGCAAAAACGAGCACCTATTCAACTTGTCCCTGTTCACTGTCTAAAAACACTGATCATCTTTTACACAGCATTCTTTATCAGTGAAAAGGTATTTCTGGAAGTATGTATTCTATGCTATGTATAAACCAAACTGGCTCTCTTTATAAAAATTTTTTCCTGGTATTACAGAAGTGTATCACATCATTAATTAGTCTAACACAAATGTTGAGGAACTGCCAAAAGCCAAGTAAAAACACATCATTTTCTTTATAATATTTGGGATATCACATGTGCAGACAGATTAAGTAAATATAAAGCAATCCAGATTAAGAAATGGAAAAGAGTTAAAACAGGACTGGAAAGGGTTTTTCCTAAGGCCATTCCAGAGAGGGAGAAGGTGAAAGAGGAAAACCAGACCTCGTTTAGGGGAGTGGAGCAAATGAACTATGCAGGGATCACACAGAGCTCAAAACTCACCAAGAAAAAAAAGATTAGGGCACAAAAATAATATGCACGTGCTTTTAGGAATGAAAAGGCTTGGATTTATAAATGGGAAAAAGTATTGAAGCTAATATATTATTAAACAGTCCACAATGAAAAATGATATAGATAATGAAAAAAAACAAATGGATAATTTTACAGCACAATTTATGCCTTGGCCATATATGTGATAGCAAATCCAGCACAGATGACTTGAACTACGAATTTCAGCAAAATAAATCAATCACTACTTTATGACAGGCAAAAGACCTCATTTCTCTGATTGCTCTGTTCTATCAGTTTCTCGGATCTTGTTTCTGGAAAGCTGACAGTGGCTTATTGGTTTGACCTAAATTTGTGGGCCAGAATAGTTCTGCAAGACCCCACCTACATGCATATAGGTAGCACACATCTTGGATCAGAGAGATGGGAGTCTCTAAATGCATAATATAAATTAAAAGGAGAGAGAGAGAGAGAGAGAATGAATATGGGTCAAACAGCAGTGAAAGAAATTTAGGTCAGATAATACTTTTCATCACTAAGGGCTGAATAAGGGGTCAATATGAATTTTCATGTTCTGGGACTATTTAAGAATGGCTATTTTGGATGACAAACCATAGTTGTAGGAATATACAGTTGCTGCATCTGCCGAAGCTTCTCATTTTCAAGGCTGTTAACTGCTCTTTCCAAAAGCATCTAAACTATCAAAGACTTTTCATCTGAAATGGATCAAATTATTTGCTAGAATATATGACACATGTGGAGGATGACATTACTAACCATCTTTGTATTCGCTGAAGTACTTTGTGGCAAGTAGATGGGTAATGTTTTTATTTGTTGAACTGAATTATACTCAACTTTATTCACAATTCTTCAGGTTGTTGCCTGATTATGAATTTGCGATTTGTAAAACATTTTTTTCTTTCTTTTTTTTCTGAGGATGACAAAAAATTTACTGCTACCCAAGACAAATCTAACAACTGTGAGACTAATACAGGCTACAAAAAGGTTAACATAAGGATCAATACAATTTCAGCCAATGCCAATACAAGTCTGTCAATGCCTTAAGTTTGCCTTTTGACAAACCTATAGGACAAAGAAGCACTATTGTAGTAGCAGCTTTTGGAAAAACAATTGAAATAGATGAAACAAACCAAACTGCTGCCTCATGAGCAAACATATGTATACATTTTTAAATAAATGATTCTAAGATACTATCAATAAAACTATATGCCCTAAAAGAAGATTTCATTGTTATAAATTTAACAATGAACATTACTGCTACAACTATAAGCCAAAAAATACAAACATAACCTGATTTAGGGAAAAAGGGGATGTACACTAAGTCAGTGGATCATTATTGTTATTATATGAACAAAACTCACGTATTTTGGTATTCTACAATGACTCAAATTAGAAATTCCATGACAAAGAGCTGTGACTTCTGCTTTTGAGGTCCTGACCATATGACAATATTTAAAACTGATTAACAGCATATCTTAAAATATGTATGGGTATGTGTTTGTTATGAACATATTTAAGTGTGTGTACTTGAACTGCTTTAAGAGAAGAAAAAATATATTAGTCTCTGTCCCACCCTATTGAAGATATTAATTTAATCACTCCAAAGAACTTTCTAGTTCCTAAAATTTTGAAATAATGCAATAATTTCAAGATTAACTCAGTAAATTAGGATATTCAGATCTTAAACACACTGTTCAAATAGAAGACTTATAAACAGTGCAAGCTCTATAATAATACATTAACAAGTTATTCTTTCATGAGTATGAGATAATCTTGTTTTAATGAAGTATTCATTTATCATCAAAAATTATTTCTCACAAAATTGAACTCACTTAATAAACCAAAGTATAGTTCCAAAAATTTAGCATTACTTTCTAAAGTAATGATCCTCCATAAAGAGAATACAAATCACACAATGCTTGCATATCTGTCATCACAAGTCATCACTTGGGATCATTTAAAGCTTGGTTCATGTGATTGTTAAAGTCACAGAAATATTGACTTAAAACT
This sequence comes from Gorilla gorilla gorilla, assembly GCF_029281585.2. Classification (NCBI taxonomy): domain Eukaryota; kingdom Metazoa; phylum Chordata; class Mammalia; order Primates; family Hominidae; genus Gorilla; species Gorilla gorilla. The sequence continues at coordinate 158,044,707 of NC_073224.2, forward strand.
GTCACTAATTTATCAGAAAATAAAAACATGCAATTTTACATGATAATCTAGAAAAATATTGGATGGTTCCCTCTCCTACTCAGAAAACAGACACCAAAACTTTAGAACGCATATATCTGGCATTGTACATCAAGCCTAGCCATTCTCCTGGGACTTCCTAACACACGTTTCCTTTAACCATTGGCGCCATGAAGTGAAAAGGTCTGAACATAGACTGCAATCAATTCAGCAGTCAAGTAGGGAAAAACAACCAAACAAAAAAACACTGCTAACAGGTTTCTGGTTAGTATTATATTTTTAGCAATGAAAAAAGTTTAAACTGACCAATAATGCCACAATTTCTTGAAGCCAACATTAAAATGAAGAAATTGAGAAAAAGAAAACGAACCATAATAAGGCTAAAATGTACCACATTGTCCTTTGTCCTTTAACTATGAAAAGGGGAAGAAAATAGGAAAAAAAATTAAGAAGTCTTTAAAAAGAAAAATGCTTTTCATAAAATGACATAAGCATTAGCAAGTAAACACGCTTACCTTGGGCAGGATCAGGTGGACCAAACTCCAGAGAATATCGTAAAATGAAGTTATTGTTCCACACGTAAAGTTGGTTATCTCTCGGATTGTAATCCACTGCAGCAATATACTGATACTGGTTGGGGAAGGGAACATCTACATATTCTCCTCGGTTTAATCGGGTATTATAAATGTAATCAATTGAGTTCTTGCCTGTTTCACTTTCATTGTCTTGATAAACTGACCTAACCACATAGAGGACTCCGCATATCATAAAAGCATTTGATGCGGCACGTTTGTCGTATACAGTCTCCCACGTTGCTTCAAATCGAAGAGTGTATGGATTCAGCTGGCTAATAACTATCATTCCATTGTTCTGTTCAGTGGCATAAATGACCCATAAACCATTTTCATCAACTGCTAGGTCGATATCAGTCTTTCCTCCCCATCTGTATGGTGAGGTATCATGGTAGTTGGCATAGTTAATTATGGCCTCGCCACTCTTAATTCTAGTCCTCAAGTCAAATTTCACAATATTCCTCGTTCTTTCTTTGTTAAAGAAGACAGCACCATCATACACCACAAATCCAGTACCATCTACTCGATTTGGAAGTTTATATGTTGTTGTTTGGCGACTATTTTGGAAATCTTCTAAAGAAGCATATTCTATTAAAGTATCGGTACGATAGGGAGTCCAGGGCATGAAATAAATTTTATCTGCAGCCTGAAGAGGGTCCTTGCACCAAGCACCCGCCTTTTGTTCAGCTTCATATATACATGGTGAGTCCACGATTGCTTTCAAGGTCCCAGGACACACAAAAACTAACAGTTACAGAGAAAGACAAAAATTAAGCCAAGTTAAAAAATTACACAGGCAAACAAGTTTCAGTGATCACAAATCAAAAGGGAAAAATTCATATTATTAGCATTCAATTTTACCAAAATGTATACTTCATACAAATACTACTCTTCTTTTCTAAAGTTAGCATAATCAGTGTATCAGGGTACAAAGTAACTGAAGTTTATGTTTATTTTCACTAACAAAAGCCTAAGTTTAAGATCATTTATAAGTGGTCTGACAATTTAAATTTTTGCTATGTTTTCATCTTATAATCTGTTAACCCATGTTTTAAAAGTTTGAGCTTTTGCACAACAGTATATATTTCATTTTATTACAAACATTATACCTTTCAACCCCCTACTTCACCTATAAGCCCCCAAAAGCAAAACCATGAAATAAGGCAAATAAAACAGAAAACCCAATGTGAAGACTTATTTAGAACTTTTACATAAGTTAGACTGAAAACAAAGGTGCTTCAATTTGAGGAACATAAATATTCGGAAAATGCAATTAGGAGCACAGAAAAGTAAATGCAAGAAAAGCAGTGATGAAACAATCAGGAGACCCTGTAACCATGGCATGCTATGGAGAGGGTTCTGGAAGCCAGGCAAGATGACACTTTAATTATAAGAAAATATCCAAGGGTGTCAGAAAAAGAGATAAAGGGTAAAAAAGAAACAGAGAAAGGGCAGATCCCCCTCGCCGACTTCAGAATTTTTACCCCATCGCCAGGTTTAGCAGTCATACAATTTCATTGTAAACAGTTGACTTCCTTATGAGGTGGCATTTATGAGATCCTGCTGATTATTTTAATACAGGAGTGTTGTGGGGAGAGGGGAGGGAGGAGGTTAACATCCATAAGGCACATAACAGGGAGCTGGGGTTCAGACTGTATGTTATTTACCTTTTTGCTCCACTTCTATTTTAAGCATCGGGAAGAAAAATAAAAAAGGTGCAAGGAAAAAAGAAAAAAGATTAAAATAAATTGACTATTAGTCTAAGACTGAATTCGTAACAGATGCTAAATATAGGAAGAATTAAGAGCTGTACTACTTTGGATAAAGAGAAACACACAACAGGAAAACCTAGCAGGAGAAAGATTCTAAAGTTACATAAAAGAACATGGATCAATCATTTTAGGAGATTAAGGAGGCAATACAAATATGTTGGCATGTTGCTTCACTTAGTGTACCTGAATAAATAATGAAACTCTTCACTAATGCATGGTATACATACTCTTGCCTTTCCAAAGTCACTCAGCATTCTTACCAAGTTTTACTTCCTATATGTATGCTATAGACATAAATGCATGCATAGGTACATCATCCCCATTTATCCTATGTGAACTCAATTATTAAACTAACTTTAGATAGGCATAACAATAGAAAAATACATTTATAAAAATCACAACTTAATTTTGGAGTTTAGATCAAATTTAATTCTGATGTGGTTACATGTTTTTCATAGATATTTACTAAGAAGAAATATATAATTATGCATCCCAGTATGTTTCAATTGTTTTTCTATTATTTTCTATTCCTAGATAAATTAATTTTAACCATTAAAAAAGCCTCCTCTTTAGGAATATATCAATATCCCCCCATCACCAGTAGAGATTTTGAAGAGTAGGGTAAGGTAGTACCTTTCTCCTCCACTAAGAATTAGTATATTTACTTAGTTAGGTTTACATATACATTTTATTATAAAATTCTTATTAAATTTTCTATATTATATATCTCAAACTTGTAATACTAAGTCTATAAAAAAAAGTAAGCAAAATACATACAAGGGAAAAGCAAGCACAGTAGGCAAGGAGAAAAAGGAAGAAAGAATTATGGTTAGATTAGTATGACAATTCTACCATCATCAATTTACATAGAAAGCAAGCTAGCATGCAACAACAATCATACCGAGCATTCAAAGCAAATACCTTGATTCCACAGACCTTATAAAAAGTAAATGCTTTCATAAAACAAACCTGATTAGTAGAGTTACATGAGGAAAAAAAAAAAAATCTCCTACAGTTTCAAGAAACAGATTATGAAGTTAGGAAGGGGGCTTGTAAGATCCTTGTTGGTAAACCGTATTCTAATACTTACAAACCATAAAATACTACTTTACATAGTATATAGGTTTGAAGTATGTTGCCTAAATTTCATAAAATGACAAGACTGATGTCTGTTTCTCCCTTTTCTGTTGTTAAAATGCATCAGGGTGTGCTAATACTGCATTTCCGAAATGTACTCAGACAGAGTAGTGCACATTTTATTAAGATCTTAGTTTGATTAATTTTTAAAAGTTACAATAATTCATCAAGATTAAATGTTGGCCTTCTGAAACACCTATGGGAAAAAACATCACACGAACATTTTTGCCATAGGAATGGCATACAACTTTCCACATTAAGCTACAACTTTCCCCAATCAACTCGGTCTATGTAACCACTTTCAGGAAACATACTTGCTCTATAATGTGTTATTCTGACTACATCTGAAAAACAAGAAATTCAACATTACTGTCTTGAAAACAATACTTCTGTATAAACCACTAGTCTTAAAATTACTCCTCAGCAAAGAGCAATATTATACCTGCTTAGAATCAATAACGGAAGGGCGTAGTGAGAAAATGAGGATAAGAGAAATCATTAGCGTTGTGACTACTCAAACTACAATTTATATACAGCTGTATGCTTTTTTCCCCTAAGGAAAGGATAATTTTACTGAAATAAATTAAATGTAAAGGATGGAAATAATACATTTTAAAATGTTTATTTAAAAAAGAACTTAAAACAAGTTCAATAGAAGATGTAGAAAGTGTATTTTGCTTTCCATTCATTGAAAATGGCTGAATTTTATTATTTGATAAACTAAAATTACAATGTAGCTAGTGAACAGAATATCAAAGTCTTTATTTACTTGAGATTTAATTGATATCACATATTGAAGGAAAATAAATATAAATTATATATTGTATATATTTTATAATTCTGTTGAAAAGTAAGTAACACTCAAAAGTAAAGATTTAAAATATTATAAACCTTTGATGATTAATGAATCACATAAGGAAAACATTGCTCTTTACAACAAAAAAGTCCCTACGTTATTATTTTTATGAAAATCAAAAGGACAGACATCTGTGAAACCAGCCAAAATTCTATCAGTAGAAGAGTATAAAAATACAATAAAATTAATATAATCAGTATTCTCTATCACATGCCAAATATATACTACAACTTGTCTTAAGAGCCGTATGAATGAACAATACATTTATTCTTCTTTAGACCAAACATACAAGTATATGACCCACGAACATCAGTGGAGGACTACATGGATATGCAAGACAAGAAATTAACCCAAACTAACTACACAGCCTACATACTCTGTATGTGAAGTGACACACTATTTCATTGAATAAACATGTTTATTCATTAATAATGATTTAATCAATAATGGCTATTTTTCATATTAAATAAAATTTGTGACTAATATTATAGTAGTTTTACAATGATACTTTGAAATAAGAGGTATAAAAATCAAAACCAGATCCTGCTTGCAGGATGCAAAATTCCAATCTGATTACTCTGCTTTATCCTCCAAGATCTTTATGACTTCTTTCAAATATAAATATATGCAATTCCTAACAGTCTGGCAATGACAATGGATACCCTGTATACGTACATTTTTGACATGGATATTAACTGGGCAAGTACAAGCATCACATATAATGCATGCGCCTGTTTATAAACATACTAAAGTAAACAAAGTAACAGCATTTCTAATGTTCTCTGTTGAGCAAATTTCTTTTAAAATTTTCAGAAGTCATGAAAACCTTCTGAAATTGCTTTATAATAGGACTTAATTGGAATATATAAGATCCTGGAGGATTTACTGTGGATAGAAATTGGTATAAAGCCAAGTGGTAAAAAACACATAATAAATGTTATCTGATGGTGACAATTTTATCAACTAAGTAACGTGTAAAAGAGGTATGCAAATGTTACAAAATATAAAAACACTACTAAATCAAGGAGAAAGTGAAAGCTAAAGGCTTAAACTAAAAGAAAGCATAAGGAATGAACACAATGGACAGAGGCACAAAGAAACAAAAGGTGAGGAAAATGGGAAAAAGAGGTAAGAGAAGACATTGTCCTACATAGGATTAGAATAATCTAAGAAGACTCTTTGCATTGTATTTTAATATTAGTTGAAACCGTGCAATTTATAGAGTGTCACTACTGTAGAGTATATAGGAATTATAATTACTTTTATTCTTTAGCAAAGAGTGATTAAAAAAAACCCATAGACTTATTTCTGCCTCGTGCAAATGTCTAGAAAGGTAACAGCAAATTAATTACTGATTTTTTTAAATTAAAAGACAAAAACTAAAAGGAACAAATACTTCTCTGAGTATAGCTATTTGCAAGTTTAGTGCACAACGTACAATACTTCTGGGGAACTGAAAAAGTAAAATTTTGCAAGTTAGATGTTCCAGAAGATATCCACATTTTCCTCTCTTAAACAGCACAAGAAATAGCTTATGAGTCTGAAAATAATATTTGCTTAACACTGTTCTTGGTCTATAGACTAGGTTACAGGAACTGGCTCCAGAAAGATAATTCTTGGCAGCTCTGACTGATTCCACTGTTTGGGAATGGATGCTGTATTTCTTCTCTAATTTGAGGACAGAAACCATGCTAAATTCAAGTGAAAGTGACTTTATGGAACAAAATTTTGGTTAGGTCAAAAGAATACAATGTTCCTCTAGTGGCACAGGAGAATGATTACGTAAGCCACCAACACTACACGAGAGAAATGATATAAATATCAGTGTACTCAGTAGGCTTCCAATCCTACAAATGGTATAGAAAATACTGAAAACATAAAAAGCATCCATTTCACAGTAACACAGGAACACAGAGCAGGGATGAAAAGATAATCTGTGTTTGGCCTTTAACTGATAACACAAAAAGCCAATTTGTCAAAACTGTGTCAGAGAAAAGATGGAGAGTGCCTTCACAGCATGTGTCAGAATGTATTACTGCCATATCGGACACAGCAGATCTATCAGAATTTGGCCCTTTGGTTTTAGAAATATTGATAGTTTGAACATATAAATCTGTCAGAACTAATGACCTAGCTTTTGAGGTTCTGGAAAGAGCAATTTCATTATTTGGCAAATCCTTTTTTTTTTAAAGGAGGAAAGTGTACAAAAACTGTCTCAAATCAGCGAAATTGCTGATAAAAAACATATAATTCAAACGCCCATGAACTAACATGACTAAATGACATCTCTATCTTTTCTATAATTTAAAAAGCAAGGAAGACAACAATACTATCAAACTAGCTTGTGAAAATCAGGTAATATTCAAACTTTTAAGTTGTCTAAAATGCTAAGATTTTTAAAACTGAAAGTATAGAATACAATTTTGAAGTATGAATTCTGAGATTAGAAGGAAAACTATACAAAATTTGACTATTGGCCAAAGCCTACCTATAAACTTTTCAATTGAATTTTAAATATCCGTCTGTAGGATCTTAAAAATGATGCTGCAAAATTAAAAACAGAACCATGTGCAAGGTTATATTATATCTAACTATTTTATTTAGCATTAAGGTTTCATCATTGAATCCCATAAAGAAATGCTCCCTTAAAGACAATAGAACAAAAAGTAAAGCACTTGCCTCAGTTACTGCAATGGTAGCTTTTACCCAGCACTAAACTTACTACAACAGCAGGTAGCCATTCAAGTAGCTCATGATTAAAACTGAAGTCAATTCCTTCTTTAGAAAACTGTGAGCCAAACCAATTTGTCAGCAACTGGTATTGGGCAAAAGTACAGATTTCTATCAGCCGTATTGAATAGCTAATTCAAGTTTGTTTTCTGGAAAAACACTAGCCTTAAAAGCCAAACACTTAAGAACACAGACAGACACTTGGCTAGCATCACACTATGGCTTCCTTCCACATTTCATGAAGCTAATTGGAGGCCCAAGTCTGTTAGTGCTCTGCATGCATAATGGTTTTGTAGGCCATAAACATATGCTTCTTTCACATGTGTAGTCTTTCAGCATCAACGAGTAATGCTGGGCAAAGTGTAAAAAAATATAAACTGCATACTTACTGTAAGGGACACATTCATATTGGACTTCAAGGTATTTGTATGTTCCAGGACATGGATCAGGAAACACATCTGACCCAGTAACTACTATACACTGTGTTCGATTGTTGCACCTGAAAAACAAAATGTATCAAACTTGTGTAACATAATTTATTTGATTATTTTCACTTAAATATAACATAGAAGTTTTTCCCATTTTCTTTAAGCAACTAGAAACATAAAACAAAAATTCAAGTGATGTTAAGTTACTCTACATTATTAAATACTTTATAAGAGTTTCGTTTTCTTTATGTTGTAATACAGTGGTATCGTGGGTCACACTAAATTTTAACTAGAAGTAAAAAAATAATGGCCAACAGTTTCCTATTATTCTGTTATACATTTTAATTTTTGATATATTCAACATGAACTGAACGACAAGATCAACAACAAATATCTTACTAGGATATTAAGATATTTGGATATATCTTACTAGGATATTAAGAATTAAGATTACAATTTTTAAAAATGGTCCTACAACTAAACAGAGACGTAAGAGTCAAAACCTGAATTTCTCAGCAGGAAGTTTTTGACAACACAAAACAAGGAGCCAGTATTTTAATTTTATCCTCTAAATCCAGTTAGGTGTGAATTTCTTCATTGTACATACTTTCTGGAATACCAGAAACTAAGCTAGTAGAGCTCACCTTATATGCTATGGTCCACATAAATGATAAAGTGCATTTAAAGGATTTAGAAAAATGCTTTGGCACATATGTAATGTCTAAGCATTATTGTTACTCTTTCTATTCATAGATCAATGTGCCTATATAATTAATGAGATGACTATGTACCTTGGTTCAACACCAGTACTCCCTAAAATATAACATTAAAAAGAATGTTGTACTAACATGATGCCTAGAATGTTCTAATTATTGTTATAAGGAATTATTTTCTTGTTTTTGCAATGTCATTAATTCACCAAGAATATTAGAAATAGGTTAGAATTCCAGATAAAATGATATGTAAGTTCTATGAATTTGTCCAAAAGGTCTTTTCATAACTTTTGTAAAGGCAAGAACTATTTATTTTATAATTTGATTTGATTATAACCTAATGAATGGAATGTTTTCAGGGTTTTTATTGTATTTTCTGATAGCGCACACATTAAGAAGGCAAATCAAGCAGAACAAGAACATTATAACATTTATTTAACAGTTGGAATACCACATATTCGATAGTACATAAAATACTGAAGTATAAAATAGCACTATAAAGAATTTTGAAAAGCATCCCAGTTTCTAGCACCACTAACTAAAGGGCAGTAGAAGGTGAATAATGTTAAAGATGGGTAGGAACAGTCATATACTTTGGTGCCATTTCAACTCAAAACTAGACTTTCTCTTTGAAGAGCAGCAAAGCCTGAAAACTACAGGATTAAACAGGTAAATTTTATAATTCAAAGTATACCACAATGAACTTCAAACAAGACTTAAATAAAGTATAAGTAACTTTTATCATGATTATAAGAGTATAGCAGTGTTTTTTTACAAACATACCATATACTGTAATTTTCAAGAACGTAAATAATGTAAATGGTATAGTGTCACAATCTTCTGTAACATATGTTTTCCTGTCATTATTCTGTATTTCTCTTAATTTGGTTCACTCATCTGAAGAAATCTGCCAGTGGTTCACCACTTAGTGTAAACGAATTATTTTAACATGAATCACAGAACCTATTTCACATCCTAAAATTCAAGACAAGAGGTAGGTTTATAGTTTGTCAATAGGTCAATAACTAATGTTCCCAACTAATAAATATAATTCTGATGTTTCATTTTTCTTCTTTTTTAAACTTTTGCAGCAACAAGACAGTTCACTGATTTTTTAGTTTCTTGATCTTCCAGAAATCCTCAAATCACTAACTTGGTCCCATTAAAAACAAAAGTCCTTTCATTTCCTTCTTTGTATTTATTCATACCTACAGTGATCTTCCTTTTATAACACCCTTACACCTCTCAGAAATGAAGAAAGATAAACAACTGTGTGTTAGATATCCCTTTCAGATACTCTCACAGTATACATTTTATAACTACTCAACCAAACTGTTAGGTTTTGAATGGTATTTAAATATGATTACAAAAACTCCTCCAAATAACAATTTCTAGTGTGAGTAAACTCTTCATTTAGTTTATCAACCTTCCCTTCTCACAAAAGGCTCCTCTCATATCAACAAACTAGCAACTGGTGGGAGAGAGAGGGAATTGTACTCAAAGTTGAAATGGACCAAGAACATGAAAGACTTTGCTATTACGGTGAAGGAGAAAGTAACTCAAAGGATTTGGCCATTTATATATATACATAATTTTTCAAAAATAAAGAATACATTGAAAATTGCCCAGATTTTTTCCACCAGAAGTAATTGGATGAATGAATATAACTAGTACAGGCTTAGAGATCTTTTACTGTATGTTTCTCAATGTCATGGTATGTTCTGCAGGAAGTATATAAGCATTCTGGTTTCCATTACATTTTGTTTGAAAGAGGACCAACACCATAATAAAAAATAACTGTCCATATTTACTCTTTCTGAACAACTTTGCAGTAGTCCTCTGACCAATTACAGGTTCAAATTAATGTCAAAGCAATTATGATTACTTATACCAACCACATAATTTTTATTGATTTAAATAATCACATTACACAAAGCATCCACTTTAAGACAGCAAAACGTATTAATTCTACAACTGTAATCTTAAGCAAAACTGATTTAATGAAGCTCCTGCAATAAAATTATAAAAAATTCTAGAATTCAGGGCCTCCCAAAATATAAAAAATATTCATTTTAAATTTGAAAATTTCATATGTTTATATACACAGAGGTATCAGAAGTGCAAGCAATTAATCTTGAGAAAAATGGCAAATTTAGAGCTAAAACAGTTAAGGGTCAGAAACGAGAGAAACCCAACTGTAAAAAGTACAAGAAAATTAGAACTTTGCATGCCAGTATCTTGATTCATGGAAATGAATCTAAGCTTTTAGAGGCCCAAATTACAGAAATAGAAATACAGACATTTATATTCCTTTATAAAGGGTGCAAGCAGCATTAAGTTTCCAAATAGAGAGTAAGGAGACAAGAAAGACATTGGGAAACACCCAACGTGAGCTATTAATACTAAGAAAAATCTGAAAATTCCTTAACAATATGCTGTTGATAAGATTATAAGAGTGTAAATAGCTATCGTTTAAAAAGATCCAGAAAGAAAGCAATTACTTATTCACAGAAGCAAAGTAAATTCCCGCCAAGGGCTCAGCTTCAAGTTCTCATACTAATGAAAGCGAAAAGGTAGAGTTAAGCCAAGAAAGAAAAAGTGTTTAGTCGTTTGTATTTTCAGTACTGGGCACAGTTCCTGGCATGACTTTCTCTCTCTTCCTCTACAGAAGAAGATTTCTTTACCAATAAAGGTATCATTGTTTTAACAATCAAACTATCAGTATATTTTGGTAATACCATGTGGGTTTATTACGTTAATAACCTACAATTTTCTTACACATTAAGCATAAAAAATCGGTATGAATGAGAACAAAGCAAAAGAGAAAAAATACGGTTTTAATGAGTAGACATTTTACTACAATTTGAAGGAACTACAATTACGGTTCATCATAAAGAAGCAGATACTAGAATATATTTTGAACACTTCAACTTTCAAATAACTGGTCTTATTTCATTTTATATTTATAAAGATGAACAGATGACTTAAGATAGTGAAAGCAGTAGTTTTCAAAATGTGGTCCTCATACCAACAGCACCACTATCAGCTGAAAACTTGTTAGAAATACAAATTATTGGCCAGGCGCGGTGGCTCACACCTGTAATCCCAGCACTTTGGGAGGCCGAGGTGGGTGGATCACCTGAGGTCGGGATTTGGAGACCAGCCTGACCAACATGGAGAAACCTCGTCTCTACTAAAAATACAAAAATTTGCCACGCAGGCACGCGTGGTGGCGCATGCCTGTAATCCCAGCTACTCGGGAGGCAGAGGGAGGAGAATCGCTTGAACCCGCGAGGCAGAGGTTGCGGAGAGCTGAGATTGCACCATTGCACTCCAGCCTGGGCAACAAGAGTGAAACTCCGTCAAAAAAAAAAAAAGAAAGAAAAGAAATACAAATTATTAAGCTCCACCAAAAATTGGCAGGTTCAGAAACTCTGGAAGTGGAAACCCAGCCATCTTAGATTTAACAAGTTTTGCAGGTGACTCTGATCAGTGCAACTTGTGTGAGAGCCACGGGGTTAAAACAAGATAGGTTTAGATACTTTACTAAAGAATAAATATGAATGGCAAAACATGATTTTGCTCTATAAAACTTAGTAAAACAAGTGAAACAGAAAACAAGTGATGAGTACAACTTATGTAAGAGGTACATAATACAGTTTACAATGTTAATATGTCTTCTTGCTAATTCTAAGTGTAGAAATCAAGAGTTTTAGTTGCTCTAATTTTGAGCAAGCTGTCTAGTTATTCATCAATTCTTAACATGGAGAATTGAAATAAGTATATTATCTGAGTACATGTATACATCACATATGAACCAATTTTTTAACAGATAAGAAGTATGTTTTGCTAAAAATGTGCTAACGAAACACTAAAATTGGAAATAAAACTTTTGAGAATATGTAAAAATATACTATGTTCTACAGAAGTATGTCATTAAAAATAACAGAAAAATATGACCCATTGTAATCACTGCCAATTTTCCTATATTCAATCTTTGACTTACTTATTCAAATAAATTTTAATAAAGTGGCTCAACTCTAGGAAGGCAATAAATACAGAAATTGCTTTCTTTCTGTTTTTAGAGAGAACTTAGAGGCATAAGTAGGCCTTGCGAATAATGTCTAAACAATTTCCAGGTCAGGCGCTATTGCTCACGCTTATAATCCCAGCATTTTGGGAGGCAGAAGCAAAGGGAGGAGGATCTCTTGAGCCCAGGAGTTCAAGATCAGCTTGGGTAACATGGCAAAACCCCATCTCTACAAAAAGTTTAAAAAAATTAGCCAGGTGTGGTGGTACGTGCCTGTAGTTCCAGCTACTTGGGGGAGACTGAGGTGGGAGGATGGCACCACTGAAGCACAGGCCAGGGAACATAATGAGACCCTGCCTCAAAAACAAAAACAAGGAACAAAAACCATTTCCAGGGCATAATTCATGATTAAATACTAAGTAGAAAATAAACATAAAACTACATAAGCACTCAGTCCCAAATTCTAAACATATAATCATTTTTAGTATTTTTCTAGTCACATTTCCAAAATTTTCAAATTTGGCATATAAAGACAAAGATTTAATCATTATTTCACATCACTGGGTTAAAAACGCACGAAGTATCACCTATATATAATTTCTGGTTGCAACTTTCTGACTACAATTTTAAAGACCTTTCTTACTATTCTAAAGTATATAGAGTACAACACTCAACCTGAGAATTCCAAATATAACTAAAATAAACCCAATAATAAAACCTTTTAATATTAAGTTCAAATACCAGAATAAAAGTATTATTTCTGACATTAAAATTCGTAAAACTTATTAATAAAATCTGTCAACCACAACAAAGAAAATCCAAAAGTCTTGCTTTATAGGTCATAAACTACTTTAAATGGGACAAAACACTGAATTTTGTTTATCTGTTTTTTGGTTTTTTGAGACAAAGCCTCGCTCTGTTGCCCAGGCTAGAGTGCAGTGGCACCATCTTTGCTCACTGCAACCTCGGCCTCTCGGGGTCAAGCAATTCTCCTGCCTCAGCCTCCTGAGTAGCTGGGACTACAGGAATGTGCCACGATGCCTGGCTAATTTTTGTATTTTTTTTTTTTTTTTTTTTTTCCAGTAGAGATGAGGTTTCATCATGTTGGGCAGGCTGGTTTCAAACTCCTGACCTCAGGTGATCCGCCCGCCTTGGCCTCCCAAAGTGCTGGGATTACAGGCATGAGCCACCGTGTCTGGCCCAAAACACTGAATTTTAATCATGGTTTAAAAACTCATCCCTCTAGTCTTTCTGCCCTACAGGTGTGGGGGTGAGGTTTTCAATGGTTCAATTCTGGAATGAAGCCAAATATGCATCTGTAAAAGCTGAAGTGTAACAAATAATTTTGAAGATTAATAGTTTATTAATTTACTTCCTACCAATATATTTGCTGATTACAAAAATTAGAGTAAGTATTTAAAGTTGGTGATATTGCCCAGGCTTGTGCACAACATATATTTCAAAAAAGATTTTAAGAAATAGCTAATGCATCACTTAACCATCCCAATTTGCAAATGGCAAGAAGGTGAAAGTATTACAAACAGTATATTTTATCTTCCAGATGTAATCAATGTTCTCAGGTCTCAATATTAACTTTTAAGGCATCCACAGTATTTTTTGAAATTAAGATAAATGTTCTCAAAAAAATGTGTAAAGCATAAAAAGGCATTTTATAAAAGTGTATTATCACTAATTTACATACTAGTATATGGAAATTACTTAAAAATATCATGCACAGATTAACAGCAGTATTTTCAAGAAAGATTCTCTCTTTATTTTTGAGCCATAGTGCCTCATTACTAATGAAATATTAATGAAAACAAACTATTAATATGTTCCCTTTCCTTAATCTTTTAAAACTCTATGTGAAAGAGAGCACAACGCACACATTACTTATACTCTCAGAATAAATTGTATCAAAAAACAATATAGCATACTGTTTATCTCTGTTCAAAAGCAAAATCATTTGATAATTGGGAAGATTAGTGTTTAAAAGCAGAAGCTGTAGAATCAGAAAAAAATTGGTGTGTAAGTTCCAGGTCAGCTGCTTACTTAATTGTGAGTCCATAAGCAATGTATTAAACCTTTCAACCTTAGCATTATCATCTGTAAAACGTAGTATCTTCTTTAGAAGTTTGTTAAGGTTAAATGGGATAGTGCAGGCAACTCTCTGCACAATATCTGGATAACAAACATCAAGAAATATAAATTACCACCACCACCAAAAATGACAATAATAACAATGTCCCCTATGTAAGATGAACAGATTTGCAAATCTTAAAGAAGCAGAACATCTTTTACTCTTCCACAGTAGTCCCTGCACTGTGCGTACTCTTTCCTGTGTACAGCTTTAAAAACAGGCTCAACTATTCATGCAAATTTGTTTCCATTCCAACTCTAATCTTGAATTGTACAATGCCCAACAAATTGCTTTTACTCTTCTTTTGATTATCTTATGCTCATTATTACACTTTACCAAGTGCAAAGTATGGAGATGAGATTCCATGTGTAATCTATTGTGAGAGGTGTTTTAATCAATAGTCTTGTTCTGCTGATTAAGCAGGCGCTTCTGTTTTGGCAAGATAACATTAGTTTCTCCAGTCATGCTCCAAAAACCATTGGGAATCTTCAGCAGATCATTAGATATGCTACAATAAAGCTTTGGTGCATTTTCTTTTCTTCCTTAAATTACTTCTTCACTGTCCCATCGTTCCCCGTCACCGATGGCACTGCATTATTATTGCAGCTCCCCTGAAACTTGCACTAGAGCTATGTCTCCAGGCCACAGGATGCCATTTTCAATTGAAGCTTCTTCTTGAAAATATAAATTAAGAAAATTTCATTATCTCCTGCCAGGGGCCATTATTCACCACAGTTCTAAGGAAGATTAAAAATGCAAAATCTACCGCCTTGAACAAATACTCCAGCATTCAACAGAAAAGCTCAGTATATCATGACAGAAACTAAAAAATTAAAGTTTGCTTAAATTTGAAATTATACAATTACTAATTAAAGAATTAGTTCAATCCTTTATTGAGTCTGCATCTTCGATGAAGATTGCTTCATCAATTTAAATATTTTAGTGGCTATTTATTCATTAAACTTCCATTACAAAATACTAGCAATGGTAAGACTTTTTTTTTTTTCCTGAGTTACTTTCTGTCTGTCTCAGTTAAAAGTGCTCACTTTTTGGAGGTGAAATCAAAGCTTCCAAGGTACCAAGGTATCATGTAATGACACTCCTTTTCATAGTGCCAAGTATAAACAAAACATACACAGGATTTCCTGGAAGAGCTTAAACCACATCCTTGGGTAAATTGTATACACTAAACAAACAGAATATCTACAGACGAACTATTACAATATGAATCTGTTCTTTAATTAATAGAATAGGAATTACATGCATTCTTGAGCCTCAATAACTAAGTAAAAATAAATTATATGTTAATAAGTAAATTACATTCTGTTCAGGTACACAAGTTTTAAAAATTTAGAAACTACTAGAAAGCGGGAGTTTAAGAGAAAATAATAAAAGAAAAAAGAAGCTGCCAACTTACAAATTCTTATTGGAGGTGATTATATGCCTAGCACATAAGAATCTGGTGTTTTTGAAAAAATTAAATAATGATTAATGATTATCTGGCTATTTCTGCTCATAAACATGGTTAATAGGAAATAAACACCAGACATCCAATTTTGCCTCAATCAGCTGTACCTGATTCTCAGAGAACTCTGTCAATTTGGATATAGTCTTGTATCATGAATGCCAATAACAAACCCTTATGAAATAGATTACCTATTTAAAAGGAAGGGGGGATAAGTACTCCTTAGGTACTAATCACTTCTCCATATACACTAGCAAATTCCAACTGACCTAGTACTCTAGCCACTGTCTTTTTTAGTCCAAATTTAGAACAAAATTTTATACACACAGCATATAACTTTAGAACATAAATAGGTAGGCGCCAATGCAAATAGATTTGCTCAGGCAAAATAATCAAGTGAATGGAGAGGGAATACAAAGAATTATGCTTCAAGATACAAGGTTACAATCATCCTCACAAATGCAAGAGAGAAATGGAGTTGAATGTTACATCAAATCTTTTCAAAAAGTTTTTTTATTTTATAATGAAATGCTATTTTATCATCTAAATTTCTATTCTATACAGCTAGGGAAAGTGGGTCTTGCTTTCTTTAAATATTTATTAATGATGATTTGTGAGCTTAACTAATTGCTAGGTAAACATAACATTAGGAAGCTAAATGGTGTGTAATTCATGTGGCAAAAAAGAGGTGTTCTGTAACAATGTTCCCATTTGTCACATAGCTATTGCTCATTATTTATTTAATAATTTGTGTAGTCTAGATTTCTAACCATCATATAGAATTTAATCCTATAGGTATGTTAGGATATTATACAATTTGCATTATAGAACACAGTGTTATTTATTTTGAAATCATTACTGTAATAAAGTTAGTTTCAGAATCTCTAGCATAATATGCATGAATACTGGTACACAGAGATACATAATTTGGGAAAAATAAACAATATAATTTTTATTACATTTAATTTTCTACTTTTTTAAAGTTTTAAATATAATCCTGATTTTTTAAAATTGCACCTGTGATTAAATCCTTGAAATTGCATAAAAATTATTTTAAAATTGCATTTATTATTAAAATGATAATCATAAGCAAAAATGCAAAATGTTTTTCTGTACTTTCAATGTGTAAACAAAAATCCATTTGACTGAAAAGGAGTACAGTGTATAAGAGAAACAGAAAGTCTTCACTCCCCAAGTAAAAATCAAGTAACTGGTGGCAAGTGAACAAAAGCTTGACAGTAAAATCCTATGGAAAATCAATTCTAGGAGGTTGTCGTGCTTTTTTTCAGTCAATGAAAACAGAATAACATCTTCCCATAACCTTTGCATTTGAGTAAAATATTATGCCAGAATTTATAAACACAAAGTATGCATACTTTAGTATTTAGTTCATTTACAACTTAGAAACTCCAAAGATTTCCTTAAAAATACCACATTAATTACTAAAATAAGCATTTTGAAATGGCAATGCTGATTTTCTAAAAACAACTTTCTATGTTTTAGAAACCTTTGAAATTCCTTGCAGTTTTTACCGGACCTTGGGGTCAGTTTAATGCAAATTAGGCTTGACTCACTCAGAGCCTTATTAATCCAGTACAAAATCTCTTGTTTGCAGAAACGCACATTCAACATAAATGTGCTTGCTTTTATTAGCAAAATAAGAAGTATTTATTTACAAAGCATGCCACTGAGACTGTTTCATTCACAGGGTCGTCAGGTCTAACTACTTAATGAAACAAAAAAATTTAAATGGGAATAAAAACCATAAAATTTTGTAATACTTAAAAAAATAATGCTTCTGTGTCCAAATTTTCAAAGCCTTCACTTTTAATAATTCAAAAAATATTACAACCTGTATCACTTAAGAGCAATTATTTATAAAAACGTTAACCTACTGCAGTTTGCACTTGCAGAAACTATCACATTTTTAACAAGGGAAATGGGAAATCGCTATGGGATGCCCTAGTTAGATTAAATTAGCAAGAAACTTGTTACCAGACTATATAAAAGACACAGCGTAATAAGACATGACCTTGCAGAGCCTTGGAGCCAATCTGTGATGTTTTTCCTTCCTATAATCCTTGCTAATTATCTGCAAAGACACAGACCCTTTTGTCGTGGGTTATTTTTCTTCAAATTGTGAGGGGATTTTGGTTTCTAAATATTTAATTAGTCTTGTTGTGATATGAGAATTGTTGTACATGCCAAGCATTTCGATTTTCATACTCTATTTCTTCTAACTATCCTCAGTTTTAGATTGGTCATCCCAAATCCTTTCCGTTTGTAATTATTTACTTCTTAAAGATCATTCAGTGAAGAAATATTTTCACCCTTATGGCTCTTCTTTTCCACAAATGGCTTTTCTGGTCCGTTAATTACCCACTCAGAGGATTAGAGTTTGAAATAATGCAAAAGAACCTGCAACTAAAAGGAGTTTTAGAGGGCAGAATTGAGTAAACTAGATTTGTGTTGCGGCTATTTTAAATTCACCTTAAAGATTATGCCCTTGGTTTAGATATCATTTTGAAAAGAAGAAAATTATGCCATAAAGATTTTTTTTCTGACTCCTGAGATGTTTGATGAAATGTCATTTAGTCAGTATTATAAATCTCTGAATATACAACAAACAATTTTCTATTCAAATTGATAACTAATATAATTTCCACTTTTACAGACCTCATTTTGATTACAGCATGGCAACAAATGCTGACAGAACTTCCTACACAAATCAAACTGAAAGTATAGAAATAAAATAACAAGACTTTGGAAGTGTGGCTTTAAAAAACGCATCTTTGTCAAAGTATTTAACTGACTCAGAAACATTTCCCATTTTTTATTAAAATGACTCTATGTTCTGTAAGTGCTTACTTTTTTTTTTTTTAATCAAGAGGGAAGAAAACACTGCTATTCATTACACAAAACGAATTATGGATCTTTCCCAACTTTCATGTTCACATACTGTATTTCTTCACTAAACTTAATTTTCAGTCAAATAAACATTTCTAATTATTACTTTAATTTTAAAGTAACTTTTCTTCCTCTTGCAACTTCTAAAATATTTTGGCAGTAAAATATTTGATGTCATTTATAAACAAACTCATAGGATATTTTGTGTAGAAGGGAATGAAAAAGAATGAGCAAGCAATATCTGAATATATGAAGTGAATTAATAAGTTAATGTTAGAGGGCAAGGGAAATACATAGTTCATGTTTCTCCAAAGGTTCAACAAAGTGAAAACTGTTATTCTAAAAACAAAGTGCTACGTAATTATTCAGAAAGCCATGAATCTTTTTCTATTAACTACTGAATTTCAAATTTGATCTGTGTTTCCTTATGTCCTTCTTTTCCACATAGAAGGAATTCACTTTATCATCTACTTATAGAGAGTCTACCCTCATGGTCAAATTATATCCCAACTCCCCTCGGGAATTTTCATACAAGTATTCTGTTCTAACAGAGGATCCTTCTCCCTTAATTTAAAAATGTTGTTAGCAAGTATGTGCTTAATAACAAATATGAGCATAAATTACGTATCATCATCAAATACAGTAGTACCAAATCAGTATCAGATTCTGGCAACACAATCTCTTTGACATGAAAAATTTTACTTAAAAAAATGAACAAAAAAATCCTGCTTAATAGAGTGGATTAGAAATAGAAGTTGAGACAGGTCTGGAATTATAGTAGCGAAATTCGGCTCCAAACCCCTGAAAAATCCGCTTGATCTCTCCTCCCATATACCTCAATCACCCCTCAACCTGAGGGTTTTCTCCAAGAAATCCAGTTTAAAAATCACTGATCTAATATAATTCTTCATTAATACAGGTACAATATACTAAGGCCCAGAGAATCTGATTGACTTACTAACACCACAGGCTAGAGGAATCACTGCATCTGAAAGATCTCTCTCCTAAACATCTCTCTATGATATTATCTACTCCATAAGCATGGCTCAGTACTCGTCTCTACAAAAATCATCCTAACAGAGGCAACCTTTTCTATGTAGACTTTGAGAATCTTGATATCTATGTAATTTAAAACAGCTAGCACACTAGCAAATACCTCTGAACTGAGTTCTCACATAAATGACTATGTACAGTTCTTGAACTATCTCTTCCTTAATAAGAAGATCCATTTGAAGGACCGTTAAGTCCCTGAGGTAGAAAATTATCAGAGCTTAGGATACTATGCTTCTAGTCTGAGGAACTGCTATTTTCCAACTCCCAGTGGTGCCCTCCATGCAATCCTAAAAACAGGATCTCCCTGTTATGTACTTGAGGGAGGCACACACATATGCAGGAAGAATCAGCCACCCAGGTGGTATACAGAAAGCCAATACAAATGATGCTGGCCAAACAGGATTATATTCCCTGACTACCTGAATCGGAAGTAGTCTTTTCCTAGAGCAGCAGCTCTATATAATTAATTTGGAAGTTAATCACATTCTGCTTTATGGCATCTCCTATATTTTGCACTTTAGTTGCTGCTAAACTCACTAATTATTTTCCATGTCTAGAATTACACGGTAAACTTCTTACGTCCTTGTTTATATTATTTCCCAAACACTTCAAGAGCAGTGGGTACTGTTGTATCAGGTCTCACACAGTAATTTTAGTTGTGTCTGGGACTGTAGTTTCACCTTTCTGTTGTATGTCAGGCTTCTTCTCAATCTATCTCAATGCCTAGTCTTGTTTACGGCAAGAAATACTCAATTTAAATACCTTCTAAGTTGGAATTCTCAATCTTCTGTATTTTACTGAAGGTTTTTTAATCAAAGGAACAATACAAAATGTCTTCAGGTATATACTAGTTGTCATTTCTTTAATAAAAACTACAGAAATTTTGTGTAGATGTTTATCAAACTATTCTATAAGATGAGATTAAAAAAAAAATAGTGACCAAAAGCTAGAGACATAGACTCTTGGGATACTCTGAGCAGTAGAGCAAGTAGGGAAGGCCAAAAACAATCCTTAGCACCTGTCACCTGAATATAAATAACCAAATTCAGCAGACTTTTATAAAGAGATGGTTACTTGTGGTTCATACACTCTCAGATTAATGGAGTCTCACCTGACTGATAAATATATGACAAATTTCACTGGCTTACTTCTGATAAATCTGAACTAATCTTTAATCATGACAAAATATTCATAATCTAATCCTTTTATCAAATTGACTACCACTGCAGGAGTCTCATGTGTTTGCACAATTAAAAACCCCATGTTAGCTGTATATAATAAGGCATTACATTTGATGCAAATCCTTTTCTATTGAAATAAGTGCCAAGCTGACAGCAGGAAGTAGCTGATAAGAAAGCAACAAGGCATTGCTGATGGCATTCTCTTGATAACTGAACACCAACTCGTAAATATTCAGTCTACAGCCTATTACCCAATGAGCTCTTTCTAAAAAGCACAGATCAAGGGAAGTGTCCTTTTGCTGCATCTCAGTCACAAAAGCAAGAAATTATCTTTAAAAAGATAGACAGACAGATACATAGATAGATCAATTGATCACAGGTAGATAGGAAGAAGGAGGAAAAGAAAGGCAGGGAGGGGAAATGTAATTTTATATTTTATTTATTATAGAGATGGGGTCTCACTATTTTGGTCCAGCTGGTCTCAAACTCCTGGCCTCAAGCATTCCTCCCGCCTCCGCCTCCCAAAGTTCTGGGACTATGGGCATGAGCCATTGAGCCCAGCCAGATAACTTTTTATTCATCTGTGATGCTGGTTTTAAAAAAAAGTGGTAGAAGACATTACGTGCTGTTATATCCTAAAGTGTAGAAATACCTGTAATTTTGGAAACATAGTAATACCATAAATATGCCACATCTGAATAATATCTATACAGATAAAAATTAACAGATAAAAATTAACAAGTGAATATGAAACTGTACATTACTATTCTCTACTATAAAAAGATTGAACTCCTTACTGTTTCGGAGTTAATATTAAGGACTCAAATCCTAGTGCTATTTTCCACGCTGACATTACAGAGTTAAAAATAATTTTTTAAATATGATATTCTGTAGGACTATTTTCATAATTTTTGAGATATATATAAACACAATCTTTGAAAGATCCTTTCCTCCTTAGCTTAAGTGAAAGGAGGGAATTCACTCACAATGCCCGAAAGGAAAAAGAAACTGGCGAAGATGCTCCATGTTACAGAGTGTGAAAGAAAGGGGACAGAAGCTGAATACCTCCCTGAACAGACCTCCTCAGTATCCCCTGAGCATACAGTATTTTTTCCCCTCTCAGGCCATAACTTACCACTTTCCCTTCTCCACCAGTTTTTGAAAGTTTGTTACACTATAAGGGAGATTCGGTATCACAGTTATTTCTGTACATTATCTCCTCTTCTTCACCAGACTACAGAGCCTTTGAGGGGTTAGTCACTGTTTTAAGAGTCTCTGAATCATATGCACTGCATAACGCTCTACCTTATTCTAAAATATATTAACTCCATAAACATCAGACTGTACTCTAACAAATATACTAATATATTCTTACCAGTTGTTAATAAATACTGTTAGAGTGTTTGGCACATTTGCTTCTATATCTCAGAACCCAGTAATCATTTGGCAGCAAATCAATCAATGAAAGACAAGATATCATTTTCAGAAGCCAAGCATGGTTCCATAACCATATGATATAAACCAAACTAAAATGTATCCGATTTATAGTTTACACAAGCAGTTTGTAGAAGCTTTTAAAAGTGACAATGAAAGCAGAAAGCGTCTATCCTCATATTATACTTCTAGCCTGAATTAGCTTCATATCAGTAACTTGTCTGAAAGGCTCGGTTCATCAAAATCTATAAAATGTTAGACTCAAGTGCTTTAACTATCACTAACACCATGTGCAGGCTTGGGAGTGGAGGGCCGTGTGCTGTGAAGCAGCAAATGTTGTGCTCTTCTGAAAGCTAACATGCACTCTTATGCCACAGATATAAACAGAGTAAGCACATTAAATAATGAATGACTAGGAAAACAGCCTTATCACTGCAGTTTAAAGACACACTATACACATTATCATATTGTACGCAATAAAATCTATTAAGCAATTTTAAAATTTTTTACACGTTTTGCAGAAGTTGCAACTAAACATATTAATAGACTGAGGTGGCATGTTTTATAGTAAGTCTTAGAATTTTTTTATTTGCAAAAAGTATTATAATACTTAAAGTAGTATACTCATATAAAACATTACATATTCTATATAAGGAATCATGGTCAACTTCTTAAGCATATTTGATATGACATTATTAAGTAAAAGAAACACTAGAATAACTTGTCGCTGCTCTTATCTTTGACCCTTAAACTTTTCCATTTCAGCAACCTCATTAATGTCAAAATGCCATTAGAATGTCTGCCCACTTCTAAACCTCTATAGCCAAGGCAAGGCAAAACCTTTTGGATTCAATCAGAAGCACTTTTTTTTGTATTCAATTAAAAAGCTTAATAGAGCCACAAAGGTCAAAATATTACCTCTTTTATTAAAGAAAAAGGATGACAAGACAGAGATAAACGTTTTGAGTGCAAAAAGCCATTTTTAGACCTGAATTGGGCTTTTTTGGTTTTTTTTCCTTTAAAACCTTTAGTTTTTATACTTAATTACTAGATTCCTATAATGCATATAGCCAATATTTTTACACTTAGTATTAGCACTTTTCTTTGGTTGGATAACAAGGGAAGCACAGATTTGAGGCAGAGATCTCTCAGAGGCTTATTGGGAGTGCTCTCAGAACTATCACTGAAGCCATGACAGATGCAGGGTTGGGGAGAGTGAGAAGGTGAACTCCAGTGCAGTGGCAACAAAAGCCCAGCAAATTCCTCAGGGCGGGAGCTCTGGAGTTGGCAGAGACCTTCAGAGATGTCCCTGAAATGAAGCAAAGATGAAGAGGCCAATCCTTTGTACTCTGGCATTCATTGGGATTCACTGGGGGCTGCCTCTGGGGAGAAGAGTTTAAGATCCCTTCAGCCCGTGACAGTTCCTGTGGAGTGACTCAGCTGTGAGCCCATCAGCAGGCAACTCTCTTGACAGCTGGGAGAAACAGTGCCTGATCCTGAAAGGCGAATGTGGGAGGCACACTACAACACCAACCATAACACTAATGGTAAAGAGTTTTATGAGTTGTTTTCAAGGACAGTTCTTTTAATACTACTTCTCATTTTCACAGTTTTTATTCTATTTTATCTTCTTGTACACATTGACATGTCAATCCTGTTTACTAAGCGATATTCAATGGGTTTCCTATAGAGCAGTGAACCTTAACAGGCAGCTTTTAATTGGCCCACATAGGAAACCACATTACTATTAATTCCACAGCTACAGCATAAAATAAAACCATTGCTTCTCAAACTCTAGAGCAATTAGACCTCTCGGCTATTTGGCTAACTCTGCTTCATGATACCCAATGCAGTTAATTATATTTTTTGATGTTAACAGTCTCTGTCAGTCTCAAGCATAACTTCTCTTTGATGAATATTTAAATTATATTTGAATAAAAAATAATCTTGGTTACATTTCATATTCAGTAATCATCACAGCTTAATAAAGGTCTACTCATCAAGGGTTGAAATAAATGGCAAGATATATAAAAGTGCCTTGAATCAACTTATTAGATAATATATTTGTTATGACCACTATCTATCTATCTAACATACCTGCTTTCGTACATTTTCAAAGGTACAGTCTCATTCACACATTTCACAATTCGATTTCAAAAGTTACTTACAAACATTCTTTCAAGTTTATATAGAATTCTATTAATTAATGATAAGAACACTTTAGGATGTCATAAGATAATCAAATGTAGGAAAAAAATGACCAAATTATAAAATATCATAAAAAATCAGCATACATTCTACTCCTGTGTGATTTTTGTAAGTACCAAGAGTAAAACTTAAAAAAAAAGCTTTCATTTACTAAAAGATGTTTTTTATTATAAATCTAACAGAAACACCATTACTAAGGAAAAGTGACTTAAATAATAGTTTTCTTCATATAAAGTCTGTAATGGGAGTTGAGGGTGAGGGAAACTTCCAAAAATTAGGAGGAGAAGAAGGGGGAGGAGAGTATAAAAGCAAAGTATATTAGTGAAATTTATTTAAAATCTGTTTATTCCTCCATTTAGTTTTGTCCATATTATAATAGGAGGGCTTTAAGCCAAGCATTTATTTAATATAAACTGTGAAAATGGGTTATTCTAGCTCAAAGCTTTTACTAAATAAATGTTTTAGTTTATAAACTTAAATAATGTCCTTTAAAAAATGAATTTGTTTAATTTTTAATCTTTCAGTCTCTCTTCTCCCAAATCCTAAATCTCTGAAATACAAAGAAGATATCTAAAGATACAATGAAATATCCTAAAATGTACATATCAACCTATGAATGTCCAGTGGAATGCTATGCCAACTTCTTGAAACTATCACCTGATAAATAAAAAAGGTAGGCATGAATTCAAGTTTTGTGGGGTCTAAAACTTGTAAAATTTAAGGGTCCTTCTATAAAAAACAAAATAGAAAAATTACATATAGAAAATAAGATACCAAAGTGAATGGCTATTTAGAAAAAAAAAACCACAAGAAATAAATTTGTAAAAGCCAACAAGAACCACAACCAACAAAATCCAGAAAACTGAAACATTTTAATTAATTGCCTGATATTCCTTTCTAATACTTCAATATTTTTAGTGACGTAGTCTATGAGTGTCTCTTCATGTAAAAATTTCAGTTTACTTTCTATAATGTTGCTTTTCCTGTGAACAGCTGATCCAAATTTGTTTTTTACTACTGATAGTTGTGATGCATAAAACATGCACCCACACTGCCACAAGAGCTCGTGCTTGCTACACTGCTCCAGCCTGTGCCTTACAAACACTGGCATTCTGATAAATTCTATTTCATATTTTACTCATCAAGAGGGGGAAAGTATGGTACATTGGTAATTTTAAGTACTACCCTTGTCATGTGCTCTGTGTACTCTACATACTCCACCAAGAATATGTAGGAGAAAACTTCTCTTTGGATTAGCTATCTATGAAAACCAAATGTCCCTTAATGTTATATATATATATGTAATGAATGAAAGGATTTTTCCATAGACTAGCTTCTGGCTCCATACACTACAAACATTATCTCTCTTCCACTACCCACATATCTCAGGTGTCATAGGACATATTTAAATTGCAATATGACATCTGGCTTTGCACATTTATGTCACGATCAGGAAGGAAGTATAATGAGTAACAGAAGTATTTCTAGAGGCCATTTCTTCACCAGAATAGTTAGCAGTAACAAAACTGTATACAAGTGTCTACAAACCACGTAAAAATAACTCCACTAAACCTAGATTGAATTTAACACCAACTGAACTTCCATCTAACTGCATCTCTAAATGCGCTTGGCTATTCCTAAGCCACCATAAATGAGGGGAAGTATATCAGAAAAGTCAGAGAATGAAATCAGAGCCTTTAGAGATTGTGTTTAAATATTGTATTTCTGCCAATTTTTACTGTATGTATTTGACCCCATGAACTTGTTCAAATGCCTTAGAAGAGACCCATGCAAGTGAAGGGCTGTGATGTTTTAAGATTCATTACCTTCATGGGTTTACCATGAATCTATCTTTAGAGACAGAGTAAGATTTCCACAAATTACAGGTGAGTTCAATAACAGTAACAGATCTGCGGTCTGAAAAAACAAACAGAAAGACCACTGGAATCATCTCAAGCCAACTTAAATAGAGCAACTCTCATTTCAGACACTTTCTTAAAGCCATGAGTAATGTAGATAGGTGAGTTCTAAAACTATGTCTTTCTTGGTCTTCACATATGACATGTTAACAAATTTGAGAGAACCGTGACGTGTTAGTTTCACAATATATCTGATTTATTTATACAACATTTAAATGTGTTAAAGACTACAAAATCATTTACTTCTATTTTTTTCATAATGAGATTTTTCCTTCTAACATCCACAAGAGATGTATTACCTCTAAAACTAATAGTGGAGTAACAAACAGCACTAAAAAAAATCTAACTACATTGCTATAATATACTTAAAGAAAATACATAGCAAAGAAAAAAGAATGGATCTTTAAAATATGCAAGGCATAAAAATATGTATTAGTAAAATGCCATCAGAAGCCTAATTACCCACAATTATTCTCCTCAGATAATGTACAAAGTAGGTACTGGTGTTTTTTGTTGTTGCTGTTGCTGCTGTTACTATCATAGTTTTGGTATGCAATTTCAGTATAGGATATATGGAAAATTAATAGGGTCATAATAAATGACAATTTAAGATCTTTAAATAATTTAATATCAAATTATCTCGCCAGGAGTGGTTGCTCATGCTTGTAATTCCAGCACTGAAGGAGGTAGAAGAAGGATAGCTTGAGCTCAGGAGTTCAAGATCTGCCTGGGCAACATAGTGAGACCATGTTCCCCACAAAAAGAAAAAAAAAGACACACATATATATTTTTTTCTCTCTCTCTCTCTTCATTCAATAAAATTAGTCAATACAGTATACTGACTCATCATTGCTATCCTGTTCCTAACCTAGTACGAAAACAAAATATGGATTTGGGGTAAACCAATATAGTAAGATGTTTTCTCTATTAAATACAGATAGGCATTTTATTTATTTAGATATCTCCTTAAAATGTACAAGAATAATTAGAATGGAAAAGTCTCAATTTTGCCCCAATTATGTTTGCTATTATTTATTAAATATTAAATTAAAAGTATTAATAAACAGCATATTTCAGTGACATTATTCCAAAGCTTTAATAAACACATGTATTATTTTCCTAATATAAATGCCAATAGGAAATTTTACAGCATACTAAAAACAATTCCAAATTCTTAAGTGACATTACACGTCACAACTTGTTCTTTTTTTAACTGGTAGAAAACATGCATTATATTACATTTCAGTAGCATTTGTCTATGAATTTTGGTGTCAAAAAAAGAAAAAAACAGAAGAAAATGCCAAATTACAAGCAAAAATAGTGACTTTGCCTTGATGTGAAACCTTACAATAAAATTTCATTTCTATTTTTTACAACTGTAACTGAACATCTATTCTTATCTGTTCAAAGTATAACTTTTTAAAAAGGATGCTTGTAAGCTAAATTTTTATATTATTAGTATGACATCAACAAGCAGATCCATACTGAAAAGAAATCATACTTAGGAACAACAAAGTCCTTGAATGGGTATCTGAAAATAGTCTTATGAAAGCAGATCTCGTGGTCGTTTAGATAAATGTGTATTAGTAAAATGCCACCACGAACCTAATTACCCACAATAATTTTCCTTAGACAGTAAGTAAATACATTTAACACTTGATTGTTTAGTACATTTTAGAGATACCAGTCAAACACAGTTCTGTCAATTAACTTGTTTAAATGTCACACTTTGTAAATAGAAACCAATGTTTTAGTGTACAGGAAGGAATGTTCTAGGTGAGTGAAAAACTACAAGGTATGTGATGATATAGACACCACAGAAATACCATTGTCATCCCATCCATAACACTCACCTTTCAAATGAGAAAGGTGGAATACATAATAATCCCTAAGGATATGAAAAGCACTATAAAAAGATCATGATGATCATATTGAAATGCAGAGGTCAAATGAAATGTTCACTTTCACGTCTATTGATTTTGATCTTATTTCTTCATCTCTCCGCTTTGGTTTCAAAACTAAAAATAAAAAACTGAAGCAAAATCACCAAAGTTGAAATGAGATACGGCTTTGCTTTCAAAAACTAATTTCCCTTACCCTTATCCAGCCTATATCTGTTCAAAAATAAAATAAAATTCAAACTTTTAAAGTATCTTTCAAGCTTCTGAATTTCACTGAATAATCCTTAGGGAATACTTAAGACCACTAATGTAATGTTCTTATGGAAAATACTCTGGTTTCCTCAACCAATCAATGGACATAATACAAAAGGTAAAAACCCCCCTAAATTAATGAGAAGTACCAGTGAAAATGAACCAATTCACACCTGTATTCTCAGTCTTCAACATCTAGTAGAACTGTTTTACTGATTTTCATTTTAAAATGAAAAACAGAGCCAGGCCTGGTGGCTCACACCTGTAATCCTAGCATTTGGGAGGCTGAGGCAGGAGGATCTCTTGGGTCCAGGAGTTTGAGACCAGCCAGGGCAACATGGCAGAAACCCTGTCTGTAAAAAAATTTTTCAAAAATTAGCTGGGTGTGGTGGCATGCACCTGTAGTACCAGCTACTCGGGAGACTGAGGTGGGAGGATCACTTGAGCCTGGGAAGCTGGGGCTGCAGTGAGCAGAGACTGCACTCCAGCTGTAAGACCCTGTCAAAAAAAAAGGAGAAACCAAGGATCCTATAGCGCAGAATTTTTGATGTGACATTATTTCTCTCTTTTCTACATTTGATAAGCAGGGTCATAAAAGATATTTAGATAATTTATCTTCTAAACCATTTCAAAATTTATTAGTCTTTCTTGCACACTAAATGTGAATGTTTAATATGTTTCATGTTTATTACTGCCAATAGTCTCCCCTTCCTATGAGTGCTTTGCTTTAATGTCCATCAGTAAGTGACATGCAAAGTATGTGTCCAATTAGGTATACCAATAAGAGCTTTAATGGTTATTTATTACTGTACTAAAATTCAAGAATCTATATTAGTAGACTGGCCACAGAGATGTGCTTGTAATACCAGTTAGTTGTCTTGAAACAACTAGGCCACGAGTGAGAGAATTAGTAGAAATCCATCAACTAATAGAAAATAACCTAAGTAGATTGCATAGACATGATGGGTTAGGAGCGGCCGAGTTATTTCATTTCCCCTGTATGTATTTTACCCTAATGGACAAGTGGTGGATAAACCTGACATGTCAAGTAGACAAAAGCACTTGGGATAAATAACATAAGGGTAAGAATGCAGTTTCTGAGACATGGCAGGCTTAGATCCTATGAGAATGAGTAAGTATACTGAATGAATATGTAAGCAAGAGTAACCCTGACTAGTAAGCATTCATAATAATTCAGGAATAAAATATACCAACCCCAAAATATTATGAAACACCGTAAGACATACTGCACTAATTTTTCCCTTTGAAAAATGCCATTAATGAGGAAGAAATATGAAGATTTTAGAAAGATGAGTTTACAGTTTATTGTTACCTACAGGAAAAATCAGAAAACAAATATTAATTAAATAAAAATATCTTTCATATAGCTCTGACTTGGATACAAAGCCTCTTTATGAAGAATGGATGATCAATGTAAAAAGTTGAGAGGACTGTACGTCAAGGAGAGTATACACAAGCCGAAATCTATAATCATGAAGTCTGCCAGAGTACACTGGCAGAACTGTGACTGCATTGTAATGAATTTTCTTGATTAAATTCTGAGAGGCTTCCAATATTCACCACTTCCCATAGTAAAGGGGTGTGTGTGTGTGTGCGCGCGCGTGTGTGTGTGTGTATGTGTGCATTAAGTATCTCCCTTGTTTAAATATTTTATATAAAATTAGTATCTATTAGTATATTTGAAAATAACAGACATGTTAAAAGTCTAGATAGCAAAACTGAACTTCAAAGTTATTTATGAATACATTTTCATGCCAGTAAGATATTAAATGAATGAGGTTCTAGGTACAGGCGATTTGAGGTTTCAGCCCCTGTGGAAAATAATCCAACCTTTTTCTAAAGCCTTGCAAAGTAAAAAGAATATCAAACTGCCACTCTTTCTCAAGGAGATTTTTTTAAAAGTGAGAATATACATGTAGCTATGTGAACTAAGTGTACCAATTATAATGACATCAATTCCCCAAGTGTAATTAAAGGGAATTAGAATATGATGAGCCTCAAGCTCCTCTGTAGCTCTAACAATCTCAGTAACTCCCTTAAAATAGAAGCCATGGCCTATAAACTCTCCCATCCCCTACAGAGAGTCCCTATTTATATGGCTTGCCTAGTGGCAAGAATGGGAGGTGTCATGGTAGAGGGTAAGATCATTCTGCTTATTCCAGACTAAGGCATACATGGTCCTTTCCATGTAGTCTTACTTCTAACTGAATGTGGAAGTATGCACTCAATTTTCCAGTCTCACTCTGCATCCACTGTAATGTAAAGAACCACAGAACAAAGTAATGCACATACATATACAACAACACATTCCTTCAAAGCCTCTGGCACACAAGAAGTTCTCACCACTCCATATGCTCTCGAGTTTAAAAAGTAAAATAAAGTGTAATTATTATACTTAGAGATAATAGGTTAGGATATTGATAAGTTTAGAAAAGGGAAATTCAAGAACAGAAAAGTTACCGAATGGGGTATAGAAAGGGAATAGATTACTCTGGTGCCTACATTTAGAGCTTACTTCCATTATCCCAACCTTTCAGAAAACACTGAGCTTTGAAATCAGCTTTGTTGCTTACAGAGCTTAAGTTAATTAAACTATACCTAAAGTTCTAAAGCTAGATTTTTTTTCCCTTTCTCATAGAATAAAAATCCTAGAAGTTTATCCCTACTTCATAAATTCAGGTCTTATACTTATTCATCATCTGGCTCCATGCGACCAGAGTACTACCTAATTCCTGCTGGTCTATGCAAGGCAAGGCTAATTGCTATTTCTTGATTTCTATCTTGAAACTCTCCTATCTCGAAAATCCTAACATGTTCTTTTATCTGAGCTGTCAGAATAGAATAAAAATCTTCATCAGCATCAAGAAAATTAAAGTATCTCTTTTGTACTTTGCTACTGGCTTCTAAAACATTAATTCTCCCACGTCTGTTCGGTTTTTTTTTATGGCAATTTTACCTCTGCTCCTCAAATGCAGGTGTTGTCTAGCAGGTTTTGCGTGCTCAAATTACATAATCTCTGTGGGTGATATCATTTATTCACTGGCAACTATTCAACTTTATGTTTACATGTGTTTCTCCTTTAGTCTTTGTTGACTACTCTTTAAGTGCCAAACCTGTATAAACAATGGCTTGCTGCACTATTTATTTACATGCCACCCAGTTCTGAAATAAACTTCAACGAATTTGAATGGATAGTATAACAACCAAAAATATAATGAATTTTACTTAATAAGAAACATAGGCTGGGTGCAGTGGCTCCCGCCTGTAATACAAACACTTTGGGAGGCTGAGGCGGGCAGATCACTTGAGGCCAAGAGTTCGAGACCATCCTGGACAATACGGTGAAACGCCATCTCTACAGAAAATACAAAAATTAGCCGGGCACAGTGGTGCGCGCCTATAATCCCAGCTACTTGGGAGGCTGAGGCTGGGGAATTGCTTGAACCCAGGAGGCAGAGGCTCCAGTGAGCAGAGATCATGCCACTGCACTCCAGCCTGGGCAAGGGAGTGAGACCCTGTCTCAAAAAAAAATAAAAAATAAAAAATAAATAAAAGAAACATCATAATGTAAGTAGGCTATGAGGTTCTAGTCAGGTGCTACCTTTAACTGTGCTTAAGTAAAATTTTTTTGGTTAAAAGCTTTGAAGGAGCCAGGCTAGTTCCATAAATCTAGGCCATAACCTTACTTTCCTTGGGCAATTTCAATCCATCCCCCCGCAAAAAAAAAAAAAAAAAATGGGAGGCAGGGGGCCTATTTTATACAAAATACACCTTACTACAATAGGGACTAACTGAAGCACATATTTTCACCATCTTCCTCACACGGTATGTATTACGTTTCGTACTTCTTTGTATTTACAAAGGTACACTCACATGTCTACGAATTGCTTTGCAAAAGACCTAACTATGCATGTGAAACTCACATTTAATATTGAAAAATAAACCAGTAAATATTTACATGATTACTTTCAGATCTCTAGGCCAAAGTGCTAAAAACTTGAGGTCATGTTATAAAGCATCATCCGAAGCAGCAAAACTACCTTGATAACAATGAGCAGGTTTTTAGAGTGAAAAAACAGTTAAAATTTGGGAGGATGATCTTCAGGTATCATCTAGTGTATCACTTTAACACACCTACTAGTTTGTACCCAACTGCTGCAAAGAGACAATACTGGTAGCAAAATTCTCATTTATTTGTTAATCAAATACTTCAAAGTAATAGTAGGATTTGTGTTTTTGGTTTGTTAATGAATTCAAAGTGTTATAACTTTTATATATTTTTAAGTTGCTCCCCCCCAACAATTATCTTTAAAGAGTACTAAATGGTGACTGTTCTATAAAATATTAAAACAAATATCATTTTAAGAAAGCATTTGATTTCTCACTTTTTAGGATGAGCCTCTCAATACTTAAGACAGTATACTATAATCAGTTACTACTAGAGCCTTTAGTTTCACACTTTTAAATGAACAGGAAATAGAAAATGGAGAGTGAATACAATATTTTTACCATGTCCACAGCCTGAATTACAAGTGTATTTATTTACTTGATTCTCAACTGCTGAAGAGATAACAGTGGAAGAAAGGGAGTGAAAAACACAAGAAAAGAGGAGCAAAATACAATGAAAACATATTTTAATGGTACTGAAATTCCTATGCCCATCTCTATCATTACATGTAAAAAAAAAGGAGGGGGGCTTTCAAATTTAATGGAAAAATTCTAATGTTTTAATGTGAACTTTTCAAAGACAAACTTTCTACATTAAAGAAATAAACATGTCTCCCATCACTACATGACAGAATATCACATTTTTTGAGAAATATAAAGGGGAAAATCTGCTAAACTACCAGGGTTTTGGGATTTTTAAGTTTATTTTTTTAAAAAAAGGACAAGTTATTCTATATAAGCAATAATTATTTATACTATCTTACATATAGGAAAATTCTAATAAAGATGCCCGGAGTACCACAGTTAAAACAAAAAAAAAGGTGCCAAGAGTTAGGTGTCTCGTATCTAATACAGAAAAAATGATATCCATTCTCAGCAGTTTTCTATATTATACTTATATGTGGGAAGGCAACAGTCCAGTTAAGAGGTATCATTTATATAGCTCTAAAGTTTATAACACATTCTCAAACACACCATTTTTAAAACACAAAATTAACCAATGATGTATTATCTACTTTCTATAATAAACTGGGGTTCAGTGAAGAAAAAAAACGGCTCAAATTCAATAAAGTAGAAATTATGAGTTTACCTTTCAACTCAGGAATTGAGGTAGTCTATCATATTAGGACATATGTATACTTTATATTCATCTCTACCTTACTCAATTGTACTATTATTATTACTATTATTATTATTATTATTATTATTTTTTAGGCAGAGTCTCACTCCGTTGCCCAGGTTGGAGTTCAGTGGCGTGATCTTGGCTCACTGCAACTTCCGTCTCCCGGATTCAACAGATTCTTCTGCCTCAGCCTCCCAAGTAGCTGGGATTACAGGTGCCTGCCACCACGCCTGACTAATCTTTACATTTTTAGTAGAGACAGGGTTTCCCCATGTTGGCCAGGCTTGTCTTGAACTCCTGAACTCAGGTGATCCACCTGCCTCGGCCTCGCAAAGTGCTGGGATTACAGACGTGAGCCGCTGCACCTGGCAACTGTACTATTTTCAAAGTGGCTAAACACCAATTTATAACCATCTTTAACACCTTAATACAAACTACAGTACCTTGAACATTCAAACAATTATGTCAAATTTTATATTGTCTTGAATTTGAATGATCCTGAATTTGAATGTGGGCAAAATTTTCCTTGCATCTAAATTTTATAGAAAAGACAACTGGTCTCTTCCTTATAACCATCTTGGGCCAACATATAAGGTAAAAAAAAAAAACAAGCAATGGTTTGAACTAGAAATCTAGAATAGAATCTAATCAGAGTATGTTTACCTTAACTATCTGTATATTATTTGAAGATGGCAGAAATTCCCACTTAATATTCAAAAACATACTTTGCATCTTGGCTTAACACATCTGTCATATTGACAGCCTTCTCTATGACTTCTCTAACCTACTGAGTAAAGCCAAATCTGCTAGGAAGAAAAGCCAGAAAGTGTTTAATCTGTTAAAAGGATATTTTACCTATAATTCGTTGAAGGATACAAGGAATTCTATACTTAGTTTTATGCTTTCTTAAGTTGAACTTGTTATTTAATTCTGTTTGCTTGTTTGTATGTTTTAAGTCTTAACTATATAAATGATAACTCTTAACTGGAAGGAATGAGAAAACAAGCCAAAAACTGGGAGGAAATATTTGAGAAAGAGATATATGATGAAGGACTGTTATCCCAAAATATACAAAGAACTCTTAAAACCAAACACTAAAAAAAAAAACCCTCAATTTTAAAAATGGGCTAAGATTAAACAGATACAAAAAAGATATACAAGGCCGTGCATGGCAACTCACATCTGTAATCCTAGCACTTTGAGAGGCCGAGGCAGGTGGATTTCCTGAGGTTGGGAGTTTGAGACCAGGCTGGCCAACATGGTAAAACCCTGTCTCTACTAAAAATACAAAAAATTAGCCAGGCTTGGTGGTGTGCACCTGTAATCCCAGCTACTCCGGAGGTTGAGGCATGAGAATTGCTTGAACCCAGGAGACAAAGATTGCAGTGAGCAGAGATCACGCCGCTGTACTCCAGCTTGGGCAACAGAGTGAGACTCTGTCTTAAAAAAAAAAAAAAAAGAAAGAAAAAAAAGATATACAGATGACAGTTAAGTATACAATAAGTATATCAAAAAATGTTAAACATTTTATGTCATTAGGGAATTACAAATTACAACATCAATAAGACAGCAATACACACTTAATAGAATGGATTTCAAACACTGGCAACACTGAATGCTGGCAAGAGTGTGGAGAAATAAGAACTTCTCTATTCATTGCTGGTAGAAATGGAAAGTGGTATAGCCACTTTGAGCTAAACATACTCATACTATACAATCCAGCAATTGTACTATATTTGCCCAAATAAACTGAAAACTTATACTCACACAAGAAACTGCACACTGATGTTTACAGTAGCTCTATCCATAATTGACAAAACCTAAAAACTACCTATATGTCCTTCTGTAGGTGCATGGATCAACTGTGTTTATCCAGACAATGAATATTATTCCATTCTAAAAAGAAATGATCAAGCCAACAAAAGATATGGAGGAAATGTAAAAGCATATTACTAAGTGAAATAAGCCAGTCTGGAAAATATCTGTGGCTACCAGTAGTTAGGAGCATAAGAGGGATGAACAGGCCAAGGACAGAGGATTTTTAGGGCAGTGAAACTAGTTATGCATCATTAACAAAGGGATACTTTCTGGGATATGCATTGTCAGCCTATTTTATCATTACAGGAACAGCAATGAGAGTATTTAAACAAACTGAGATAGTATAGCTTACTACACACTTAGACTATAAGGTACAGTCTATTGCTCCTAGGCGACAACCTGAATAGCATATTATTGTACTGAATTCCACAGGCAATTATAATACAATGTTAAGTGTCTGTACATCTAAACACATTTAAAATAGAAAAGATAATGTGTCACACTACGACTTGATGATGGCTAAGAGGTCACTAGGCAACAGTTCAGATCCATTAGCATCTATGGAACCACCATGGTACATGCAGTTCATCACTAACCAAAGTCATTATGTGGCACATGAAGGTATTCTGTGTGATACTACAATGGTGAATACATTTGTCAAAACTCATAAAATGTACAATGCCAAAAGCCAATCCTATTGTAAACTATGGACTTTGGGTGATAATTATGTGTCAATGTAGGTTCATGGACTGTCAACAAATGTACTGCTGTGGGGCAAAGTATCTTCAGTTGAGAAACACTCTGTGTGTGGATATGGATCATATGAGAAATCTCTGTACTTTCTACTTGATTTTACTAAGAACCTAAAACTGCTCTAAAAAACAAAGTTTATTAATTAAAAAAAAAAAAAAGTTAAGTAGCAACTATTGCCAAAGACCCAGGCACTTAAACATTCTTGATGTTACAAAAAGTATTTCAAATTTTCGAAGCCTTAAAAACTAAGATTACATTTCAATTATTCTTGCTTTTTATTTTATGTTTATATAACACAAAAAGATACGTATTACATATTCTGATACATGTCAAGCTATATTAGAATGATTTACATATTTGAATGTTGATGAAAATATAAAGTGTAGATATCAACATTAGTAGGTAAAAACCCAACTCAGTTTAATAAGTAGGCTGGGATATGGTCTATATCCATTCGCTTTGGAATAACTGTAATAATTTTTCTAATTTGGATATAATAGCTCAAATGGGACATTAACACATGAATATTTACCTTTGAGTCATAATTTTGAAGGCATCGGGGAGGTAGCAGTCTGTATTCTCCATCTGAAATGGGTCAGCATCACAAATCTTGTCATCCGTCCGACCATAATTAGCGCTCTCAATCATGATGACATCACTGCCCGGGCATCGCAGATCTATAGAATAACCTTCACAGGATAATTCTCGCCTCACCAGCCCAAATGGTAAAGCTGCTCTGCTGAAACCTTAAAATAAAAAAGAAAGAAAATTAAACTGTAATTCATTTATAAGATAAATTATTTTAGTAAAGCATTTTCAAGTAATATGATTCA
This sequence comes from Gorilla gorilla gorilla, assembly GCF_029281585.2. Taxonomy (NCBI): domain Eukaryota; kingdom Metazoa; phylum Chordata; class Mammalia; order Primates; family Hominidae; genus Gorilla; species Gorilla gorilla. Next base: position 158,082,138 of record NC_073224.2, read on the forward strand.
TGTCTATCGTCAAGAGATGTCATAAAATTCAGGCATTTATCAAATAATTTTTTGGTTCTCTACAATATGTCAGAAAATTATTTTTTATTCATCTTTACTTGGACTCTTCATCTTTACAAAATACCCTAACAAATTACTTTCTGAATAATCAGAAACTAAATGGCTTTTTTAGTAAATCCAAATAATAATGACAAATTTAATCATGGATTTTATAAACGGTGACAAGTTTTACAAACAGAAAATATAACTACTAATCAAGAAAGAATTTTCATTTGTGCAATGGAATGAAGGCTCTGCTACACCCACTGGCCTTACTTTCTTATTTAATGTATACATATTAATTGCTATTGCATTATCTTAAAAAATACCTTCATCTTAGCAGTTTTTTCCCCACAATAACTAAGATATTTATGACAATAAGATGCTTATGGCACAATAACTTATTTCCATTTAAATACCCTTTATTTAAAACTGACACTGAAAGGAATCAGCAGATGGACATTCAAAGGAGCCAGCACTGCTCCCACCCAACTCAACAAATTCAAAGACCTGAACATGATCTTTTCTGAGATGTAAGTATATTCTTCCAAAGCAGTACTGGGTGACATACTGGTATGATTTTAAAAAGCAGCAATTTTCAAACCTGGCTGAACTCTCGGTTCTTCAGAGAAAACTAAAGGTGTAACTGGACTGAAGAGGGAAGAAAAGAATACCTAATCTGGAACTCAGAAATCTTCAGGAGATTGTGGCAAACCCCAACCTTGGTAGGTTTTCACTAACAAGGTTTATAGTATGCGGAGAGTACTGTAGCACGTGGAGTGGTGCACTACTAATGCAGAAGGGATACAGAAACAGAGCTGGGTAAATGTCAGGACAAATGGTACACAGGCCAACCTTCCAAAATATATTTCTTCCCCAACAAGTTCATAAACTTTTATATGTACACACACACACACTCTGCTTTTTCCTCCATCTCCTGACCTTGTACTGAAATATCTATACAAATAATTCAGCTTAAACTAGTAGTACCATATTTATTTTAATAGAAAATATTTTTATGGCTTCAGAAGCTGACACATTTCTGTGGCAAAAGCTATGTGAAAATTCAAACAAACGACATCAAATAAAATTTTGAAATGCAACCTATTTTAAATACAGAGGCAATTTGCAATTATAATTCTATAATAAAACAGAATAAATCTATTATTAGAAAATGCTAGGAATATTGGAACACATTATTAAAAGACTGGCTTGGAGCCATACTCACAATTCTTACTATTTTGTCAAAACATAGAACTGATTATGAAGCACTGTGGTTTTTAAAACCCAAGCCCTTTAACTGTTGTTGTTGTTGTTGTTAGTTTGCAGGATTAGAGTTATCATTCTAAGTGAATTTTCCTCTGCTTTTGAAACCTATTTGGGAATTGGCATAGTTGAGTGTGTTACTGTTTTGATAATTCAGGGATGGGAGTCTTAAAGCTTTGGTCACAGTCATCCAGAAAAGTACAGTAATAAGGTCTGGCGCTGTGGTTCACGCCTGTAATCCCAGCACTTTGGGAGGCTGAGGCGGGTGGATCACCTGACGTCAGGGGATTCAGGACCAGCCTGGCTAACACGGTGAAACCCCATCTCTACTAAAAATACAAAACTAGCCGGGTGTGGTGGCGCATGCCTGTAATCCCAGTTACTAGGGAGGCTGGGGCAGGAGAATCATTTGAACCTGGGAGGCGGGGGTTGCAGTGAGCCAAGATCACACCACTGCACTCCAGCTTGGGCAAAAAGAGCCAAACTCCCATCTCAAAAAAAAAAAAAAAAAAAGTATAGTAAGGAAAAAGAAAAGAAAGATCAGTGCACTTTAATAATTTAGTAGATTGCCAATACAGAATCTACTGGAGAAAAGAGATCATGGTACTTGCTATCGTTCGAATATGGCTTGTTCCCATCAAACTCAAGTAGAGGCTTAGTCCCCAGTGTGGCCATAGTGGGAGGTCGTGCCTTTAACAGGTGACTGGGTCTTTATAACTCTTTCTTTTCCCCCTGCCCCCACCCCGAGACAGAGTCTTGGCTCACTGCAACCTCTGCCTCGCCGGTTCAAGCAATTCTCCTGCCTCAGCCTCCTGAGTAGCTAGGATTACAGGCACGTGTCATCACGCCACACTAATTTTGTATTCTTAGTAGAGACAAGGTTTCACCATGTTGGCCAGGCTGGTCTCGAACCCTTGACCTCGTGATCTGCCCACCTCTGCTTCCCAAAGTGCTGTGATTACAGGCATGAGCCACTGTGCCCAGTCCCAAAGTTTTTGTTTTAAGACTGGGTTAGTTCTCAAAGGAATGAATTAGTTTTTTGCATTCCCTTGTCCTTCCACTTTTCAACCATTCTAGGAAGCGGCATGAGGCCCTCACCAGATGTGGCTGCCCACCTTCGACCCGAGAACCCCAGAACCATAAGCTAAATAAAACTCTTTTCTTTATAAATTACCCAGTCTGAGTATTTTCCTACAGCAACAGAAATTGCACTAAGAGTTCTTAATAGCAAATACCACTTTATTTAATCCTACAATGTATTTTGATTTAAATCATTAATGTTCTTTTCTAAATTCTTTCTCTTACCTGTTTCGATTAAACTTTATATATGCAGATATATTAATCTTTACTAATGTGCTTATTAACATGTGATACAGTGCATATTCACTTTTAGTATATATATATCTACCCTGCTAGACTGTAGTAAGGCTCTTAGTTATTATCTCAACGCCTACAATAGCACATGATACATAATTCTTATAAATGTGGAACCAAATTGTTGAATTAAACTAGTGATTGTTTAACACAACATAAATTGCGATGTGCTTTCCTTTGTAATGTCTATTTTCTTTGGTAGTGAAAACAAATGGTGAACATTAAAAACAAGGCAAACTACTTATCAATGAAAATTATATGCCATCTCCCCCCCAAAAACATAAATTGTCAATTTATTATTATATATGTATCACTGGAATTGTCATAAGACAGATGGGTTACATATTTATACATTTCTCTTATCTAAAGTCTGTATTTCCAACCAAATATATGTGTGTGTGTGTGTGTATGTGTGTGTATATATATATAATGTGTATATATATATAATGTACATATATGTGTATATATAATGTATATATATAATGTATATATATATAATGAATATATATATTCTTTAAAAAACAAATATGAAGAGAGAAATAAATATTACTTGCAAAGCAATTACTATGTGCTGGCACTGGCTTAAATGCTTTATATGGATCACTTTGTTTTATGTTCAACAACATAAAAAATAAACAATGGAATAGTTGCTGTTATAATACCAATTTTACAGAGTATGAAACTAAGCCATCAAATAGTAGTAAATTTAGGGTCTCAATCTTACCACACGTTAGATTCTAACCCATGCAGGGAGCTTAGATTCCAGAACCCTTCTCTGATCAACTCTGACTACTCAAGCCATTTTGCTGATAAAATAACAAGATTTATTTTATAAGTCTTCATACAATCTGAAAATCATCAAAGAATATATTAGTAAAACTGACAGGAAATAATTATTGTAAAGGTTCACAAAACTACATGAATAGTAGTGAAAATCGTATTTGTAGAAATGTGAACATGTGTACCATAAATATAAAGACAGCAAATGCTATACTGTAGGTACACATGGAAAGAGCACTGAACACTGAAGTATGAGTATATGGGTCAGTCTTTTGACTTTGGGCAAAGTCATTTTACTTCTCTGGGTTTTAATTAAAACCTTTTCTGAAGAATTAAAGTCATTTCAAAGTCTTATAAAATTTCCTCAATCTGTAAGTCTAAACAGGCAAGCTCCCTTTAATCAAGTACACATGCTATTCTAACATTTCAAGTGATCGATAATTAATAAACAACTTGCTCTGTTTTCTTAAAATATAAATATAACAACATTGTTAACATGGATGTGCTGTGCACATCCATATAGATTGTGAGGTACTGTCACAATAATTTTCAAAAGTCCATGTGACAAACTAAGCAGGGTCCACACAAATCACAGGAAAACATCTTCCTAGGTTAACTATTTTAATCAATGACTTAGTGGAAAAGAGAAAATAAACATGAATCAATTATGGAAAAGTTCTCTAGTTGTGGCCATGATGGGAATGGGTGGTCAGAAATGCCTCATTGTACTTTCCTTTCATTGGAATTCTGACACAGCTGACTATCCGTAACATTAAAACAGAGACCTTAAGACTGACAGAACTGCCCCCCACCCTTTGTTTTCTGAGATGGAGTCTTGCTCTGTCACCCAGGCTAGAGTGCAGGAGTGCAGTGGTGCAATTTTGGCTCACTGCAACCTCCACCCACCGGGTTCAAGTGATTCTTCCACTTCAGCCTCCCCAGTAGATGGGACCACAGGTGCGCACCACCACGACCGGCTAATTTTTGTATTTTTAGTAGAGATGAGGTTTTGCCATGTTGGCCAGGCTGGTCTCAAACTCCTGACCTCAGGTGATCTGCCCACCTTGGCCTCCTAAAATGCTGGGATTACAGGCGTGAGCCACCACGTTTGGCCAGAACTGCCTCTTTAAATATGATAAGAAATATTTCCAATCTATTCTCTCTTAATACCTGCTACCTAGAGGCTTCATCTGCATAATAAGAACCCTGGTCCTCACAACCCCTATCTTAACCCAGACACTTTCTTCTATTGATTCAGGTCTTTATTAATAGACAAACCCTTTCAACCAGTTGCCAATCGGAAAATCTTTGAATCTACCTATTACCTGGAATCCTAACTCTACCCTTCGGGTTGTCTTACCTTTCCAAACTGAACCAATGAACATCACTCATGTACTGATTTCTGACTTATGTCTCCCTAAAATGTATAAAACCAAGCTGTAGCCCAACTGCCTTGGGCACATGTTGTCAGGAGCTCCTGAGGCTATGTCACGGGCATGTCCTTAATCTTGGCAAAACAACTGATGGAAAATAAAAAGTTTACACACATTTTTAAGAAAAATATAAATTGTTGTGCCTTCTTTGACCATTTTACACTATTTTCCTGAAAACTTCAAGGGATATAGCTCAACCTCTTCCACCAACAATGCTACTTCAAAGGAACTTTGAAAAGCCTTTAATAAAATTATTGCAATTAGTATCAATTTTTAAAACCCAACATTTTCACTAAATAAATCTTATGAAAGACATAAAAACCCATTCCTGAAAACATTTATTTATTCCTTTATTTGTATCACATTAATGATCCAGAATACTGACTCACGGGAAGAAATCATCAAAAAATATATATATATATATATATTTTTTAATCCTTTGCCAAGTCTACATAATTGATTCCCAAATATGGTTACATCAGAATCACCCAGTAAACTTTTTATAAAGACAAATCTTGAAGCTCTATCCCAGACCTACTGAATCACAATCTCTGGGTCAGATGAAGCTACACTATCTGTAATTCGTACAACAAAATATTAATTTACTTATAGCACACTGGTATAATAACTAAGATGTGCAAAGAATGTCTCTAAGGCCTTTGAAAAATAGTTTTTTTTTCTCTGACTACGTATTTGTTGTCATTGTCATCATATTTCCTCTTAATTCTCCAAGATAGTTTTACTTTGATTTTTGAACGTATTTGTAATAGCTGCTTCAAAATCCTTGTATGCTAAATCTAACACTGGGTCCACATCAGAGGCAATTTCTATTTTATGGATCAACTTTTCTGTTTCTTTATGTATCTGATAAATGTTTTGTTGTTGAAAGCTATACATTTTAAATAATATACCATTAGCAACTCCGGTTTCAGATTTCTTTCCCCTGAGAATTGCTGCTGCAGTCGTGGTTTCTTTTTAATATCTCAGCTGTATTTAATATGCAGAATTTCTGCCCCCACAGTGTGTGGCTGCTTATACCTTTGCTCACTGTTTTATTTTAATTCGTTTAAATTCTTATTTTTATTTTTTAGCCTCGGCTCCTAGATATCACCTCTGTCTGCATGGCTTAGTGGTCAGCCAATGACTGGGCAGAGACTTTGCACAAAAACCATGGACCCATTATTAAGTCTCCACTCTTTGCTGATGTGATTGTATGTTAGAAAGAGTATTAAAAGTTCAAGTAGTTTACAAGTCAGACTCAGTTATTTACTTGCTGCCAAGTCCTCTCATGTCTCCTCTGTACATGTGTTTAGCTTCCCAGTTAGTTAAGAATGCACAGGAAGTTTATGGCTTCTTCATTTCCAAGATTTCCCTGTTAAGTTTCAGAATGGTTTCCAGTCATCCCAACTGGAACTACAACCAAAGGATAGGAGAGCTACAGGTTTTCCCCATTTCTTTTTTCCCTACAGTGTTTACTTTCATTGACAACACTGCTGGGCATGAGTTTCCACCCTCTACCCCAAATCATGTCAGCTCTTCATGGCAGTAAAGCCACTGGTTTTGAAGGCCAGTCTTGCCCTGATGAAACTTCCACAATGAATAGTTAAGGAGTAAGAGATGGAGGGATTGCGGGGGATAAGGGGCAGCCCCATGCTAGAAGGCTTTAAACATCTGCTAGAAGTTCTAGTAGATTTTCATAAATAATGTTTCCCCGTTTGTTGTTTGGCTTTGGTTACTTTCCAGCTCCCAAAATGGTTGTTGTTGACAATTCTAATTTACACTTGTTTTAGAGGGAATTTGCCATCCTCAGAAGTCCCTATAAGGACTGTATAAATATTTCCTGATTATGAATCCTCAAAACAACCATACAAGATAGGTAACATTATTATCAACATTTTACAGAGGAGGAAGTTGAGGCAGAGAAAGATTAAGTTTTCTACAGTTATATCCAATAAAAATGAAATTAAGATTTCAAACCCAGTAACTCAGCTCCTGGGTTCATGTTCTTAAATGTTACTTTAATGCCTCTCCAAACGATGATGGCCATCAGCAGCAGGTTTGGGGACAGAGTTGTAAAGAACATCGTTATGGTATGCTGGCTGCTACTAGTCTTGGGGGAAGAAAAGGAACACGAAAGGAAACTGTGTCTGATGGTCAGGGAAATGGCTTGGTGAACATAATCAACATAAAGAAATCCTCAAATTAAAGCCTTTTAACCACACTATTACTGTGATATTCATCCCAAGTCGTATTTTCAGTCTATTTCTATTTCAACAACAACAAAAAAATAAGCATCCCAACCAGCAAAATGTAATCTAATCCATCTTGCAACCCTGACAATTGAAGAGAGAACTGGTGGGAGGCCCCGTGAGCAAAAAATCAATATTGCAGCTTTGTGCTGTGCAAATGTGAATACCACCAAATAGCGGTGCTTAGAGTAAAATGAACTGTTTTGCTCCATTTTCTCCTCTCTGAACAAATGATTTTGAAAAGACAGTTTTTCCCCCCAAGCTATAAAATGTCAAGATATAACTCTCCGTGCTTTAGGCTAGTGATTGGAATAAATACCTCCCGGCAACAGGTGCAGCAACTTAAGACTGAACTCATTCACATTCAGGGGTAATTCCTAATAAACAGATGCACTGCTACCGGATGGGAATTTGTAAGACCAGAATTGAAATTCTATCATTAAATTTGGCATCATTTATAAGCATTTCTGCAAGAAAATATGCTGCTCTGACAACAAACAGTACACTTTGTTGTGATAAACTTTAAGTGCTTGTTGAGGAACATTTGCTTTTCTAACAAAGTCTCCATTAACTCTGTTCCTTAAAACATTTCTGTAAAATCACACATTCCCATAAAAGTGTTCTTACTACGCTGTACTATAAAGAATTCAACTTTTCTTGTACTGTTTTTCTTAATTACTTTGAACTAAATACTGTCATGTTTGCTGCTGCTCATGCTGTTTGAGGGTCCCAGGAAGCACCGTGCTTTTTGATTATCAGGGACCTCTGTGAGAGTGAGGCTGTGACTCTACGCCGTGCTGAAACATTAACTCAAGCCATAGTCTATTACCAGTGCTGGCATATGAAATCTCTTTATTACTCCTGTTTATATATGTTAGCAAAATTTCTTCCTAAAATGGAAATGAGAAAAATACTTAAGGAGGAGGGGACATGATTTCAACCAGGCTGAAGTGAAATTTAGAAGCATCCAGAAAGCTTATTTCAATTTCATCTTAACTTAGATGAAAATAGTGTTAAAAGTAAACCTAAAAGATAAGTTGTCACTGATAGTCCAACTTTTTCACTCATCTCTGCATATTCATGGAGCCAACTAAGCACAATTTTTAAAATCAAGGATGCGTAATAAGGCTTTTTTATATACCACAAGGCAGAATGTTAAAAACCTATTTCGTGTAAATTTGTAGATCCTTTTGTTTTAATTACTTAATTAGATCCACTTTAGAAATGCCTTTATCAATCAAACCCTAAAACATCTACTTTTTTGTGCTTACTTATATGTAATTCCTTTCACCTGTCTGTATTATCTTACAAACCTAAACTACAACATGTGGAAAGTAAAAAAGACCTACTACTTTCACCTTTGAAATTGTTCTTATGCAAATAATTCAGAAAACAAAAGAATGCAATGTCATTTTCCAGAATAAGCACACTGGCCTAGAAAATGTTGCAATTTGTATGTAAGTGGGGTGAGCATGAAATACCCAACAAATGCTTACAGAAATATGAAACTGTTGCAAAAGAAAGTGTTCCAACAGTTTAAGATCATATAACTACACAATCATCAACTCAGTCCAAATAAGTGATATGCCTTAGTTTTATGTGTCATTTTGGTTTAGAAGCTGTTTTTTTGTTTGTCTGCTTTAGGGAGAGAGTCTCACTCTGTTGTCCAGCTGGAGTGCAGTGGTACAATCATAGTTCACTGCAGCCCCAAGCTTCTAGGCTCAAGCATATGGGCTCGAAATCAGCCTCTTCCCCACCCCAGAGTAGCTAGGACTGCAGGCTCATGCCACCATGCCCAGCTAAATAAGCTGTTGATTATTTTGGAAATATTTTAAATAATGAAGTACTTCAAAAATTTTTTTTCTAAGAAGAATGTTTACAGTTTATTTGAAATCTTAAGTAAAATCAACTTAAATACAAAATACTGTTACACTAAGAAATACACCAATATTTTCTAACAAATACATGCATAATGAAAATACATATTTCAATCCAATTATGCAAGCTACAAGGTAAAAATTTTCAACTTGGGAATTTGCTAAGAGTCACAAAATTCTGGACACTCTAGATGCTCTAAGGTAAAAATGTACTTTTAGAAAACCATTAGCTGATAGTTTCAAATACTACTACTTCTGAAAAGCCTTTTGACATTTTAAAAAGAAAGTACACATTATGAGTCAAAAACACCGTGGGGTTAAATTCCTTACTAGAAAGAAATTAATTTCTCCTACCTAAAAACTTCTAAGTTATCTACCACTAATTAATAATTCACAAGTACCATGAAAACATATTTCAGTTATAAAATATTATGTTTAATACTTAACTTAAAAAAATTCCTGATAAGCACATCTATTAAAAATAATATATGCCACAAAGAGATGCTATTAGTCTCAGTATGTAGTTACAACTTCTAAGTTCACAAAGGCAGAATACTTTTATTCTGATCTACTTTAAAAAAAAAAGTGACTTTCACACTGAGCTTCAATATTACCCAATTATTCAGTGCCTCTGTTTAAACTATCTCCTCCGCACAGGATGTTCCACTCACTTTTCTGTTAGGCAACAATTACTCTTCAAAACCCAGTTCAAGACACCAGGTCTTGAAAACACGGAAAGGAGAACCTGAGCTTAGGTTTGGGTCATTTGTTTTGTTTCTTTCAATTAACATCTACTGAGTAACTACTATGTGCCTAGCACTCTTCCAGACACTTGGGATACAAGGAACGAAAATACAATAATCCCTGTTCCTGAGTAACAAACATGGGGGATGAGACCTCCTTCAGGACAAGTGTCATTTATCTGGTTCACTACTATAATGCCAAAACGTAGTAAAGGACCAATTTACAGTGTTCTTTATGGAGTGACAAAATAAAGATGTTAAATAAATGGATATAGGAATGAATGAACAATTATGAGCTCCTCTATCAGAGCAGGTAACACATTCTAAGGGTCTTTGTACTTATATTACCTCCTTACTGGACTCTGAGCTTTTCAACAGAAACTGAATATTATTTATTCAGGGACACAGTAGGCATTTTATTTTTACTTTATTTTACTTTATGCTTTATTTACTACTATAATTCTTATGTACCAGAAGATGTTAAACATACTCAAGAACATAAAAGTTGTTTTAAGAGGAAAAGAAACAAAAACACCACAGTTTTATCTTTTATATATATATTAAAGTTTTGAGTTTATAAATTTAACACATGAACATCATCAGAAAATGTTTTTTTCAAAAATCCAGATATCAAGAGATAAAGAATATAAACAGGACAAAGATGACATTTTCATCAGAGTCCCCTAATCAGTGGGACTCAACTATGAAAATATGCTCTTAAATGACTGACGACCTGCTAGAGTTCAAAATCATTCCAGAGTCTCCGTCCCCCTCCCACCCTCACAGGGAAACAGGAAATACTCTTTACAATTATTATTTATTTTTTATAACTAGTTAAAACCAGTTTAACATCAATAACTTTCTAACAAAAATTTAATATCTGAAGTCATTCGCATTGTCCTAGCAAATTAAAATTCTTAAGTAACTCTGTAATGTATTCACTGTCAACAAAGAAACTAGCAAACAATTACAAAATAAGTAAACGACAATTTCATCATCTCCGCAGGTATAATTTATTTCCAACTCTATGTTATTTAATATAATCTCTTATAATTTTTACTATCCTTTTGTTATTAGAAATTTCATTAATTCACTCCCACCTCCATCCAGCCTGAGTATGTATTTATTCTTAAAAATAATTAAATAAGAAGCAAAAATGCAGAAATGAGCTATTTGTTCCCATATCCAGTGACTCACTCCAACATTGCTAGGTAAAGGTTTCCACTCCTTTTTTGTCACTGATGCTAAAACTCATTAGGGTGGAGACTTCATTTAAAGTATTTCCCAGGCAGGTTTCCCAGATCAAACAGAGTAAAAATTTGGATTTTAAGTCTTTTTAGTTAATACGTTGTTGTATTTAAATATAAGCAATTTTTTTAAAGCACTAACACAAAAAAAACTCTTAACCAAAATTTCCTTTTTAAAAAGGTACTTTCAGGTCTAGGGCGGTGGCTCACGCCTGTAATCCCAGCACTTTGGGAGGCCGAGGCAGGTGGATCACCTGAGGTCAGGAGTTTGAGACGAGCCTGGCCAACATGGTGAAACCCCGTCTCTACTAAAAATACAAAAAAATTAGCTAGGTGTGGGCGCCTATAATCCCAGTTACTCAGGAGGCTGAGGCAGGAGAAACGCTTGAACCCAGGTGGAGGAGGTTGTAGTAAGCCGAGATTGTACCACTGCACTCCAGCCTGGGCAACAAGAGTGAAACTCCATCTCAAAAAAAAAAAAAAAAAAAAAGATACATTTAAATTGAATCACATGAGTGACCACAATGTAGATGAATGAAAGAGTTCCCTACCAATTTTTATTATATTTCCATATTAATTTTTATTAGGCAACAATAAACTCTAAAGGTATAAAGTTACCTGTGTAACAACAGCTTCCTCCTCAAAGGTTTCTATAAGGGGGCCAATTAATACCAACTCTAGAACTTATTTGGGTTAACAACATTGAAACTGCACTGAAACCACCCACTCATTTCTCTGAATCCGAAGACTAATCCAAAGGTGACCACACGCAACCACTGCTGACTCAAGCAAGTGTCTTAGAAAGGAAAGACACTATATCCCCATATATCCCCATATATATTCTTATGAGGTATTTATTTCTCACTTTAAGTGGGGAAGATTAACACACTGAAACTAGTGGCACCTCTTGACCTTCCACAAATTATTACCCATGCTAATAATTCAATCACTTAAAAAGTATCAGCCATGTAACCTTTTACCCACTTAAGGCTGTGATGTCATGTCTTTCTTCCTGCGTGCTTTAAAAAAGGAAGTTTCCCTAAAACTTCAAAAGGCTGTAAATTAAGCCTTTTCTTTTTCTGAACACACTAATTCTATTGGTAATAATAGACATGCTTTTCTGCTGGAGTAACAAGGCATTTTCCAACAGGTTTCTAGAGAAAAAGAAAACATATTGAAATAATTTCTCATCTCAAAAAATAACTTATACAATCAAAGTTTTTTTTAATTTCTACTCTTTTTCCTTTAAACAATGTTTCATATTTGATTCTCAATGATGCTACATACATGAAATTTCTAAAATATACATTGTCACTACTAACACATAGATGACTCTTCTTTAATAACTGAAGATTATTTTTATCTCACAGATATAAAGATAAATTTCCAAAAGATATATAGAGCTTGTAGGAACAACTAATCAAGTGGGTAATATGATACACACAAAAGAAACAAAAATACTCTAGTGAATGCTGTGACTATTGTGCTATTACTTTTCTCAATGAATGCTCTTGGACCAATTAAAAATTGCAAAATAGAAGAATAAATAAAACAAAATGCAGTAAGGAACCCACTCTGTGAACTCTACCTCAAAACCCAATAGATGCAAACCGAAAATAATTAAAAAAAAAACACCACCAAACAGAAAATAGCACTTATTTATTGCTTCATTCATTATGTATCTGTGTCCTTAACACATTTGAATTCCTCCTTTAGACAATGCTGGAATAACCAAAAGAAACTAACAATACAAGTTGGAGACAACTCTACCACTTCCAGAAACTACAGAAAGTCCATCCAGTTGTAAAAGCTCTTCCTGAAGCAAAGAGCTGACTTACAGAAGTAGTCTATTAACTGTGATACTATGAGTTGGACAGAAACCAATTCCCAAAATTTGTATGAAGGTTATAAAGTCATTCCTTAAATGACAATGTAATGACTTTGATTTCGTGGTTGGTTTCAGTGTTACCATTTTTGTGTCGGCTATTGAGGTTTGTTCAATTTTTAATGAAATGATAAGGTTTTTATTAAAGAACACAAACTATTTTCCAATCTTGTCAACACAACCTTTGGGGACAGGGGAAAGCAGGGAGTTTATTTTAACATTGTAAAGTTACAAAATGTTACCTTAAAAAAGAAGTAATACTACTTTTCTGCAGAGTTAAAATTATATCCTTTCTTGTATTTAACTGCAAGCTGAACATCAAGGGAACTAAGGAACAGCACGGTAGCAGATCCAATGGTATAGGCTCTGCCCCTACACACTACAGCCCATTGTAGTCTTTCATACTTGTTCCCTACAGGTACCAACAATGCAGAGGAAACAGAGCAGTTCCAACTTCTGGATACACAGATTCTGACAAATTACAAGGAGTTGCAGGAAAAAAGGCTCATAGGAATCCTGCTTGAGAGCCATTGTTGCTATGCCCTGATGCACTACTCTAATGCCCCTTCCTTGGTACTTTAAATGTTTACTTCCCCTTACAACCTCAAATACTTTTAATTTCATCTTTAAGAAGCTGAATGTTACCAGATAAAAAAGTTCCTGTACTATTCAAGAAAAAAAGAAAAATACAAGACAGGATTGATAAGAGTCACAAAAACAAGCAAATACTTTTTATCAGAAAATGAGAGTAAGTGTAGATGAATCTGATTTATAATGACAGGCAGGTTTTAGAAAATTACATTTCCCAAATCTGTGCAGCATCACGACTAAGAACTATGTAGAAGCAGGAACTCATCTAATTCATGCCAGTATGCACTATGCCTATCTCCATGCCTGGCACAGAAGATGTAACAATGAACACATGAAAGAACCCAGGCACTGAAAAATAGATAAGGTTTTGAATTCTAGTTCTGCCATTTACTGACTTGGCAAAACTTTAAGAAGTTTCTTTACAAATGAACTTCAGTTTCCTCAGAAAACTGTGATGTTAATTTATATTTAATATTATTATAGAGTAAATACTCAAATGTTTTACAAATGGAATTCAAATCCGATCTACCAGATACCCACAACAGTCCCTTCTAAATAAGGGTTGGACTACTAGTGTTCCCATGGTCCATTTACATTTTTTAATGTTCAAACAAAATCAAAAGAACAATATTTCATGACACATAAAAATGTATGAAATTAAAATGTCAGTGTCAAGTAATAAGATCTGAATATTGTCAATAAATGTGTTGGATATTCATTTCTCTCATTATATAAATATCTATATTTGTAGGCCCTTAAATTTGGCCTACAAAGTCTAAAAAATTTACCATCTAGCCATTTATAGAAGACAGTTGCTGACCACTATTCCAACTGGTTTGGACAAAATCAGTGAATAGACTACAACCTCCTCTTGTCAATGAATGTTTTGATATGGAGTAGAACAGATTAAAGATAGTAAAACACAATTCTTGTGGCTTATCACAGTGCTAATGAAATAAGAACACAATCTTAGAATATAATTCTCTGCTTATGAAAATCCTACAGGGAGTGTGGTGGGTGGGGAAATAATTAGGTCAATAACTACATTTTTTAAATGCTCCTTTTAAGTATTACTTCCCCCTAAGATATTAATTTAATCTGTAAAGATATTATTGAGATCAAACTACTTAAATCTGAAGTGTTTAATTCTAAAATGGGTAACTATTTTATAGCAAAAAGTAATTCTGGACAAGGAGTTAACTGACTTGGCTTGGAATCCTTGTTCTATCCCTTAAAGAGCTCTGTGACATTGGATAAATCACTTCAAATATCAGTCCCCAATCTCTTCATTTGAAAAGCAGGCATGATATTAAATTAATTCACAGTGTTGGTACAAAGATTGATGGATAAAAAAATGTATCTCAACATAAAAGCACTACTCTAATAGAAACTGAAATTCATCATAAATTAAAATAAAGCAACTCTGAAATAAAACCACACACACACACATACACACACACACACTTATTAGCCACACTTATTATGTTCTGCAAAGGACTAAGTTCTAGTTACAAAAGACCTCCAAACATAAATGCGTTAATAATTTCAGTGTTAGAATAACAATAATACTAACAAGAAAATATGGGTAAATCTGATCTCAAAATAGCAATAAATTCGAATTCATGAAATAAAAACCACCAAAAGACAGATAAATCAATCTACCTCAAACTGAAGCATTCTATATTGAAAAGCCGTGGAGTGGAGCAAAAAAAGATCAACTGTCTAAATGAGTAACTCAAGGTTAAATACTCTACATAAAAGTGCTTACAAATAAAGAGTATCAATTTCAAAGTAGGTAAGAAATGGAAAGGGAAAATGAAATAAATTTAAGTAGGAAATAAACATGTAATGCTCAATTTAATTGGCAAGGACAAAAAGGCATCAAAAATTTAAAATATGGTGACATTTTCTCCTATCAAATTACCAGGGATTTGTTTGTATGGCTGTTTTAAAACAGACAGCATCATATATTTCTGAAATTATGAGGCGGTACAGTCTTTCTGAGAAGAGCTTTACCAAATCCCATTTGCAAGAACAACATACTCTAACAATAACCAAAAAACTTGACAAGATTTAGATAAAATTTATGAATAAAAATGTTGAGACAAAGTAAAGGGCCAAAGTAAAGAAGTATTTTAAAACTATATTGACAAAATGGAATATGATGCAAAACATCATAAAACAATATAATAAAATAAAAACAATATAATATTAAATAATATAAATACAGTAAAAATAAATATTAGAAATAATACTATAATAATATTTAGTGATTTGGGAATGGGTTCCCAGAAAAGTATGTAAAAGACTAAAATTATACTTCTATATACATGCATGGGGGGAAATAAAAAACAAAAACAAGAACTGGAAACCCTTTTTGGACTAACAGTGACCAGTTCACCTAAACCAACTAGGTTCAGTAATAAGAGAGCTAATGAAGATGGCTGCCAACCCTGAGGTACCAAGAAACAGGACTTGGGTTAAGGTGAGTAGATGAACGAAAAGGCATTCGGCCCAGGAGAATAACAGAAATTCTGTCCCCTTTGTGGAAACAATCTAAAAATATACAATTTCTCACCCTGAGAACCAAAGAGAAGATATCAAGATTTCTATAATCTCACTGGTTCAGAGCTACCAGACTGCAGACCTAGGTGAACATGGAGATGGGCCAGTTTTTTCAAAGACTGCATGTATCTCTGCACCCTACACCACAGTTCCCTTATCACAGCTAAGATATATTTCCCCTGGGTGATGTGTGCCCCAACACATTCATTCATTAAGAGATATTTTGCTCAAGCAAAATATTCCTATATATTGTGTACATTTTTCCTAATCCCCACCTCTCCCAACTCTTAATTACCTTTTTGCTGTTTGTTCCAAATTCTCCCCGACCCCCAACTTAGTCCAAGTTTCTTCCCAGTATCTCCCACGGCTGGCACTTGGCTGTTGAGTTAACCTTGACATGCTGAAAGGTAGATGGATGAACTATTTTTCCGAAAATAAATTTTCTATAAAAGAAACAAATGGTACCTGTGGCACCAAGGTGCTATAGTAGAAAATTCCAAAATTAATTTTTTCCATATAATTTATTTAAATAACAAAGTTAATCTGTTTACACTATGGAATTGAGTCTTAAATATTCACTATATAAAATCTGGTATGTGAATTCCTGTCTTTGTAGCGTTCTTCACAGTATTCTCCCCACTTGGAATGCCCTTCTATCTGCTCTGCTTCTCCTATAGGGATCAAGAGCTCCCTCCTTTTAAAGCCTCCCCTAACAGAAGACACAGCATAAACCATATCAGGAAACTATCAAAAGATTCAATTCAGAGACAGGATGACAAGTTAGTGCTCGTATAAATTATGTGCATAAGATCCCAAAATTCACACTAACAAATGTTAGGTTTTTCAAAGAGAAGTAATTTATCACCAGAGATGAGGAGCATTAAAGCAGAGGAGACCGAGGTGACCCACACATACAATCCTTGTACACTGAGTCTTGATAAAAAGGCAAAGAGAAGGGTGGGTACATCTGTATTCCTCAGACTTAACATAATTCCTAATGGCCCAAGGATTTTTGAAATGGTAAATGAATATTAGCTTCAACTTAAAGTCACCAGCTGCATTAGCCCCTAACAAGACAGTCTGTCCTTCGAAACTTTAAAGCCAGACACTGACTTCTCTTCAGCTATGAAGAGTCTAGAGGGCATCTTCTTCCAACAGAAGGCTGTTTTGTCTATATTTAAAATCTGTTGTTTAGTGTAGCCACCTCCATCAATGATCTTAGCTAGATCTTCTGCATAACTTGCTGCAGCTTCTATATCAACACTTGCTGCTTTACCTCCCACTTCTATGTTATGGGAACAATGGCTTCTTTCCTTCAGCCCCATGAGCTAACCTCTGGTAACTGTAAATTTTCCTCCACATCTTCCTCACCTCTCAGCGTTCACAGAATTGAAGACAGTTGGGGCCTTGCTCTGGATTATGCTTTGGCTTAAGAGAATGTTGAGACTGGTTTGATCTTCTCTCCAGACCACTAAAACTTTCTCCATATAAGCAACACAAGCTGTTTCACTTTCTTATCATCTATGTGTTCACCGAAGTAGCACTTTTAATTTACTTCAAGAACTTTTTCCTTGCATTCATGACTTGGCACAAGAGGCCGAGATTTCGGTCTATCTAAGCTTTTGATATGCCTTCCTCACTAAGCTTAATCAGTTCTATCTTTTGATTTAATATGAAGAAATGTGCAACTTTTCATTTCACTTGAACATATATAGGCCGTTGTAGGACTATTAATTGGTTAATTTCAAAATTTTTGTGTCTCAGGGAATAGGGAGGCCTGATGAGAGGGGGAGAGACGGGGAAGGGCCAGTTGGTGGAGCAGTCAGAAAACCTAACATTCCTTAAGTTCGTCGTCTGGAATAGGCATGATTCATGGCACTCCAATTACAATAATACACATCAAACAGTTATAATAATATCAAAGATCACTGATTACAGATCACCATAACAGATATAATACAAAAACTTGAAATATTGTGGGAATTAACAAAATGTGACCAGACACATGAAGTGAGCACATACTGCTGGAAAAATGGTGCTGATAAGACTTGTGGGAAACAAGGTTTCCATAAACCTTCAATTTATAAAAAAAGCAGGCTGGGCGCAGTGGTTCACACTTGTAATCCCAGCACTTTGGGAGGCCAAGGGGGGCAGATCAGGAGGTCAGGAGATCGAGAACATTCTGGGTCTACTAAGGTGCCAAGGTGAAACCCCGTCTCTACTAAAAATACAAAAACAAAATTAGCTGGGCGTGGTTGTGGGCACCTGTAGTCCTAGCTACTCGGGAGGCTGAGGCGGGAGAATGGCGTGAACCCAGGAGGCAGAGCTTGCAGTGAGCGAGATTGCACCACTGCGCTCCAGCCTGGGTGACAGAGCAAGACTCCATCTCAAAAAAATAAATAAAATAAAATAAAATGCAGTATCTACAAAGCTCAATAAAACAAGGTTTTCCTATAT
Organism: Gorilla gorilla gorilla; assembly: GCF_029281585.2. Taxonomy (NCBI): domain Eukaryota; kingdom Metazoa; phylum Chordata; class Mammalia; order Primates; family Hominidae; genus Gorilla; species Gorilla gorilla. The sequence continues at coordinate 158,100,644 of NC_073224.2, forward strand.
GACGGACTCATTTAAGTCTTTCAACATTTCACATACATTTACTTGGGCATTTTGCAAAGGTACTGAAAGCTGTTCCAGTATTTCCAAAATATTAAAGTGAAAATTCGTATGTTGTATGAACACTGTCAAGCTAGCTAGTGTATTTCACTCTTTATCAAAAGAGGAGTTTCTACGTTTATAGCTGACCTCCTGAAATTCTTGTAACTTATTGTCTCCATACCTTGAATTTTTCTCTACTTGAGTTCAACAATCACATTACTACTTTCATCCTTCTAAAAGGAGAGCTAATCTTAGCAGGCTGAATGGGTTTGACAGCGTTCCCTGGTCTTTTAAGATAAATTCCAAATGCCTAAGTATGGCATAGAAGGCCGCTTGAATGTCTAGCCACATCCAAAGTATCCAGACTCTTTCCCTGAATTCTCTATCCCAAATGAATGAAATCATACTCATCTTTAAAGGATGTACTCTAATATTAGTCACGAGGTATTTTCTGGGCCTGACAATGAGAACTAATCATTTGTTTGATATGCTCTCAGCAATTTTGTGCAGGCCTAAATTATCACACATAGCAATTAGGAATAATTACAATTTATATAGGTATTAGTCTCTCAGAATATCAAGTCTTGCACCTTTCTCCTCTTTTTCTCCCAAAATGCATCTGCATGTGACAAATTCTATTGAAATAACATAATGATATAATGCTACTTAAGGAAGAGCATTATTAATGCACCGGGCAGCCCGGTGTTTCCTTTTATATATTTTTACTGCATTCCTTAAGTATGACATGTTATATCAAAACACTGTACCCTTAAGATATGAACATATAATTAATGCAAATTTCATGAAATATAATACTCATTATATAAACTGTACTCTGATATTTGCTCTCTTTCATAAGTGATGATTGTAACCCACTAAATACTGTGCTTACAAACTGATAATGGGTTGGAAATCACAATTTGAAAAGCACTGCTCTAGTCTAAACTTTTTAATTAAAAAACTGGAACCAAGGATAGTTATGTGGATTCCTCAAGTTTCTTAAACTAGTTCATGTTAGGCACTATGTAGAAAGACACTGATCAAACTACCTGGGTGGCTGTTCTGCACATTCTCAATACACATTTTGTATATTTTATCAATTGGTTCAGTAAGAAATTTGAAGCTTCAAGTGACACTCAAAGTTCTCTTCTCACCAAAGCAGTAATTCTTCTCAAATCGTATTTAGTATCAGTGTATGAATTTACTTATAATATTCCATATTAAACATACAACAAAATATATTAGGAATGTCTATCTTTAGCTAATTACACTAGAGGGCACTTTTTAATATCTCTAGATATCGGGCCTAAGTGCATCTTTCAGAGAAAATGTGCCACATTACTGGAATTACAGAGCTATGGTCTTTTAATCCATTACCAGTTTTCTACCAAGGGATTACCCTCTTGTTTTTCTTACATTAATTATATATAGAATCCTGAGGCAGACATTCTGACAGAAAGAATGTAAACGAGCTAAGCAGACACTATTTTAATGTAAAAGAGTATATGAAAACACTCCATTTTAAACAGAAATCAAATACAGGTTTAAAATTATTTTTATTTCAAAGGTTTTGTTTAAATAAAAATCATAGGTTGAAAAGCCTATCATATTTTATTATTAATTAATGCTGAATAAGTAGTCAACTGAGTTACATCTGCAAAGGTAAAAAGCATTTCAGGAATACTTGGGAAGAAAAAAACATAAAATACAAAATTACCTAATGGTTAACTCACTCTAAGAAGGTGAACTTTCGTTTTCTGGCAAAGAATTATCTGATTACAATCACATTTTATAAACTATAATTTGGGCAATATAAAAGGTGTACCAGCTGGGCATGGTGGCTCATGCCTGTAATCCCAGCACTTTGGGAAGCCAAGACGGGCGGATCACGAGGTCAGGAGATCGAAACTATCCTGGCCAACATGGTGAAACCCTGTCTCTACTAAAATATAAAAAATTAGCCGGGCGTGGTGGTGCATGCCTGTAGTCCCAGGTACTTGGGAGGCTGAGGCAGGGGAATCGCTTGAACCTGGGAGGCAGAGATTGCAGTGAGCTGAGATCACACCACTGCACTCCAGCCTGGTGACAAAAGCAAGACTTTGTCTCCCCACGCAAAAAAGTGTACCATTAAGTAACTGCAAAGAAATAACATGTGTATATCTAAAATGATACACTGAAATACAAATCAGGTATAAATTACTTAAAGCTGCTTTCAACAAAAAAGATAAAATTCCCATTGTTACAACCAGGCTGCTTTGAAGATACCCAGGGAGTCAACGTTACTAAGTTACTAGTAAGCATTGATTACCATCGCCCAATATAAGATCCAGTTAATTTCAGTTAACTGTTATCTAAGTGACCTGTCTAAATTTTCAAAAAACTACATGTTAAGCCTAATTCGTCACAGTTTTGGAGTAACATCAGTTTGAGATTATTTCAGTGCACACATAAACAACAGTAACAGGGTGCTCAAATTTAGAAAAGACAGACTTCATGGAAATCTCAACCCTTAATTAAATCACAGAGTGAGATTTTCAAGTAGTAAATAATAAATCGCAATGAATCCTCAATCTGGTTGTCAAAGTAACTACTTTGCCTCTGCTATAATTGCTGTGATCCCCATCTTGCCCTTTTTGACACCAAGCCTTATCATGCATTCTGGTTAGAGACTGAGAAACTAGCTTTTCTGTTCCTCTCAGGCAATCATGTAACATGCACTCAGCTTGACTGAACAGGGCCATGCGACGATAGAAATGCTGAATTAAAGGCCTTTCCTTTTCTATCTGTGAGCAGTAATTAACTAAGTAAGCAGTAGTATATTCTTGTCAAGCCCTGGATAAGACGTGGAACCAAGGTGCCAATTTGGCAGGCCTTAGCAGCTGTGTTTATGGGAAGTTTTTACTAATGTATTAATTTATCATTAGAAGACTTGTTTTTGAACCAGTAATCGCTAATGTCTAAAGTTAAACATTTTCTTTTAAATTTCTCTGAAAATAGAGATGAAACATCAGGTTAAAAGAGTCATATATAAAATAAACACAAATATTTACATGAATATGTTACAGTTAACATTTATAGATCAAGTATTATAAGCATAACAGTAAAGACATTGCCAAATAGATGATACCAGCTAAAAATAGTTTTCCTTCATTTTCCCCTCCTTACTTCTATTTATTCATATTGGTCATTTTTCAAATAATAACTATTATAATACAAAATCAATAAATAAATTGGCAATTTTATGTCTCTAACTCCATACACTGTTTCCATTGCTTGATATTAATTATTTTTACTTCCTTAACTAATCCATTAAAGACACTTGTTTTCCAACATAATTCTATTTGTTTTCAAAAGTCCTCCTTCAGTTCATTTTGCTATATGTTATTTTGGAACACTCTTTTACAGATCACTCAATTATGAATTTATCTCTACTCACTTCAACTACTATATAATATAAGCAATATTACCAATATAGTTTTCATTCTATCAGTCTATATCAAAAATCAAAATTATTTTCTTCATCAGCAGGAAGGGTCATGATTCTATATATTCATTATTTCTGTTTTATTTACTTAAACTCAGTATGGGGTCACATTCTTATCAGGTTCCTCTAGACCTGGTCACTTACCTAGCATATTTATAAGCCTACCTCCCCATCTTATACAGAAAAGAGCCCTGATTATGTCACAAGAGTTTCCGAATGTTACATGAAAGAGCAGATACATAGTGTTTTGCTTTGTTCAATATAGGTTTAGTCAGAAAGCATTCAATACCATTTTTGCTTTCAACATCATTAGCAATTTTCCCATTTTCAACTTAAAAATAAAATACCAGGCAGGAAATTGTCCAATTTTGGAACAACAGAGCAGAAAGTCTGGTAGACGTTTAGTTTAAAAAAATCAACAGTATCTCTTAGGAAACTATATTCAGTCAACACATAATCCCAGGCAGAAAAAAGTAGCAAGATTCTTTAAAAATCATTCACTAGCACAGGTTGTTCTCATAGGCTGGGCAAAAAGGAAGGCAGTTTGGGATGGGCGCGGTGGCTCGTGCCTGTAATTCCAGTACGCTGGGATTACAAAGCTTGAGCTCAGGAGTTCAAGACCAGCCTGGGTAATCTGGCAAAACCCCGTCTCTACAAAAAGAACAAAAATTAGTTGGGAGTTGTCGCACATGCCTAAAGTCCCGGCTATTCTGGGGGCTGAGTGGGGAGGATCACTTGAGCCCAGGAGATCAAGGCTGAAGGGAACCAAACCACTGCACTCTAGCCTGGGTGACAAAGTAAGACATGTATCCTAAAAAAAAAAAAAGACAATTTCATATGAAAACAAAGAAACATTTATTCTTAAGAATCCACAACACTTGAGTATACAAAAAGCTGGCAACTAAGGACTTTTTCTCTTAATATCTGCAGCACGTCAATATAATGGCTACAATTCTGATCTCAAAAATACCACATATCTTAACTTTTAAAACCGATAAAGGAAGACAATAATAATTACAAAAATCCAGATAGAGTGCTAGAAAGAGAAAAACAATATAGTTGAACTAATAATAGGAAGACGAGGATGCAAAACAAAAGTTCTGTGCAGTATCAGGAGAGAACCCAGGGCAGCTTACTGGGTTTTAAAGTAACCAGGATATAAAAAATCTCATGGTATGAAATTTATTGCTTAAATATCTTTCCCCCATTTTTATTTTATTTTAAATAAATGGATTCGCTTATATTCTCTTAGAATTAGTAACTACAAAGTGTCTTGGAAATAGGAGGAGGATTTCCTTCAAAAATCTACATCAAAGCAATAGTCAAAGCTGCATTACCCATGCAAGTAGATGTGAGAAGAACATGATCACAAATGTTCCTACTGGCCTGTGTTAATTTGACATTTACGCTGAAAGCTAATATCTGATTTTCGTGGTTCAAATAATAACAAAGTATTTTTTGTAGCACTTTAGTGCTCAAGTAATGTTAGAATGTTATAATTTTTTAAAAAATTCTCTGCTTATGTTCTGTCACATAAAATACACCATACTGAAAATAAACTGCATTACTTCTCAGACTAAAGAAACATACCCCCCAAAATCCTTTCTCTTCCAATGAAACAAACCATACCTTAACTGGGGAAGTTAATTATATGCCTGGGTTTCACAAACCAACTGCTGTTGCCAGCTGCATTCTAAATAAGAGTAAATAGAGACAGTTTGAGCTGTCAAGAAAAGACATAATTAAGTAGGAAAAATGCTGTCAATAAAACATAGCTACATTTAAAACTTTAGAAAACAAATAGGGCCAACCAGATTTGGACTGTATTGTATAGGCAATACATTCTTAACCACTAAGTAATTGGGTCAAGTAAAAATAATCTAGAAGGGTTAAGGTCTTCAAACATATACATGGCAAAATAAGATTCTGTTCAAATAGAGGTTAAAAGAGATTGTATAGCCTTTCTCAACTAGGGTTCCACAAGAAAATAAAGCCCCACATAAAATTATTTGAGGGCTATTTCCCAATTCTGTTGAATTCTAGATGCATTAGAGAAATTATTCATTACATACAATGAATGTGTTAGGTCTTAATTATCTACCAGAACTGGTTGAGAGGGGATTGTGGAGCATCTTATGAACTATGAAAACAGATTCCATATTTTTCTGTTTGAAAAATGTCATGGATACAAAAGGCATTCCATCCCTCACTCTTCTAACCATAATGTTAATGTGTATGTTCTTCAAATTGCTTTCACATTTACTGTTTCATTATCCAGCTAAACAGCTCTGGTTATCTGGACACAGTTTGCAGAAAGCAGATTTTTTACTGTTTAAAAAAAGGTTTTTTACTCTAGTTTTTAAGATAAAATTAATTTTTACTCTGATGAATACCAAATGATCCTAACTATGTGGGACATTTAAATTATTAGTAGTATATTTGGCATAAACTAAATTCTTCAATAGGTCTGCCAGAAAGCATATCTCTTAGTTACGGTAGAAAACAGTAAATTCTGCAAACTTCAAACAAGTAAGAAAGGGAAAAAAAACACATCTGTAACACCGAGCTGATTTTTTAATGTTTAACCAACTTTCACATTTCTAATTAGAACATATTATGAATCATCATTTCTCTATGTCCACGTTTTTCTTCATATACTTAAAATCAAGAAACAAATTGTACAAATTCTATATACAGACTTTTGTAGTACATCTATCTTGGCATACCAGGAAAGAAGAGAGGCCCATTAAAAAGATAGACTCAGGAAAAAAGGGGGGATGGTGTGTGATTTCTAGCAATTTTCACACTCAGTGAAAGGAAATGGAGAAAAGGAAAAAAACAAATCAATCTAGTATTCACTGAGCACCACTTAGGTGCTCTAACACATTCTTAGGAAGATTTAGGGAAAGATTAAACAAAATATTGTCTTCACCTTGTATAGTCTGAGGTCTACGGGGGAAGCAAAGAAACAGATGAAACATCACCAATCCATACACGGAAGGATATATAAGTAAATACTCAATTATGTGGTGCATACTGTAAGCGGTGTAGGAACTCAGAGTAAAGCAAGACTAATGAGAACTGGAGCTGTAAAATATATTATGGAGGAAGGGAGATCTCAGCTTACCCTGGCAGGATGAACAGACAGAACAGAGAGGATAACCACGAGCAAGAACAATCACAAGGGCAGGTTTCTTTCCTTTTTCAGTACTATTTGTAACAACTTTTGATTAAACAATTTCAAACATGAACATGGGACTAATATTTGAAGTACGACCAGGCTCAGTGGCTCATGCCTGTAATCCCAGCACTTTGGGATGCCGAGGCTGGTGGATCACGAGGTCAGGAGATCGAGACCATCCTGGCTAACACGGTGAAACCCCGTTTCTACTAAAAACTACAAAAAATTAGCCGGGCGTGGTGGCCGGCGCCTGCAGTCTCAGCTACTCGGGAGGCTGAGGCAGGAGAGTGGCGTGAGCCCGGGAGGTGGAGCTTGCAGTGAGCCAAGATCGCGCCACTGCACTCCAGCCTGGGTGACAGAGCAAGACTCCGTCTCAAAAATAAAATAAAATATTTGAAGTACTCAGTGAATTAATGCCTTACCAAAAATATATATATATAAAGTTCTAGCAATCATTTTGAGTCCCAGATCTACCAATTCCCCTACGATTCATAACAATATATAATTTCACACTTCCACATATAAACCTGTTTATCCTATATTATGCAATACGAGTATACTGGCATTTCAAACAAATATAGGAAGAAATGGGGTGGGATGAGTAATAACACCACAATGTTTAAGACAAATATTCCACTTCGCTGGTTAAAGTAGGGATTTGAGAGGGAAGGACAAAAAGATATTGATAGAGGCAGGAGACAGCCAAATGCCTAGGCAGATAGGGAAGGGTCCCAGGACAACTTCAACCCACCAATGTCATTGTGCACAGGGGGCTTGCCTAAACATGCCCGTGGTGAAAAATTCTGTCCCTTAACACATGCACAGTAAGGGAAATAAATCAATGTGGAATGGCTCAGACTAAGGGCCCGCGTGTGCACTGGACTGATGGTGGGGTGGGGGGGCGGTGGGAGGGAGAAATTCATGCCTTATACAAATAGAAAACCCAGCCCCATCAGCAGATATAGAAGCCCTCGAATTCAACTGTAAAGGGAGAACCCGGCATCCTGGTTTCAGGACCCCTCTCTTTGCTGAGAGCTTTCCTTTCGCTTAATAAAATCTACACCACTCACTCTTCAAGTGTCCGCATGCCTACTTCTTCCTGGTACTGAGACAAGAACCTGAACCTTGTTAAGCTAAGGAGGAAAATAACCTGCATCAATATCTTAAAATTACTTTCTAAGAAAAACTCTCAGTTAAGAAAGAACTTAAGGCTGACTTAATTTTTCATCTCTGTACAAATTAGAAAAGGCTGTCTCATATATTTTACCCTTAAAAAGACAGAAAATGTCCAACTATTTGAGAAAGAACTCCCCAGACAGATGGAGTATCTGAGGCAAATAATGTGCTAGAAAGCATTCCAATAAGGGCTCTTATAGGAATAGTCAAATGATCACTCTTTGAAAATGGCAACACAGTAGGACATCGCTTTAGACACAGTGAGATAACCAGAAAAATTATAATTTCCATTGTTCGGATGAGGATCCAAAATACAATTTATTTATTGAGGATCGAAAATACAACTTATTTATTTATTTATTTATTTAGATACAATGTCTCACTCTATCGCCTAGATTGGAGCACAGTGACAAGATCTTGGCTCACTGCAACCTCCACCTCCCGGATTCAAGTGATTCTCATGCCTCAGCCACCTGAGTAGCAGGGATTACAGGTGCGTGCCAAGAAGCCCGGCTAATTTTTGTAATTTTAATAGAGACAGGGTTTCACCACATTGGCCAGGCTGGTCTCAAACTCCTGGCCTCAGGACTCCTGGCCTCAAGTGATCAGCCCGCCTCGGCCTCCCAAAGTGCTAGGATTACAGGTGTGAGCCACTGCACCAAGCCCATACAACATATTTAAATGACCTGTTTTTGTTCACAGTGCTAGTAATTAGGAGGAATGCAAATCGAATTCAGTTATTTTGTATTTGGGTTTCTATTATCACTTGATTTTTTTCAGAAGAAGAATAAATAATATTATAAAAACTTCTTTCTTTCTCATTATAAATCTACCTGGCTCACTTAGGCAAATGCATTTTAAGTTTTGTTTTTTTTTTTAATTCTGGGTTAAGTAATTCATCACCAACCAAATAGCTATAACACTTTAAAAAAAGGACTTAAGAGTTGTCTAAGCCAACTTGCTACCGTTCTAGTCGGGGAAATGATCTAAGTGACTGCCCAAAGATACACAGCAATTCAGTGGCAGAGAAAGGTCAAAACAAATATTTTAAACTGTGATGATTCTAGTTCTTCAAACACTACTTCTAAGTATTCTGAGATTTTTTTTTTCCTGAGCTTGCTCGCTAATTACTCTGTGTTTTAAGCATACTTCAGTTTCTCCAGCTTATTTCCCAATCATGTGGGGCTCCAATTCTACTCATTTATATGTTGCATTTCTAAATGTACAATGTTACTTTCAGTCTGGTCCTAGTATTAAAATAATTCAATAATCTCTAAACTAATCTTTTTATCAGAGTTACAGATCATTCATTAAAGGGGTAAAGGAAGAAGATACATTATTTTCATATTTGGTTTTCATTTCATTGTTTGCTAGGCTAACATATTTGTTTAAGAATATATTCAAGGTATTTTTAAATGTTTTGGGGGAAGTATCTTCTTTCAGAATGTATACACACGTTTTAAAACAAGTGCTAACTTTTGATATGAACTAATTAAACTAGAATCCAGTACAACCAAAATACTACCGTAGCATATAATTTGTGTCTTTTTAGAAAAGAAATATTCCTAGTGTGTTCAAGACAAGACTATAAACCATTATACTGTGTTTATTTCATGTTTCCCATGACACCATTTACTCTAGCTTTTAGCCTTTTATGTGACATTGAGCTATTTTACAGTTACAAAATAGTTGAAAAGAATGACCTGTTAATTTGAAAGGGACACATTACAACATCTCTCTCTGGCACTGTAATATTTTAATTTCTTTTCTGAAGACAAACCAGTTGGAAAGTGACCATCTGCTAGTGTGTTAGTATTATTTGGGCAAAGTAATGAATAAACATCCTCCTTTGCAGTAAGAAGAAGACGATTAAATGAAAGAAATCCAGGGTGAACAACTGAAACTAACAGATTGATTCAGTGCCACATAAAATGCCTTTTTCATTAATTATTTACAACTCAAACAGAATAATTTTAAAACATGCATTGATAGTATAAATAAATCTTCTGAAATCTACTTTTTATAGTCACCAAATAAATATATTACAAAGCAAACAATTAAAAATAAAACTTTCTATCAATTCTTCTCATATAATTTCTTCAACATCTATTCAAACATAGATAGGCTGTCCCCATCATAAATACCTTCCAAACATGTAATTTCAAAAATGTAAACACAGTAACTTAAATTTCTCAGGTTGCTTTTTCACGTATTTTGAAACATTTTCCAAAAATGTATGCCATCCATATTCAATGAGTTAAGAGATACTTATTTACCAATAAATTATTACAAGAATGTCAAATCAATTAATAAATAGATATCTGATCTTAATTACGGGTAATTTCCCTGTATATATAATGTGGATCCTACAGTAAGTACATAAGCTGGGTACCTAATGAGAAACTTCCTCATGTTAGATATGTTAAGGGAAAAGAGCAAAGCATGCCACTGAAATAGTCTTCTTGTGCCTGAGGGAAGTGCTTTGAACGTAAGAGATTTGCATACTCGGAAAGCTATGGCTTCCCTGAATCTCTTGGAAAGCTTACCAGATGAGACTAAACTCACGAAACTGTAGTCCAATTTTCAGGAGCAGAAACTATAAATGCTTATTCATTACAACTGCATAGTATTCTAATATAGCAAACAAATGGAAAATTATGGATTTTTATAATAAACATTGACAGCCAGTTTTTAAAAAATCTGTAAACATGATTTACAGAGATTTTTCTTTCTTTCAAATAAGATTTAACTGGCTATGTCAACCCTGACTTATGATTAACACCTGGTAAACATTTTAAACGGATTTAATCGCTATTAAGCAGATAAGTCACACTCAATAACTTCTAAAGGTAAGGTATCCATATAACTACCTATAAATGGCAGTAGCTAGATTTCTTTTAAGGTCTATGTCTAACTTGCCTTCCCAAAAATATCAAGAGCTTTTATTTTTATTTTTTAACAAAGCAAGGTTCTTAAAGCAAACAACAACCCCCCCATGCCAAAAAAAGCCACGTATTGTTCCTAGGTTTAGTTTCGGTAAAATGTGGCTCTAAAAATAAATGCTACGTATTGAAATATTCCTGGTTCATTCAGGTCAAACTAGGAATGTGTGTTGTTCTTGGAATATCTCCAGAACCTCAAGTACACACACATTAAAATATTGAAACAATTTACTGGCTCCTTCTATGATTTAACACTGATGTAGCATCTAACTATATATCAGGCAAGATTCTCAGTACTTTATGAATAATATTATAATTACTTTAAACCTAATAGTAATATTTTAACCCTCATTTTAAAGATATGTAAAACAAAGCACAGAAAGGGTAAGTGGCCCAAGGTCATGAACAGAAGAGCTATTATTCAGACTTATTCAGACTAGCTCTAGATTATGCTCACAGCACTATGTTATGCCACCTTAGTCATGTCAATTGCAGCAATAAATTTTAATGCACAGAGATGAAGGCAAATACTCTTAATTGGGAGAGTCAGTCCTGAGAAATATATACTATTTTATGCCACCTTGAAGTGAGAATATCTATTAAAACAAAATGTTGTTAATCGATGGACAATTTAATACAAAACTATTAAAAAGGATGGCCAGGGAGACAGGAATAGGAGTTAAGGCTCAATATTGTAGAATGAGTGGTTGGGCAGGAGTGGTTAAGAAGAGCACTCAGAGAATCCTGGCTCAGGGAAGGAATTTGATCTACTTTGAATTCCACTACATTAGAAAACCAAGGTTGTTAATAAACCTCAACCACAGTCGACAGCTTTGAAACTATGGCTAAAACTTTTTGAAGCTGAACTTCCACAAGTAGATTTAGCTGTGTAAAAGCTGAAGGTAGGGAATAACAATAAATGTCAAGAAATCTTAATAATTTTTCTCTAGTCTGAGGATTTGAGTTATCTGGATTCTGTCACTAAATTACTACCTTACCCTGAACAAAAACATCAAGTCTTGAACTACTGTGCATCTGATCCCTCGAGTCACAAATTAGGGTGTTGGATTATTAGCTTCAGAAAGTCCTAACTTGTACAAGTCTTTAACTTAGTCACTCTAGTTAAACAAGTACTTATTGATAGCCAGGAAACTCTACTTGTTAATACATGAAAAGCTCTGTTAAGTACAAATCAGGGATTTCTCTAGTGGTCTGAAAGGATTTAATAGAATCAAAGGAAAAAGTAATTTTATAGCACATATGAATGAGTGTAAAAGGTCACATATTGTCTAGTATTATTAAGAGGTTTATAGGAAATTAAAATACTACAGATTACAATGTAAAGATATATCGTAAAAACAAATGTTGGGATTCTTAAATATTATTTCATGACAGAGTATATATAAAATTATGATAAAAAATGATAAAAGGTATTTAACTTACAAGTATCTGCTTCAAAAAATATTTCAGAAACACATTCAAAGCATATAATAAAACCAACCTTAATTCCACTTTTGACCAGGCATCGAAAACTCTACATTCTTAATGAATTTATTTCATATAAAGTCTTGCGTGGAAAGCACTGATAACTTAACTCTTTAAAAAATATTCTAAAAATTAGCTCAAATATGGTAACTCTGGTAAAATGTCCAACTTTTTACAATACCTTAACCATTTATTGAAAAACAAAAACATGATAATTCTCAAGGTCTAGACTCTTAGAAAAAGACTTGTTTTACAATCACTTTTTATACAGTGTTCTCCGTATGCACTTTAAAAAGCTGAACTACTATAGCAAATGCATAATTGATTTACAAGGGAGAAAGTTCAAGTGAAGGACATACCGTTAACTGTGCATTAGAGAGACGGGGTGGAAGAAAATGTACCTCTCTGGAACATTTTGAAAACAATATTACAAAAATGCACATGCCAGATATAGGTGATGCTCTCCATTTCACAGCAGCACCTAAGTCACACATAAACCCTAAGCCCCCTCCAAAAACAATAACAAAAGGACAGACTACATACCAAGCTACAAATAAAAGGCAAGTGTTTTTCCATTATGGACATGTAAGAAGAGTGCTACACTTAACTAGTATTTTAAAGAGTAAGATTTAACTGTTGTTCCAAATTTACACAAGTACATCAAGAATCTGGTCACAATATGGTGCAATATTAAACAGATTCAAATATATCACAGTTAAAAATCCTATATAACAATGAACAATGCTATTAACAATGTAATAGAACATAACATACTCATAATGTTTCTGTCACTCAAAAGCATTATAAAGCTGCTTTAATCAAATTTTGCTTCCTAAATTCTGTATTTTGTTAAATGACAGAAATAGATCTTTATTTTCCTATATATTGTTCATCCCAAACCCATACGAATACTACTCCAGCCACTCAGTTTTCAATCCAACACTAGAAGACAAGTATTATTAGGGAAGTGGGCCGGCAGTTGTACACTCTGTCATATCCCTTTAATGCAACTCTGATTTGCCTTTGTTCTGACAGTAGCAAACAGCTACTTATAAACGACCCACCATCACTGGGCTGCCTCCCATTATTCCACACTTTTGTTTGACAAGGTCACTTGCTGCAGGGATTTTGGGGAGAAAGAGTGTGCAGCCTATAGAAGTTAAGAGTTTAAGACACAGGCAACCCAGCCATTTTTCCTCTGGCAGCACAAGCAAATTAAAACTTAAAAAAGAAGGTCAGGTATGATGGCTCATACCAGTAATCCCAGCACATTGGGAGGCTGAGGTGGGTGGATCACCTAAGACCAGAAGTTTGAGACCAGCCTGGCCAATGTAGTGAGACCCCCATCTCTAATAAAAATGCAAAAATTAGCCGGGCACAGTGGTGTGTGCCTGTAATCACAGCTACTAGAGAGGCTGAAGCAGTAGAATCACTTGAACCCAGGAGGCAGAGGTTGCAGTGAGCTGAGATGGCGCCACTGTACTCTAGCCTGGGGTACAGAGCAAGACTCCATCTCAGAAAAAAAAAGAAAAAGAGAAGAGAAGAGAAGAGAAGAGAAGAGGCAAGACATGACAGGACAGGACAGGACAGGACAGGACAGGACAAGACAAGACAAGACAAGACAGACAGAAAGAAAGAAAACTCAGATCAGGAAGAAAGCAAGTGGAGAAACATTTCAGAAAAACTCAAGGATACACTTTCAGCTTTATCCTGGTTTTTAAGTTTCAATAACAAGACTAATTTCATTAAGAGGAAAAGAGGCAGGTACCTCTAGGTACCTTCATAATCCCATCAACTTCATAATTCCATCAGATGTTGGCTGTTACTTTTGATAAATTTTACACAATATATAAATCAATCTGAAACTTATTGGTAAAATGTTTAATCAATATTCCTCCAAGGTTCCAAAAGGTACAACTGACACTATAAAGCAAGGGTCCCCTTTAATTTTCAGCTTGACCTATGATCTTCAGAAGGGCTTAAAGCTACATTATGACAATTTCACATAATTAAGTTGTTTCCAAAGGGACCCATGAAGACTGAAATGGCAAGTTTTCAATGCCACGGAAGAATGTGAAGAAAAAATGTTGGAGTAGCTACCCAACCAAAACAAATCATGATTTTGTGATTTTGAAAGTTTATGAGTGGGAAAAGATCTAAGAAACTCTTTACACATTTTTAGGATAAAACTCCCTAAACATGACATAGAAATCTGGAGTTAAATAGTTACTGACAAATATTTATCACACTCCATCTTTTTTACCTACATATATAATTAGAGAGCTTTGTACATTTTTCATCTTGATATGCAACCATCAGAAGGAAGTATGAGTCAATAGTAAATTTCAATACTTTATTAATGCTTAACTAAAATAAAACAAATTCTTTTCAGCAACTTTGGCACTTTGGATGTGTTTGTTGGTAAGAATTAGATATTTCCATATGCAGGGTGGGACTAAGAATCAAGTGATTACACCTTAATTGACCTCATTCTCTATTCAAAGATTATGATAATATTCATAGAATATACTATCCAAGTTTTCAAATAATTTCCAGCCTCCCGCTATCTAACATGATCAGCAAATTTTACCAGTTCTTGTCTCATGTGGAAGGAATTCCAATTCTAAAACTGTTCTGATTACCTTAGCTGGGTTGATGCTATATACCTTGTAAGGGCTACTCCATTTTCTGTAATTCTTAACCATACACTCTGATCTATCATTTATAATGTTCAAATAAAATGGGTTTTTTACATTTCAATCAGAATTACCTCTTTACTGTCAAAGCACATTTACAAAGTACCAAATTTAGACACATAAAGAAATAAGTATATAACTAAACTATATTCAGATTATCCAGTGCTAACAAGTATTCACATAGCAAAAAAATAAAAAGAGGCTAATGGTAATCCTTTATGACAGTCTTCACTTTCACACAAAGATTTAAACACTCTAATAGTTCACTATTAAGAGTACAGGACAGAAGATTTTCAGTTTCATTTATACTCAAAGCAGAGAAATCACCAAAACTCTTTTACATCTCTCCATTTTCCTTAAAGCATGTTAACAGCAAGTGGTCTATACCATCTTGGAAATAGGTAGGTGGCTTAAAATGCCTTTACATGTCAAGAGTCTGAATTAAAAACAAATGTGAGCTTTAACTTCATTTTCATTTTAAACTACATTCTATATACTGATTTCATACTATAAATTTGCTCATTTTAATCCATGTTCTTCAGAGAGTTAAGCATTATTTAAGCTGATATAGCTGAAAAAAATAAGCCAGTAAGAAATCGTAAGTGCTTCTGATATTCATATTTAACTTTACTTATTTTTGCACACAACAAACTTTTTAGCTTTCCTTTATACTGATGAACACTAACAGACATTAACACCATCACAATAGGAAAATCATGATTATATTGTTTATGTATTAGTCCTTAAAAATCCAGAAAAATATCCATGTAGATATGTATAGCTAAGTGTCCTCTCTTGGCAATGACTTTTTAGAAAAAATGATCTAAAATAATTATAATAATTTCCAAGGGCATATGCCTCTTTCTACTTAGTCTGACATGTGAGTATTACAACAGCCAAACTGAAACACAAAAGTCCAATAAGCACCAACACTTGATTAATCTCTCTCTGGTTATCAGAGAGATTAATTTGTCTAGTGACAATACCTAAAATCAATGAGAAATGAGGTATCACCTGTTGAAATATGTGAACTGTAAAGTATAGTTTTTTCATCTTCCAGCAATAATGTAGTCACTTATGTTTACCATTTGACTAGACAATAAAAACACTGTCTTCAATCCTAAGCCAAAAGAACAAAGCTGGAGGCATCACGCTACCTGACTTCAAACTACACTACAAGGCTACAGTTACCAAAACAGCATGGTACTGGTACCAAAACAGAAATATAGACCAATGGAACAGAACAGAGCCCTCAGAAATAATACCACACATCTACAACCATCTGATCTTTGACAAACCTGACAAAAACAAGAAATGGGGAAAAGATTCCCTATTTAATAAATGGTGCTGGGAAAACTGGCTAGCCATATGTAGAAAGCTGAAACTGGATCCCTTTCCTTACACCTTATACAAAAATTAATTCAAGATGGATTAAAGACTTAAATGTCAGACCTAAAACCATAAAAACCCTAGAAGAAAACCTAGGCATTACCATTCAGGACATAGGCATGGGCAAGGACTTCATGTCTAAAACACCAAAAGCAATAGCAAAAAAAGCCAAAATTGACAAATGAGATCTAATTAAACTAAAGAGCTTCTGCACTGCAAAAGGAACTACCATCAGAGTGAACAGGCAACCTACAGAATGGGAGAAAATTTTTGCAATCTACCCATCTGACAAAAGGCTAATATCCAGAATCTACAAAGAACTTAAATTTACAAGAAAAAATCAAACATCCCCATCAAAAAGTGGGCAAAGGATATGAACAGACACTTCTCAAAAGAAGACATTTATGCAGCCAACAGACACATGAAAAAATGCTCATCATCACTGGCCATCATAGAAATGCAAATCAAAACCACAATGAGATATCATCTCATACCAGTTAGAATGGCGATCATTATAAAGTCAGGAAACAACAGGTGCTGGAGAGGACGTGGAGAAATAGGAACACTTTTACACTGCTGGTGGGACTGTAAACTAGTTCAACCATTGTGGAAGACAGTGTGGCAATTCCTCAAGGATCTAGAACTAGAAATACCATTTGACCCCGCTATCCCATTACTGGGTATACACCCAAAGGATTATAAATCATGCTGCTATAAAGACACATGCATACATATGTTTACTGCAGACTATTCACTACAGCAAAGACTTGGAACCAACCCAAATGTCCATTAATGATAGACTGGATTAAGAAAATGTGGCACATACACACCATGGAATACTATGCAGCCATAAAAAAGGATGAGTTCATGTCCTTTGTAGGGACATGGACGAAGCTGGAAACCATCATTCTCAGCAAACTGTCGCAAGGACAGAAAACCAAACACCGCATGTTCTCACTCATAGATGGGAACTGAACAGTGAGAACACTTGGACACAGGATGGGGAACATCACACACCAGGGCCTGTTGGGGGTGGGGGGAGGGGGGAGGGATAGCATTTAGGAGACATACCTAATGTAAATGACGAGGTAATGGGTGCAGCACACCAACATGGCACATGTATACATATGTAACAAACCTGCACATTGTGCACATGTACCCTAGAACTTAAAGTATAATAATAAAAAAAAGAAAAAAAAATCTTCAAAAAAAAAAGGAAAGATTAACATCTACAAATGCTTTAGGTAAAGAGTACAAAGTTTTCAAAAAGTAGTTTTATACAAATAATACCAACCACTATAAACACTAAAATTTTCATGAACAAAAAAATAGAGAACCATGAAAAATAAATATGTTTTTGGTTGTTTTAACTATGCTAACACATAAATGAATAAAATACAGGTAAAATTCATTTTTATTTCAACACTATTAGTGCCAATAAAAAACAAAAGCTTGGTAGTTTCATAATACTTTTTGTCTGCAAAAAATAATTTCATTTTAAGCTCTGACAACTTAGAATGTAGTTTATATTCCTGTATTTTGAAAATAACTTCCTAGGCCCATCATTTTCAACTATGTCAAAATTAGATTATCACTATGGGTATTACTCAAAATGTGAAGTTTTAATGTGAAACTGACTAAAAGTTTCCATATCTACCTTGGTTTTATTTTAAAATTGATACTTGCAATTTCAAGTGTGACCTTATTAAGTTTCATATTCTGTTCCCATATATCAAAATGCTTCAAGAAAGAATAAACGGGAATATTTAGTTTTGATTTTAGAACATTTAAATGTATGAATGGAGGAGGATCACTGGTCATTCTTGGTGTTGGGACTGTAGATGTAGGAAATAAAATTTAGGGAATCAGGTATTTCAATTTATGTAATTAGGAGTAAATAAAAGGTGTTTTGTTTTCTTTGCAAATCATCTATTTCAACAAAAGTTAGATTATCAAAAAAATTATAATAAAATAGTGACACTTTATTCTCCTTTTGTAAAAACTCTCATGAAAATGTATAAGTTTTATCTGCAGATACATACGCTAATATGTACAAACTTAACCTGAATAATTGGCAGTAACAAGCTAAGTCTTTAAGTGTTATTTTGTTGTTGTTGTTTTTTAAGGAAAATGTGCATTTCCTACTTTTTTAAGTTTTGACATGATATACAGCACTACTGTTTAAGATGCACAGCCATTAAACATATTTTACAATGTAGATCAAATAGCTAACAAATTCTCATAAAGAGATCTGAATACTTAAGTGAATACAAAGGAATTCAAAATTACACTTGACCGCATTGAAGACTCAACTTAAATCTAAAAAATTTTAATTAAAAAAAAACTTAACACATCTACCTAAAGTATGCATCTGAACATATAATGTATATTACTCAATTCTGAGTTACAAATTATATTTTATTTTTTACATACATTTAATCAACAGTTTTGATGATCAATGTGACTGACATTCACCTTTCATTTTCAGAACAGTGAGAAACTGGAATTACTTATAAACTGTGAAGAGACTAAAGTATTCAAATTATACACATATATTAGTACTTTCCTATCATGATGTTTCTATGTGTCTACTTAGTTATGTTTACAATGGCTGGAAGTCATTATACATGGTGATCTACTAACAGGTGGCCAATATTTAGTGGATTTCCTAAAGAAAGGAACAGCAAGATTACAGCCTCCATTAAGAAAATAAACTGATCTGTGTATCTTTATACCGTAGTTTAAAGTAACGTAGCAAGGGCCTTCCAGGCTCTTTTTTTTAAGCGTGTTTTTTAAAATCAGAACTTTGATCAGGTAATAGGTCTAAATTTTTATATTCTCGACAGTCTTTGAAAATAACTAAAAAGAAACTTCGAAGGTGAAAAGGAAAGAAAAAAAAAAAGACCTCGAAAAGGACCCAAGTGATTTGTAAGTATATCTTAACAATAATTTGGTCCTCTTCTATCTCAGTCAACAACACCAACATTCATCCAGGTTGCACAAGCCAGAAACCGAAGAGTAAGCAATCCTTGACATCACTTCTCCCATCTCCAAGTCTGACTGATTTCAATGTTTCATCTCTAAACTATTTTCTTTACACCATCTCTACTGTAGCAAGATAATCCACATATTGATCATTTATTCTACTGCTCTCACAACATCCTTTCAAATCCCCTGCATATACTTTATATGCAGTATGAATATCCACATTACACATTCCAATGCATCTTTGGTTACTAAATACGGACAGTATCCTACCTGCGAATGGCTGAGTAAAACAAAAACAGTATTCCTGCCCAGATAGAGCCAAGATTCTAGTGCAAATAACAGGGACCTTTCCCCTCAAAAAAAGATGTAAAATAGATAAACAGGTTCATGTTTGTAATAAGTGCTAAAGAAGAAGCAAAGTTAACAGAGTTTTGTAGGTATGAATGTTGTAGGGGAGAAGGGTGTTTTAATTGGGCAGGTAGCTTCTCTGAGATAGGAAAAACTAAATGTCGTTCTAAAAAAGAAGTTATCATAAGAAGAGGAGGAGACAACGATCCTAGGCAAAGAAACTATAGATGTATAAAGACACTGAAACATTTAAAGGAACTAAAATAAGATCAGTATGGCTGAACCCAGGAGAGCTTACCGAAGGGTAGCTCCATGGCAAGCTGGAGAGAGGATCCAGGGCCAAACTGCTTAGAGTTGTGTGCCTACTGAGGCCACTGAGAGTTTTTGATAGGAAAAGTGATCCAATTTATATTTCACAAAGTTCACTTTGCTAAGCTATGGGGAATAAATGGAAAAACAGGAGGACAAAAATGAAAGTAGCCACCACACAAAGCAACCACCTTTGTAGAACATACCCTATTTGTAATTTAGTCAATGCATGTCTCCCCAACATCTTAACCAAGTGTAAGTTCCATGGAGGCAAGAACTTTGAGTAGTTTTGTTTCAACAGCATTAGCACTGCCTACTGCAATGCCTAGCACATAGCAGTGGCACGGATTTTAACAATATAACCTCTTCAATGTAAAAGGAAAATAATTTTTATCACACACACACACACACACACACACACACACACACACACCACACACACAGCCTTGCCCAAAGTGGAGCTTTTTCATTAAGTGGATTACAATGGCATAATTATTTGTGCCCATATTGGCCTACGTATTTATCTGGGAGGGTTGCCCAGCTTTTGTCAGATTCTCCAAAGAGTCTATAAGCTCCAAATTTTTAAGAACAACTAACACTGTAAGGTAGAGTTATCATACGATATAAAGAGATAATAATCTAAAATAGAACAGAAAACGAAATAAAATCTAAGTTCTTCACAAATGGATAAGTTAACTCCTGATTATTCACTCAAATACAGAATATCTTATGAATTAAAATTTTTTTGAATATTACTTATTCTTGACTTTGCAATGAAGTATTTGGTTTTCCTTTATAAATTTATTTCATTTAGGTACTTAGTATTAGCAATTCCATGTAAACAAAAGTAGTTCACAATCTTCTTTTTAAAAATCTGATGTTTGTAGATAAGAATTAACCTACAGATAATCAGATATTATTTTGCACAGTAATTTAGCTAAATATTTTCAAGTACAGAAATATAAAACTCATTCATCAGCTTCAATATTGTTTTTTCTCTCATGGATCAGTAGAGCTGCCTCCTAACTTCTGACTTGCTGATACAAATCTGAAAAGAGCCACATGGCATAGGCCCATGAGCACATAGCAACAGCAGTCAGAATACTCCAGGGAAGAAGTTTGGTTCGTTTTTATAGACACCCAAAACAGCACTCCTTTTTTCCCATGGGGTTCAATAACAATGCTACCTTGTTCAACAGTATAGCAAAGCACTTTATATACAGGCTTTTTTGGCTGTGGTTTTGGGAAAGTAGACATTTCAAAACACTAAGATTTTAGTAATCAAACACTAATCATAAAAGTAATTTATTACCCAAAAGCAAATAAGATGACTAAGAACATTAGTAAGGATTTTTTATACTACCCAGTTTTAAAAGTAACCACCATTTTAAATAACATAGATCTCAAATTCTTGTGTCTAGAAACATAATGCAATTTTTATAACTCTGTACAATTTATTTGTAATCACAGATAACTTATATTCCAGTAATGAAGCACTTACTTGCCACTTTAAATTCTGTGCTTTGAGCTCACCCTTGCTTAATGTTTGTTAAAAGTCACCTAAGATTCCTATGCATGTTATGGACAAGATTCAGAGAGTATCTATTTTATGCACACACCCCAAAAAAAACCCCATACATCCCAAATATCAGAGATTGGTTTCTTTGGGGTAAGATATACAATGAAGTTAATAACTGAATCATTAAGATATGCTTGCAGAAATGAATCCTATATGAATAATGAAAGATTATCTTGCATTTTTCAAGATACAAAATTACAAATGTCATCTCAGTAAAACACCATTACAAAAAGAATTTTCAATAATTTTCAGGGAAATTTGTATATAGCTTATTTCTTTAAAATAACTTTTGCCTGCCACAGTAACAATTCAAATTTAAAACTGGAGGTAAATTTTTAATTATTTATTTTAAACATTCTTTGAGGAAATAGTACTTGTCTCTATTACTTAAAAGGATGCCAGAATATATAAAAAGTTGTATTCATCCATTGAACCAATAGCTGCCTGCTATACTAATATATGCCAAGTACTAGTCTATGAAACAAAACTTTGAACAAAAAGGAAAATGACAGCTCCCTGTCCTTTATATAGAGAGTTTATAGTGGGAGAGACATAAAAATAAAATATTTACAGGTACTAAGACTGTTAAGGAGAAAATAAATAGGATGATGTAATTGGGAGGTGCTTTCCATACAATGGCTATGAAAAGCCTCTCTGGGGTTGACATTAATTAGAACCAAGACCTAAAGGATGTGAAAAAGTCAGTGATATGACAAGCCTAGGAATGAGTGCCAGAGGCAAAAAAAAATGTAACATGTTTTAGAAAGAAGAAAAGAGCATGAAATGTTATTTCTTTCCTATTCTGCTACGAGCATCAAGGCTTAACAGTGTAAACCATGGACTTGAGAAAGGAAGGTTGGATTTTAATCTCAGCTCTAACTTAACAGTTATGTGATCTTGGGCAGTAAGTTACCAAAACATTTTTAGCCCCCTTTTTGTAATCTATTTAATGGAGAAAATAAGATCCCTATTTTATGACGGTTGGCACAAAAAGTTTTCATCACACGGAAAATGCTCAATTCCTTCTTCTTCAAAACTGCTGTCACTTTTACCTTTCTTAACTTAGAAGATACAAACTGTTTTCTCTTTAAATGTCACAATTATGCAGAACATTTTTAATAAAACCATTTCCAACAAAATTTTCAGTGCTGCTTAAAATGATCAAGATTTCATGGACAATTGTGACGTAAGCCCTCTCCTCTGCTTCCCTTTAGGGTGATGAATTGTCTCCCTAACTTCTCCTTGTCTGCAGGGCAAGTAGCAAAGGTTACTAACAAAGTCCACTTCACTCCCTGGGTATCTCTCAGGAGAAGTGTACCATCGGCTCAAAACTAGTAATGAGACTACTAATCTCACATGAGAAAATATAATAAATTAAGAATTAGAGACAATTTTTCTTTCTAGAATAGGTAGGCTCCTCATCTATGGTGGTAAGTGAAGAGGATATTTTTAAAAAACTTAAACATCTTTAAAATAGAATTTATGTGAACATTCCATATCCCCAAATAAAAGTGACAAAAAATAGCTTCGATGTAGTGAAAGCTGCTAAAATACTTCCAGTTCTAATATTTCACATTTATCTTTATATCAGGAGGAGTCTGACTGGCGATTTCAGACATGGCTGTCATTCATCAACTCTCAATAAAGAAAATGTTGGCCAGTGTCACAACTAGCTTTGTCAACAGTTAGAACTACATTAAATTTTAGAAAAACAAAATAAGGTTACAGCTTTGGGAATGTAGAAGAAACCTGAAAAACAATGGGGTACTTTTGCTAACTTTCTCTCTGTAAGAGTAAAGCCTGTTTGTTTAAATAGTAAATAGAGAAAAAGGGTAGAGACATCAAAATATACAGACAATCTGCTACCTACAAAGTGGTATACTGGAAGCCGTAAGTTTTTTTTTGTTTTTTGGGGGTGGTTTTTCTTTTGAGATAGAGCCTTGTTCTATCGCCCAAGCTAGAGTGTAGTGGTGCAATCTTGGCTCACTGCAACCTCCGCATCACAGGCGCAAGGGATTCTCCTGCCTCAGCCTCCCAAGTAGCTGGGATTACAGGCACCCACCACAACACCCAGCTAATTTTTGTTTTTTGTTTGTTTGTTTGTTTTGTTTTGTTTGTTTTTTAGTAGAAATGGGGTTTTGCCATGTTGGCCAGGCTTTTCTCAAACTTCTGACCTCCGGTTATCCGCCCACCTCAGCCTCCCAAAGTGCTGGGATTACAGGTGTGAGCCACCATGCCCAGCTTCGTAACTTTTAGAAATAAAGTAAAATAGAAAAATCAAATCCAAGGAGGTGGGGAAATCCCATTTTCCAACTTCATTGTAAATATATTTATGGTGATTAAAACTTTCATATAACAGATACAAATGAGGCTATCAAATTAAATAGAAACAATGCAATATTCACTTAATTTTTTAAAAAATTTATCTTTAACATGTCATAGGTCAATTCATTCTTAGGTGCAATATTCTGGACATGTCAATAACAGCTATTTGGGGGTGGGGAAAGGATTCGTCTAGACACTGTTTCAATGTTGTTGAAATTACAATCAATTTTTTTCTAAATCAGAAATAAGTCCTCACTAAATATATACGTATTTGCCAACTGATATGCTGACTTCAGACACATGACTTGGCACTTAATTCCCCATTTAAAAAAAACTTCTTGCTTGACAATTCTGAGGCTCACATTGAGTCTCTTATAATAGATGGATATACAGAATTAAGCCATGAAATATATTGAAACTTACTAGAACACTCATGACTGTTGCCATAAGATTGTTGGCCCATATATATGCTAAATATATCCATAATAAAGTATAAAATTAAAATACCTGAAATGCTAAAAATTTAACATGGTTTTCACAATTTTAGTGTCCGTGAAGAAAAATTAAATTCTAGGATTTTTAGCTCTTCCTCCACAATAGATTACCACTTAATATCAGAAAATTGTAATTACTTTTAATGTTGCTCCAATAAACACTTAAAATTGCTGAAAAATAAAGTATCTACTGCTCTTCAGATTAATTCAACTCTTGGTACTAAGGAATTACCAGAGTCTATCTAGGGTGTTGTAAAACTGGTGACACATAATTCAGTAAGTTTGGGTCAGATGTATTGACTTTAATCTCTTTCTGCAGCTAAATAAATATGTACAAATCAACTACGTATCTTTGTGAGAAAACATGCTCTTTTATTCTGTAGCTTGCACTCAATATATGATACCTGGTTTCTTGAGTTCACCCCTTAATTAGCCATAAAACACTTAAATCTCACTTTATACTAAATCAAATTTAAATAGCAGCAAGATCCTAAGGTTTCCCAGCATCTGCCATCTTTTCATCAGCTCACTACAACCCACTCTCAGCAACTTAAGAATAATCACAGGAGGGAGCCACTGCTATTTAGGGCAAAGAGTCCTCAAGTTAGGGGTGTAGGATAATGGAGCAAAGAGATTGCCAACCATGATTTTAGAGAGTTTTTTTCTGTTTCTGAAAAAGGATCCTTTCTGGGACCATCATAAAGCCTGACATTCCTTGGGCAATCTTATGCAGTATTTAGGAGGCAACAGAGAAATGCCACAACCAAGCAACCAAGTTCCAACAATGGCTGTGGTTTGGGTGCCTCAAAAGCTTGCAAGACAGTAATGAAGAAGAACCTGAGCTGTCTGTTGCCCACCTTCAATTCATATATGACAGGGCCCAAAGTGAGAAGGCAACCAATCCTGCAAAGATCAACAGCATGGGAACCAAACAACCAGGTTTCTAATTCATGTCTGACACCAGCTAGCACCGGCTATTAATCACAAACAAATCATCTAACTTCACTGTACTGTTAGACCCCCCTATAAAATTTTTAAAAACCCTTGTCTTTAAAAAGTCTATACAGAATATTCCCTTGAAAAAGTATAAACATGATGCCAAAAATCATATTCTCAGCCTTCAGTGTTTGTTCGTTTTTCTTGACTTAGTACTTAGAAACCAGTATTATGCTTATGTATTTGGTTTTACGGGGAATTTGTTTTTTCAAAACACATTTTGGTTTTGAAAAAGCTTTTCTTGTTTACAATAGTGTGAATGGGGTAGGAATCATTCACTTATTCACTCCTCCAACAGTTATTATCTCCTCTGTATCAGATGTGTTTCGGTGCATGGGAGACACTGGTAGAGGAGAAAGTGGTAAGTAAACTTGCTTGGTAAAAGAGTAAAAGTACTACAAAAAAACTAAATATTATTCTTCTTTCCCTACAGTTTATAAAATACAAATCCAGCAACAAAAAAATGGCTTACTCATGTTCTATTAACATAGTCATCTGCTGGGAAATTCATTTTTTCTGTCATTCATTCATTCATTCATATATAGTGACAAAGTCATGGTACCTGCTCTTATTAAGATATAACAAGGCTATGTAAGACTAGCTTTGAATCAAGATCTATTTGTTATCTTAATATTAGATATCAATACAGAGCTATTGGCTAAATGAAAAGAGTACTTACCTAGTAACTGTCAGAGTTGATAGGGGCTAAAATTTATAGGCCACAAATTAAAAGGGTAGCAAGAGCTATGCCCTAAAAGGGGTTGGCTCATTATGAATCAGTTGTGTTTTTTTAATTTCTTTTTCTGGGAAATTTGCCCATAACGTAAAAACAATATGTCTAATCTATTCTTTAAAATTATCTATTTTTGAAATTTAGGAAGTTTTTTCTTTCTCATCCATCTTAGTCTCTTTTTTAAATTCCTTAATAACATATTAAGTGTCCACATTATAATCTGACATTTTACCATATTAATTTTCTATTACCTTAAGTTACAAATTTTGCTTGTTTTAACTTCAGCAAGCAAAACAAAATTCCAGCGTAAACGTAATATTTCTTTTATTATAAAGTATCTTCGGCCGCATTCTACGATGACAAAAAAGACGGATGTAATTAAGAAAAACAATTATAAATTTTTCTACAACAAAATAACACATAATGAAAAATGTTTAAGGACTAAACCAAGCAAATTCATGTGTTTCTTTTTTTTTCTTCTTTTGAGATGGAGTCTTGCTCTGTTGCCCCGGCTGGAGTGTGGTGGTGCAATCTCACCTCACTGCAGCCTCCACCTCCCAGGTTCAATTCTCCTGCCTCAGCCTCCCGAGTCTGGGATAACAGGGAAGCGCCACCAAAACTGGCTAGTTTTTGTATTTTTAGTAAAAACAGGGTTTTACCATGTTGGCCAGGCTGGTCTCAAACTCTTGACCTCAAGTGATCCACCTGCCTCAGCCTCCCAAAGGGCTGGGAAAACAGGCATGAGCCACTGTGCATGGCCCATGTGTTTATTGATAAAGAACAGCATTAAATGTTAAAAGACATTTTAGAATTGATACTGACATAATCAATAAAATATAAATTTCTCTTAGTATAACACTGGACAGTAACACCTTTAGTCAAACATATGGAACATATGGAACCTGCCATGATATTCTGACATCTCTTATAAAGTGCTAGATGAATTTCTTAAATTAACTTAATATTACGAAATCATTAAAACCTTTGCAAAACTAGCTATGATAAAAATACTTTGCTACTTTATCATCCAATTAAAATATCAGTGAGGCCGGGTGCGGTGGCTCATGCCTGTAATCCCAGCACTTTGGGAGGCCAAGGTGGGTGGATCACCTGAGGTCAGGAGTTCGAAACCAGCCTGGCCAATGTGGTGAAACCCCGTCTTTACTAAAAATACAAAAATTAGCCAGGCGTGGTGGCTGGCACCTGTATTCCCAGCTACTTGGGAGGCTGAGGCAGGAGAATCGCTTGAACCCAGCCGGTAGGTGGAGGTTGCAGTGAGCCGAGATTGTGCCATTGCACTCCAGCCTGGGCGACAAGAGCAAAACTCCACCTCAAAAAAAAAAAAAAAAAGTCAGTGAAATACGTACATATCCTAAATTAATAAGGACATGTAACAAAAATTATCAAAATAGGCCAAAGTTATGCAATTGGACAACTGCATACTTAAGAACAATCACCTATCACATGCTGAAAGTAGTTTCATAAGATAAAATGAAAACAATAAAGAATAAAAAGAAAACTAAAGGCAAGGAAAATTTTGAAGTTAGAAGCAAATATTCTCCTATAGTAGACTAACTTTATTTCACGGCTGAAAGTCAGCATAAATATTGGCCCCCTTCTAAAATAATTTCTTAATTTTTAAGATAAGGGAGCTTGAACCAGAGAAAGTAACTAATTAGACCCAAAGGTAGACTCAGAGAATCCAAAATCCCAAATCTTGGATTCCTAGAAATTACACTTCCCCAAAGTACCTTTCGTGTCATGTTACCATGGGGTATTTTTCCAATGAATAGAGATCTAAGTGACTGAACTCATACATTATATGATTATAAAATTTGCTAGTAATAGTGCATATTTAAAACTTTAATGTACACTTAAAAAGACCTGAGGCCAGGTGCAGTGGCTCACACTTAGAATCCCAGCACTTTGGGAGGTCAAGGCAGGAGGATCACCAGAGGCCAGGAATTCAAAACAAGCTTGGGCAACATAGAGAAACCCTGTCTCTACAAAAATAGGAAGTTAATAAATAAAATAAAAATAAAAGGTCTTTTTAAAAAATAATTCAAAGGAATTACCTGTTATTTAGTCTTTAAAATATAGAATACCAGTCAAGTGTTTTTTTTGTTTTGTTTTGTTTTGTTTTGAGACGAAGTCTCACTTTGTCGCCAGGCTGGAGTACAGAGGCACGATCTCGGCTCACTGCAACCTCTGCCTCCCAGGTTCAAGCGATTCTCCTGCCTCAGCCTCCTGAGTAGCTGGGATTACAAGCACCCGCCATTACGCCCAGCTAATTTTTTGTCTTTTTAGTAGAGCCGGGGTTTCACTATGTTGGCCAAGCTGGTCTGTAACTCCTGACCTTGTGATTCGCCCGTCTCGGCCTCCAAAGTGCTGGAATTCCAGGTGTGAGCCACCACGCCTGGCCCGTTTTTTATGGGGGGGAAAAAAAAATAGTGAAACATTCCAAGAAAATGTTAGTTTCTGGAAGTAAGGATTTCTAATAATTTTTAATGTTCTTTCCAATTTTCTATGATGTCTGAATTTGCTTAGGATTTAATAAAGTCCTTAAAAATACTTTTATTTTAAAAAGCCTCATAAAAAATTAAAGTCTAAATGACATGAAATGATTATTAATTAAATAACATTAAAAATTTTATTTCAGGGCCAAGCATGGTGACACATGCCTGTAATCCCAGCACTTTGGGAGGCCAAGGTGGGTGGATTGCTTGAGCTCAGGATTTTGAGCCTAGCCTGGGAAACATGGCAAGACCCTGTCTCTACAAAAAAATACAAAAATTAGCCGAGCGTGGTGGTGCACACATGTAGTCCCAGCTATTCAGGAGGCTGAGGTGGGACGACTGCTTGAGCCCAGAAGATGGAGGTTGCAGTAGGCAGAAATCATGTCACTGCACACCAGCCTGGGCCACAGAGCAAGACCCTGTCTCAAAAAAAAAAAAAAAGTTTTATTCTATGGTCATTTTACTTACATGAGAATTTCTAATATAGAAGAACAAAACAAACTACAATATTCAAATATTCAACACTCAAAGAATACTACACAATAAGAGAAAATAGCACTGAATTGACATGATTTAAACAACACTATTTCTTTTCATACAAATAAATACATGTATACAAAATCATGTTAGAACTGAATTGGCAAATGTTTTAAAATAATCTGATGCTCAAATTATTAAAATGTAAAACTCAGTGACAAAATTTTCCTTTACCAGCTTAAACTGTCCATTATTTTCAATCTTTAATAGTAGCATCTTCTTAATCTCTCTAGTTATCAAATAATTTGAATGTTCAAACATAATTACTTAAATAAATTCTAAACAATTAATTTCATAGAGGTATATATCAAAATTACATTTACTCAGTCAACACTGTCCAATATGTAGTAAAAATAAATAATAATAGCTGCCATACGACTATAAAATGGCATGTTAACATGCCGTAACATAAAAACTCCATAGTAGACTGAAAATAAACCACAGCCAATAGGAAATAAGCACTCTAAGTTACAAATGGCACACTTTATATTACATCCGGGAAAAAATGGTAAGTATGTCTACATTTCGGTGTCTTTTATGTTTACATTTTGCAAATGATTTTTTTTCAGGACCTTTATACTTGCTATCATTTTTAGAGTGTGCTAAATTTTCACAGTCCCTGACAGAAGTACTCAACCCCAATTCTGATACTTTAAGAAATAACACCAAGTCAAATACTGACCCTGTGCAGTCGGTGGAAGCTGAACATCTGAAGAGGTAAGGATGTGTCACGTTTAGGAAGACAGCAAAAATAGGAAAGAAATACATTCTCTTAAGTCTTGGTTCTAAACATTTTTATACCACCTTGGTTCTTGCCCTAAGAGGAATTTTACAGGAACAGTAAAATGATATTCATTGTCCTTAGTTTCAGTTCTTTGCACCACCAACTACCAAAAAAGTTGCATTTAGTAAAAACTGCAAAAACATAGCATTTGCTGAATGAAATAACAAATGACTTCATGAATAAATCAAATCAAGGAATAGTAGTACTCAGTTATTAATTCTGTGTCCTATGTGTTATTGGATCTGGCTTTCCTCATTTTGATGTACCTTTTATAGAATCTCAAATTTTATGTATGTAGCCTTAATCTAAACCAACACTGCTATTATCCCCAAAAGAATAATACTGAGTTTTAGTGGCCAGAACTAACTGCTTATACCTCAGAGTGTTAGAGATTATATAATATTTAACTCTTATCCTCTATGATTTCTAGTCTTATCTCCACTGGTCCAAATGTAGTCATTTTTAACTTTTCTTATTTCCCTAATCGCAACTAACCATAAATCTTAATTTCACGTTTGAGATAAAATACATTCCCATATATTTTCAAGGGCCATTCTAAAAATATCAATTTAACAATAAAGATTTGGTTGATAGTAGTAAGGATAAAGAAGATTAATTGCTGTATAAGTAAGATAAAAATTCCAAGATGATTATATTAATAATATCATTAAGGCAATGATATTCTCTCCAAAAATGCCAAAAAATGGATTTTTAAAAATGTCTTCACGTATCCAATAATTTGTTTAATATTGTCCTCTATCAAGAACCGAGAAATTTAAAATAAGAAGTGTTATATTCAAATCACAATATAATCTTTCAATTGCATCTCTATAGATCAAGAACAAAATCCTTTCTATACCGAAGCTGTCAATGGATGCTGATTTGAGAGAAGAAGCTGATATGTGAAAGTTGCCACCAAAAAGAACCATCTGTGGGCTGATAAAGGCTTTTCTACTGAGATGACTACGCAATGCCAAAATATCTAGTCAATGAAATTATAATAGAGAGTTAAGTAAGATGTCTGGCATCAAAGACAAAAGCATATGTTGAATGGAACATCTTCCACTTTCTCAATTGGCTGTCTGCAGTAGACCTAGCTCAAGTGTGAACAGTGCTTATACATTTATAAACCTTTAAAGTCATTTCCTTTTTACATATATATGCGTTGCTAAAATTATGCATGATTAAACCACAAATACCACAGTATATACATCTAGAAATATCCCAAATCTAAAAATAAAAATGGATTTCCATTATTATGCAAATTGAAAGCATCATGAATTCTGTGTCAGGCATACCTGGTAATGAATCAATCTCATCACTTCATTATTCATTTAACCCTGCCTAAGTCACCTAACTGTGCATAAGTTTCCTTGGCTAAAATGTAACAAAACAACATAAACCTCACAGAGCTGTTGGAAACATTATCCAGGACAATGAATAAAAAGCACCTACTACAGTGATTAATATCCAGTAAAGGACTGACAAGGGCAGTCATTGTTTTTAGATTTAAATTAAAAGTACAAAATGAGAGAGACATTAAAATCTAGTTATTTCTATGTATCTATAACAAAAGTTTCCCAAACTTTACTCATGTTTATTATTTAATGATTAAACATGTTTATTATTTAATGATCAAAGCAAGCCTCACATTAAATGCTTGTTATAAATCATGGAATATTAAGGCCCTAATTTTTTTTTTAATTCTATAATTAAGTATGCCCTACAAATAAGCGTGGCTAAGTTTTGGCATATTACTAGTATTAATTATATTGTTAATGGCAGTAACTTCATTAAACTAAGCTCACAAATTAGCCATCAAATCCATTTATCTTGTATTTCTTATCTTGGTGAATTCTTGATCCACCTTGACTCCTGACATTCATCACTCACCAGGCCTAGATATATTTAATAAATCACCATTTCTGCTGGTGCTCAGTTTATTCTAACTCAAATGATCTGCTGATAAGCACTGCTAAAGGGGCAAAGCCAGCCTGACTATGAGACCCTACCAGCAATCAAAAACAGCTGATCGAAAAAGACATGGTTCTTTGACTCAAGGGCAATCAGTCCATGATCCTCAGACCAATGTAGGCTATGGCTTCATACAAAAAGAAGAAGCCCATACGTTTCTCTTGTTCTCAAGAATTTGAACTGGGAAACATGAAGCCATTCCAGAGCTAGAGAAAGAGCTGCAGCTGACAGGATGGCACAAGACTGGGTGAAGTACCCCAGATATCCTAAAACAAAACTGCAAGGGGGAAAAAATAAAAAGACTGAGTTGAGGGAAAGAACAGCTAGTTGCTATTAGGCAGAAGCAGGCAGATACAAAGGGAATCCATGAGCCAAACAACTAAGCAAGTAACCAGAGTCCCAGAAGCACCTGCTGCTTCAGATTATGCATCTGTGCTATATATGACCAGTTTCCACACCAACTTCCAAACTCCACAAGGACCAGCCAGGCAATATGACCTCCCCTGGATGCCTGCAAGAAAGTCCAGTTTACTTTATTCCCAAACATCAGCTTCTGTCCCTTACCACGAACTAACTATATAAATCACCCCTTCCCTCATCAGTGATCTGCCAAATTGCCTCACTTCTACTGTGAATATGACTTCGGAAATTTCATCAATTCATTCCTTTTATCTACTCTCATTCAATATTTTTTCTAGTCTCTCATTCTTTCTTGCTTGGATTACTCCAACAATCTTATTTTTTAAGAAAAAGGGCACAAATGGGCAGACCACAGGATGAATTCAGCTCACAGGTATATTTCATTTGCCCCTTCAGTGTCTGTTTGAATTAGTTGCCAACATTTCAAAATATGGGGATGTAACATTCAAATCCAATGTCCGACTTTTCTTAGGGAAAAATATCAGCTCAATTGACAACATATTCGCATTGAAAATGTATCATAACTTCCTGCTTGCAAGGAAAAAATAAAAAAGAGAAAAAAACAAAGGAAAAAGAAGAGGAAGAAAAAGTATCAAAATACTGATAAAATAATCACCTGAAGCTGAATAGCATCTGCCTACTTGATTTTGTTTAGTTTTGTTTTTTTGGTTTTTTTGAGACAGGGCCTTGCTCTGTGGCCCAGGCTGAAGTGCAATGGCACTATCATGGCTCACTGCAACCTTGAACTACTAGGCTCAAGTGATCCTCCCACCTTAGCCTCCTAAGTAGCTGGGACCATGGGTGCATGTCACTATGCCTGGCTAATTTTTTAAATTTTCTGTAGACACAAGGTCTTATCTATGTTACCCAGGCTGATCTTTAACTCCTGGCCTCAAGTGATCCTCCCACCTCAGTCTCCCAAAGTGCTGGGATTACAGGCACGAGCCACTGCACCTGGCTTCTGCCTACTTTAGACAAGCATGCACTTTCCAGTTTTGTATCATTTCTTTATACCCTGTCTACTTCACTTGTTTATGTTAATTCCCTGGTCCCACAGGAACTTGTTCAATATTCTCAACGCTTTCAATAGTCAACCCCATCCAGCCTAAAGAAATACTTGCAGAATAAAAATATATAATCACCTTTGAAATTTTTCAATGATTATCTCTCACCTACATGATCAAATTCTAACTCTTCCACATGAGTCATCTGGCTCCAACTTCATCCAGAGCTATCTTTTGTCACCCCTCACCTTCAGCACACATTGACCTATTTGCAATTCACCCCATTTCTTAGTGGCAATATTTTTGCACACTCTCCTGGAGCTCAGAAGAACTTTTCTCAGCTGGTCACCTCTTGCTTATTCAGATATCTCTGCTGTTTGAGTTTCAGCTGAGTATGCCACCTATGCAGCTCTCTCTGGGTTCCCCTTTAGGTGTCATAAGGTACCACCATTATTGTTAAGTTCCTTTAAGATAATACCCATACCTAGCACACTGCATAGTCTGAGCACATGGCAAATGTTCAACAATCACTGATGAATAAATGTTTAAACATTTCATTTCTAAGCATCAACAGTTCTAAAATAGAGGCATTTTCCCAATTTTATAATAAGTAAGAAAACCCAAGTTAAATAACTTGTACAGGTTCACATAGCTGATGAGAGTCAGAATTTGAACCACTGGACATTACACCAAAACTTGCTGCCTTTGAGTATATTATACTTTCTGTCTTTCCCATGAGATACTCGTACAAATGTAATTTCACTACAGGGTATGTCAGTGAAAGAAAACAGAGACCAAGTCAATACAAATGACTACACTGCCTAATCCTAAATCAAAGCTGACAGGATAAATCCAGTGGTTCGGCAGTATCACTGTAATGTGAGTGGCTGTAGAAATGCCATGACAACTTTCAGAGTCCAAGGAAAACTATAAAACATTTTCATAAAATCTTCATTTTGAGCACTTGGCATTTATCTTGCCATAATGCAAAGATGATTAGAAAACAGAAACAGAAAATTCAACCTACATTGGAAAATTTATTAAGAAAATTCACTGCCCATAGAATAGGCAAAAGGCAGGCCATAAACTCTTTTAAAAATATATTTATGACAAAAAAAGAAAACATGATTAACAGAACTAATTAATGGATAATTCTGTGATCCAACTTATTAAATGTCAAGAAAGGTAACAGTTATAAATGCTTCAATTTGAGCATACTGCTCAAATACTGCTTTAATTTGAGCAGTATTTAGTAACATCTTGTGATATAAATTTATAAAGCATAAAATTCTCAATTTTGTTCTCAAACATCATAGTATTATATTATGAAACAATTTCTTAGAAAAAAATGACAGAAAAATAAAAACCTTAACCTTATATCATGTTATAGTAAATCTTTCCAGTAAGACCACAAAGCTTGAAGAAACAAAAAAAAATCTTTAATATTTCTTTATTAATACTTTATTTGCTTTCATTTTTTACAGTCTTTGAAAATTTCACTGCTTATTCACATAGGTTGCAAATCAAAGTTTTTAAAGAGATTCAAAGATAAAACCTAGTAAAATGTTCCAGTTTTCTTAAAAACACCAACCTCCGCTTTTTTGCCCTCACCAGGATCTCTGGGCCAACAAACTACTGACAAGCAGCATTCTCAGGACATTAGGGGGTAAAACCCTTGAAAGCAATCATCTTTTTCACACAGATGGATATAGGTGTTTTCAGTGTTCTGTATTGCATCCTCTTGCCACATAAGCACCTGCAGTCTTACACTGTCCTGCTAGGTATTCCTAAAAACACCCAGGCAAGCTGTTTACTAAAAAAACTAGATTGGAAAAGGTGAAGGATAATTAGCAAATAAAACTATTCCTGGCACTCTCTCGATTAGTGGAGAACCAAGTTCCAACCCAGCACCTGGTGAAGGGAACTGCTAGATGTTATAATTCCAATTTACACATTCAGCACATTCTGTCTGCCTGTCAATTTGAAACAGTTTCCTATTCAGTGATAACAGATACCCCAAAAGAATGCAGTGTCAAAATGCTGACATATATTTTTTATGCACCAACTAGAGCCTCTCCTCTGGACCAGCTGCATCTGCCTCTTCGCTCTTGGAATGACCTGACAGTTCAGTTCGTTTTTCTACTATACCAAAAAAATGTTGATTTTTACAGGTTAAATTTAAAGTATCAGATCTTCATACAGATTAAATACCAATAAGATTTTTCTTAAGCACAGTTAAAAAATAATTTAATAAAGCTAAAAAGTTCATTATGTTGGTGTATCTTTATTTACATAGTACAGTACTTCTCAGCTGTCAAAACCATGAAAGTATGTATTTCTAATAAACACAGAATTTACTAATTTTTTTTCTAAGTTGACAGAGAGGATGAGAACAGAAATAAGCCAGCGAGACACACAGCTAGAGACAGCATGGCACATCAGCTATACATTTGCAAATGCTAAATAAAAAGGAAAATAAATTTTTACTCAAATCCATGGAGGTTCATTTCCTCCAAGTGTTTTCACATTTTCATTTCATAATGATCATACTTTGAAGAAGTATTATAAAAGGACAATTAAGTCAATGTTGTATCAGGGGAGAATTTTCTTATTCTCTTCATTATTAAATGACAAACATAGCAACTATGCTTACAGAATACAGCTTTTTAAAAATTTTTTTCCCACATACATCTCAGATTAGATTCATAAGTATCTCTTCCCAAAAGAAGCTATATCTTTCCATCTTTCTCTTACCAGGAGGTTACCTGGAAGGTTTTTCATTTGTTCTAACACTCCTCTTCTATTTGACTTATCAAACAGCAATACATTCTTTTCAGCTACTTTCACTGGTACCAAACTTTCATTTTTAAAGTGGACTGACTTTCTAAGACAAATGTAAACCATTCAGGAATAAAGTCTGACAAAATAATGCTTTCATTTGAGAGATACCACTATTGTTTTAAAACGAGGTGGTAATGAACTATTAGATGTTAGGATTAGAAACTAGCACTTCTGAAACCTCAAATCCATGCTGAATATGTCAATGAAAAATTCTTACGTTTACTGAGCAAACATTTTAGTTACCAAGTACTTGAGGCTAGAATAGTTCATCATTGTACAGAATATAGTAATTTTTTAATTCGCCATTCTAAGTCAGATGCTTTCCTCTTTAAAATTAATATATTAAAAAAATCCTATAGTTGTACTGTGTATTTACCTCAATTTCTACTAAACATAGAATTTGCTATTTCTTTTTCTAAATTAGACCCAGAGACAGAATGGTAAATCAGAAATTCATTTGCAAACGTACATGGAAAATAAGAAATTCTGACAGCCAGAATACATACACATACACACACACACACACACACACACACACACACACACACACACACACATAAGTGGCATTTTATGACAATTTCCCCAAAAAAGCTATGAATTTTTATATATTACAAGCTATAAACATTTTAATATTAACAGTAAAGTAATTAAGAAAAAGAGCCAAAAGTCATTAAGAAACAAAAAAGTAATATATTTTCAGGTGTGATGTATAAATCTATACAAAGTATCATTATAATAAAATACATCATTACCCATTATGAAGATAAAATGTCCTCCTTATATTTAAGCTAAAATCACAGAGGATTTTCTAGTTACTTAGGAATTCACAAGACAAGATCACAAGAATTTTCGAAATGACTAGAGATATTCATTACTCATCATTTTTAACTGATGCCTTCATAATTACTTATACTCTAAAACATATTCTCAAACCATAAAAAGCAAATGGCAATATTAGCTGGGTTCATCAATGGATTTTAAGAAGGAAGTTCCATATTTAGGGAAGAGAAGCCAACGTTAGCTGACTTCGGTGTAGGTTATTACCATCCAAATAATTTAAACAACTATCAGAATCTCATAATAAGAATTGAGGCTGCAGTAAATAACTAGGGCTTGCTATAATTATTAAAATATGCTTAAAGTATACTTAGCTGTTAATCCTAAGGGCTGAATTCCTGCAAGATATACACTATGCATGCATGGACACTCCTTTGTTTTCGATATTCATAAACTAACCATATTGGTTTTGGGTGATCATTAGTGAAATCCCTGCCCTATAAATTAAATATATATTTAAAATGTAGCTTTGGTACTAAGTCTCTTTGAATGTGCTTCTCAATCATTTAAAATAGTTTTGAATGCCTAAGCACTATGAAAAATACAGAAATAAATAAAACATTGTGCTTAACTTCAATGAATTTGCTAAAACATATAAAGGAGGTGTAAGAGGTAACAACAGCAACAACAACAAAGCCTTACAGGAAAGAAGTACCTATAAAATTGCTCTGACCAATAAAAATGTATTTTCTCAGTCACATTAGTCACATTTCCAGTGTTCAATAACTACTTGTGGCTTATTGTATTGGACTGTGCTGCTATATAAATGCAGAGGATTCCTGTTTAGATTAGAAAAAGCCTCCTAAAGGTTACTAGCTTTCAAAAAGTATACTAAAGAACAAAAAGGAACTGAATAGGTCAAAGAATGAATTTATTGACATTGTTTTCAAGAAGCAGTTATATAGCTTCGTTTGTGCTATGGGAGGAAAACCTCACTTTGAAGTCAAAAAGGTGAGGTCTGTGAACTTCACACCATGCCTTTTAGATTTTGTTTCACTTAGTGAAAAACAGGTCATAGAATTGACTAGCTTAAAGGAAATAATGAAAATATCAAGTGTGAAAAGACAATGACTCACATGTTGTAGATATTCAAAAACTGAAAGAAGGGGTAAAAGAGGAGGAGGGGGAGAAAGAAGACAACGAAGAGAACTTAAAGCAGTGCTAAGACAAGACATAGAACAGCGTTGCTGCCTCTTAACTTCACTCACTACAATAGACTGATATTAGACAGCTGTAAGACTCCAATGAAATGCTATGGTTAAGCCTCAAAATGATCTATGGATGCTGGCTACTGCTTTTTTTAATATTGTGCTCCAGCACCAGTAATTAAGTTTAAAGTAGCTTTCATTCTGGCAAAGGTGTTTAAAATTAATGTGGCTGTTTGTAGTGGGGAGGAGTATTTCGGCAGGACGAGTCAAACACTCAGTCTGTCCACTGACTATAGCACAATGTCAACCACGTTGTCTTGGTATATAGCATTTCAAATCCATAAATGAGCCTCTGATCTGTGTTCAACTGAAATGTATTCCAAAATACAGAATTAAATAGGTACTAGTCATTCACGTTATTTATATGTATTTATCTTCTAAATCTATGCATTTAAAGCTGTCATACTGTGTATCGAAGATTATAAAGCAACTAAACATTACTTAGGAAGGTGTCCATCCACTGTGACAAATTTGTCCTCACCTTTAAAGTCTTACTCCTTTACCAAAACATGCAGTCTTAAGGCATTTTTATATACTTCTCAGTATTACAAGAAAGTCAATCGTCCTAAAAGACCAAAATAGTATTTAAAATCAAACTTAGATTAATCTTTTTTGGACAAAATTACTAGAACCATTTGTCTGGACCTTGTCAGAAGGGTTTCAATTTCACATCATTACATTTTAACTTGTCTAATCAGTTGAACAAAAGTACTTTATGTAAAATGATTCTTTTAGTTGCCTTAGCTACAAATCCCTGCAGGATACTATAATTGAAATCTACTCACGTAAGTTAGGAATAATTAGGGTCCCAAATTAAGCCAAACACAAAGTTAATTCAAATAGTCAGCTGCTGTCATTTAAATGGTTACGGGGTTTTATTGTTGCTTAACATTTCTGAATGCTTTTAAATATGCTTTGTTCTTCTAGGCTGTATTTAGTATTTCAGCGCAAATAGAAATGGGATTAAGAAGCAAAGATTCACCAGCCTTTCAAATGGACTCACACCTATATCCAGTCTTTTGTCACTGAAGGTTTTCCACTCAATCAGTGCTATCAGTCAATTAACAACACTGTTGAAAGAATGGAGTGACAGCTCTCAAAGGCAAGCTGTCTGGTAAATAAAGCAAGATCACACAATCTACAGTGAGTGCCATTAATGCAACAAAAGTAAGAGCTTTTGAAAGCTAACAGGGATGGTTGCTATTTGCTTACCTCTAAAACAAAGCAAAGGATTAAACGAGCTTCCTGTTGTAAGCAAACAAAAGGGAAAAGATAATGCCCAAAACACATACCTGAAGGAGGGGCTCAGGAGGAGCATGGCTTTTAACTGTTTTAATGATGACTGATAATCTGTGTGGACTGATAACTAAACATAGTAAGAGTTACAATTCTTGTTATAATTGTTACAGGTTTTCGGTGTTCTGACAGTTAATGGTTCTCAGCAATAGCTGGTAAATTCAAAGATAAATTGTGCTTTTTAAAAAATATATGCTTATGGCTGTAAACTTTGGAAGATTATTTGAAAGTTGAAGTGTTAGCATGATTGGTCCTCCTGTACTATACATAATTTTCACTAAAAAACAAAGTAAATCTTAACATAGTTTTTCATCTAAAATGGTAATAAACATTAAGAAAACTGACATAATTAGCTCGTTTGATAATTAACATTAAGTAATGCAATGTTAAGCAATATAAAGTATACTTTAAATATTCTTGAGTAACAGCCTGCTGAGATAGGAAAATATACTAATGATCTGAAGCTAAATATAAAGTTCTACAGCAGGAAAACTGGACTGGCAGTTAAGTAGAGCTTGACAAAGGAACAATCTGCAGGCCTTAGTTTCTTCATCTGTAAAATGAAAAATTCTACACTACTAATATCCAAGCTGTGAGTCAAAGTCCAAAATTCTTTAATTCCACCAAAAAAATCAAAATAAAAATACTTTGACCTCTCAGGTACCTATATAGGAGTCTCTATATTTAAAATTTGCTACTAACTTACTTTTGAGTGGTTTAAGAGCCTGAAGAGTCTAATGAACTTCATTAAGAAATAAATTTACTTTATAATTGGTATTATCGTAAAATTAAAACAAATCATATCAGTACCCTATATCTTTGCCTCTGAAAGAAAAGGGAAAAGGAGATTGTGTCCACTAAGAAGAAGAAAATCTTTGATTCTATACAATACTAAAAAGTGGAAAAATCACTAGATAACCTAAGGCAGATAAAATATATTTAGCCATTTTTAATGACCAGTTAACAATCAAGTACTTCCATCCTATACTCTTATGGTGCTGATAAGCCAAGGAATTAATAGTTAGGCAAAAACAACAATTATTAGTTGATTAAATATGTTGACTTTGAAAAATTAGTATAATAAAAATAAACTTTTTCTAAATAAGACAAACATACACTTTGCATTACATGACTTTATAGTGTTACTTTAAATAATAAAACATTTGTATTAAAATGCTGTTAAAAACACTGTTTCTGTGTATGATAGAATGAAAGTAGGACAGATCAATAGGGAATAGAGGGAAATATTAGGGAGAAAGGGTCAGGCTGCATTGTTACTCAGGGATTTTTCAAAGCAACTCACCAGATAAAAGGTCAATAGAAGGCATATAAAATAGGATTAGAAGTGCAACAAAATATAAAAATGTTCAGTAAAGTTTCAAGGTAGTTTAGTTCCTTTTTTAATAAAATGAGTTATACAACTGAAAGTGATGTTATTTCTATATTTCAACTATGGTTGTTTGGGTTTAAAACAAACCTCGATTTTTAACAGCGGAAGTCACTGTCATGTAAACTCTCATTTTCTAGACCAAACATTTTAATAACCAAAACTCCCTAATACAGACATTCTCTTACAGACCAGCAACCTTAGCATCACCTGGGAGCTTATTAGAAATGCAGACTCAGAAGGTCCATCCCAGATTACTGAAGCAAGAATCTACATTTTAACAAGATCCCTGAGTGATGTATATGCACATTAACTTTTGAGGGGCACTATTCTAGATAAATAAGATGTTTAAAGCCCAGCATGACCTCCATCATCTTTCTTCTGCGGCTGTACACATCTCTTCCTGAATCTTTCCTCTCTCTGGATCCTAATACACATTCTTTACTTCCCTGAATGAGCCTTCCTACCAGTGCAATGGGTTCCATTTCCCTTCCTTCCAACTGGAGAAATGTTCGGGTATTCAACATATCTACCAAAAGCAACCAAACAAGAAAACTGTAAAAAAAAAAAAACACTTTCCTTAAACAAGGAAATAAACTCAACCTATAGCACCTGTCTCCTTCACTTTACTTACCAACTTTTTAAAAAGCCTGTCAACATCGCCTCATCACAGCATTCTACCATATAAAAGTAGCCTCTTAAAATCCAACAGGCTTTCTATTGTAATGTGTAACTAAAATAAGGAAGTCTCTGACTTGTATTAACCTACTATATTGTCTCTAACCAAAGCCTGAACTTCATATAGGCATATCTAACACCTGGCTTAGATTTTAGTACTACAAAGAGAAAAAGAAGAATCAGTAAGGGAAAAGAGAACTAATTAATGATTAATACACACACACAAACACACAACAATTAGATACAAAGAGATGGCTACAGGAATAGTAAGATGCACCCTGTAAATATGCAACAAAATAAGAATTTTACTTGGATCCTTTTTTTAGATTAAATCCCTGTGCAAAACTTAACCAGGCTTCATACAAATCCTTTCTTTTTTTTCCAGGAAATTCTTTATGTTTCTTGAAACTCCAAAATTCCTAAAATGTAGAACTTCATCTTCATGGTGGGACATTTTAATCTATCTCTACAGTCATGCTTTTGCTTCTCTCGGCTGTTTAACAACATAAAAACTCTTAAAAATAAACTTTATTAAATACATGGGATACAAAAATCATTTAAGGAGAGAAGAACACTGATATATTACTGGATTCAGAACAGTCACATTTTCATTCACAATTCAATCTATGTAGATATAAACAGTGTTTACTTCTATTCTTTTTCTTTTTTGTTTTTTCAACTATCATCCATCATCCATTTTTAATTTGGCCATGTTCCAAACTTCAACTACTGTGTTGGTTAAAATTTAATTCTTACCGGTTGGTTTAATGTTAGTTCACTTGATTTTAAATTAAATGATCAAAGACCTTAGATTTCACCTTATAAAAACGTTAATTTCTGACGGATTCAAAATTTAAATAAAAATATTTAAGAGCTACAGGGAAATGTAAGTGAATAAATATTTAACTGAGATCAAGATATACATTTTTAAGCATAAAATAATGGAAGGTCTCACAAAAGAAAAGAGCTATATAACAAAAAGGAAAGAAGAAGAAAGAGTGCAATAATGCAAATGTAACAATATCTTGACAATTGTTAAACCTGCGATTAGTGTTATACTACGAATTTCTCTCTTCTATTTGAAGTTTTCATTAAAAATTTTAAACAGTGTAAATTAAACTAAAAGGCAAAAATAGGTTTTATAATAAAAATGAAAAAAGAGGATTATCAATAAATTGTAAAAAAAATAAGAAAAGTATTAGCAATACAAACAGAAAAGTTGGCAAAAGCAGTGTACAAAAAGTTCATATCAAAATGACAACTAACCAATAAATAAAGCTACAAAAAATGTTTTTGTCCTCAGAAGTATCTCCCAAATTACAAATTTAATTTATAATCAGATACCCTTCTTTACAAATCAAAGTGTTAATTCTTTTTAAAATTTAAGATCATTGCTGGTAAAGTGCATGGATTTATATACTGGTCATCAATATGTGCACATAGGTTTAACTCTTCAAAAAAGCCAATTTGAAAGATGTCTATATCTCCAGTACAATTATCAGAATTATAGAATTCTATCCTCAGGAAATAACCAGTTGTGAAGGAAAAATAATTATATAGATATGTATTTTACTTATACTTGAAAGAAATTAAGTACAAATGGCTGGCAAGTAGAAAAGGAGGATTAAATAATTTGTATTAAATTTGTATAATTAAATAAATTACTATGCATCTGTTAACATTCATTATCTAAATATGTAATGGCATAGTAATACTGTTTCTGATAATTAAAAGTGAAAATATGAATATAAGAGTATATGTAGATGAATAACCTAATTTTGTATTTATACATAATTTGGCTTTATCCATATGAAGTATGTGTATAGGTGGAAAAACAGAAAAGAAATGTGCTGCCGCATAAGAAAGTCACAGAATTATGAACCTTCTAAAAGTTTTATCTTAATTTTTTTAATTTTCTCTTTTCTCATGAAGATATATACATTCAAAATCAGAAGAAAAAAACACTTTTAAGAAAAATAAGCCCTCAAAGCAAGAATTATGGCAGACATAAAAGTCAAACTCAGGAGAGTCCCATGCTGATAAGAAGAGATTATAAATGTTGTTTCTGCTTCCTGAAGTGCTGATACGTATTCCCTTCTCAGCTTTACATTTTAGCCAGGAGATCCCAAGGCTGGGACTAGGTATTCTCCTGGAATCACTTCTGTCAAGTTGACAAAAGGAGTTCAGGAATAGGGTTGAAAGATGCCATGAGATACTCACTAATCCAAATTGATGTCTAATATGTGTAGCCTGCATGGCTGTCATATGTCATTCTTTGTCTTGCAGAGGAGGGGAAAAGAAAATAGAGTACCATGGGGTATCAAGCATATGTTTTAGTAAGACATTCCCTTAGTAATATGGCAGATAAATCAGTTTTTTGAGACACAGCACGTTCTACAATAGTCTTCCGATGTGGTCTTCAGATGTGTTCAATCACTTATCTTATTCTCTAATATCACAAGCTATCGTATATTAAAAAATTAAAGTGTATTAATTCAAAAAATGAAGAGCTTCAATGCTGAAATTAATGAGTAATGATAAATTAACAGAATCACAGTTCCACAAAATTAAGGTGCTTTAAATGCCTCCTGTGCTTTTAATTAAACTCCCTGTAATACACTATTGGTTCTTTCAAACTATAAAAATAACTGTGTAAATGCCTAATATGCATGTAAAATCGGTATTTCTAAAATTTACTCTAGTATGCATGAGCTAATAACCTTTTTACTTTTAGCAAATTATTATTTAAAAACAAATTTATTTACTAAATATTTGATATGGTGTTTTCTGTCAGAAAATGGAGGTTTACCGAAATTAAACAGCCACGCAATATAACGTTTTTGAGGTCTGCTGGGTGACTGTTGTGAATGACATACACATTTGCAATACTTTTTCTGCCAACAACAGACCTATTGGTGAATCAACGAAGATTGTGGATAAACAAAGTTTTTCCACAAATGAAAAAGAGGCAAAAGAGGATGGAATCAAGAAGAAAGCATGAGGAAAAGTGGGAAGAAAAAAAAATCGACAATCAAGCACTTGAACTTTATCTTCATTTATGAAACATGGCATATTCTGACACTAAATATTGGTATATAAGATGACCAAAGTATAATTCAAATTAACTTTTGAAAAGACGCCAGTGTATCCGATTAAGCTTAATTTTATTTTCGGCAACTTTGAGTCACATTTGGAACATGTTTACCTTCATCTTGAATGCTGACAGTAATACTATAATAATTTGATTTTTGCAAGAGAAGATAACAACATCATACAATTTGTAAAGGCATTAAGATTTATATTTTTAAAACCAAATTATCGC
Organism: Gorilla gorilla gorilla; assembly: GCF_029281585.2. Lineage (NCBI taxonomy): Eukaryota > Metazoa > Chordata > Mammalia > Primates > Hominidae > Gorilla > Gorilla gorilla. Next base: position 158,145,612 of record NC_073224.2, read on the forward strand.
TACCTATGGAGAAGAAAGCTGCTGCAATCAAATTACAATATACTCATGAAACAAAATAAAGAATATCTAAAGTGTCCTAAGAGCAATACAGTTAAGTATTTTCTTAAATAAAATCATTTTTTTGGCCGGGCACAGTGGTTCATGCCTGTAATCCCAGCACTTTGGGAGGCCATGGCAAGTAGATCACGAGGTCAGGAGTTTGAGACCAGTCTGACCAATATGGTGAAACCCCGTGTCTACTAAAAATACAAAAATTAGCCAGGCGTGGTGGTGGGTGCCTGTAGTCCCAGTTACTTGGGAGGCTGAGGCAGGAGAATTGTTTGAACCCAGGAGGCCGAGGTTGCAGTGAGCTGAGACCGCACCACTGCACTCCAGCCTGAGCAACACAGCAAGACACCATCTCAAAAAATAATAATAGTAATTTTTTAAAAATTCATTGCTTTAGCTGGGTGTTAATTTACATAATTTGTGAATTTAGAAAATAAAGTTACATTTGCTATGCAGCGGGCACAAATACACGATTCCTATTAATTTAATGGGAGTTGTGACTCCCATTAGGTTTACAGCCAAATCCCCAAGTACCTTGCTGAAAATTTACCTCCTAGACTTCAACTAATCAAATATACTGAAATGAACAAAAGTAGTCAATTTTGTTAGATTGGGAAATCTGAAATCCCCACAGTAAGTCAATTCAGTGTTATCACAGCACTGGCCATGTAGTTATTCTCAACAAGAAAAGAACCAGGGTATTAGAGTGAAAGAGACAAATTGAAACAAGAGTTTTAAGAGCTCTACTAAACAGAGCATTTATCCCTAAGAGGAAAAATACGTTTTTTTCCAATTTGGTGTAAATTTTTCAAAATTTTTTTCTGAGTATACTGTTGAAAAGAGCAAAAAAGGCTGGGCGCGGTGTCTCATGCATATAATCCCAGTCCTTTGGGAGGCCAAGGTGGGTGGATCACAAGGTCAAGAGTCAGAGACCAGCCTGGCCAATATGGTGAAACCCCGTCTCTACTAAAAATAAAAAAGTTAGCCAGGCATGGTGGCAGGTGCCTGTAATCCCAGCTGAGGCAGGGAGGCTGAGGCAGGAGAATTCCTTGAACCCGGGAGGTGGAGGTTTCAGTGAGCGGAGATCATCCCATTGCATTCCGGCCTGGGAGACAGAGTGAGACTCCATCTCAAAAAAAAAAAGCGCAAAAAGAAAAAAAAAATCCTTTTCTGAAGACTAAAATTATTCCCAAGAAGCCTAATCAGGGGAATAAAGAACAATCTGCAAAGAAACAGACACTAACTCCCAAGAAACAACTGGATACTAACTTCTGAATCATGATCAATCATCTCATCATTTTTTCCAAAAATACTTTTGAAAAAGTTGTACCATGTCTACACCCATGCACCCCTACCCTCACCACAACCACCCCTAAGCACATAAAATACGCAGTGGCTCTTATAGTGTGATGCTGAGCAACACCATCAGCATCACCCTGCAATTTGTCAGCAATGTTAACTAATGCTTGGGCCCCACCGCAGATCTTCCAGCTGATTCTGCTGTATCATCACTTCCAACTACAAGAATTTCCTAACACACATGCAACCATCCAACTATCACTCATCCCAATGCCTCTGTGAATATCATTATTATGGCACTCATCACACTCTTATTACAACTGCTCATTGTCTTTTCCCTCATTATACAGACTATGAACCTCTTCAAAGATTTATTCTATTTATGTGACAGCTATGGATTGAGTGCTTAGTATAAGCCAGGCATTGTTCAGGCACTTGAAGACATCAATGAACAACAATAAAACATCCCTGCCCTTGTGAAACTAGCATACTGCATGTTGTGTGTGTGTGTGCGTGTGTATGTGTGCGCACATATATACACAAATATGTGAATAAATGTACAGATTTTGTTATATGCGTGTGTAAATCAAAGAATGAAAGAAAAAAGGAGGAATGAACACAGTAGTCTGAATTACATTAATCTTTCTTAAATGTAACCTTGGAGAATAAAGTTACTAATCATTCCACCAAATTCAGACCATTCTGAAGGAAATATCTATATGCCAGAAACAGTTTTCACTATTTCATATCTAACCCCTAAATCTGCCTTTTTTTCTTCTACCCAAATAGTGAAAAGACCCTACAGACACACACTTTTTAGAGAGAGAACATTAACTCAAGTCATTATAAAATGTACTTAGGGAACTTAAAAGTACAGTAAAAACTGGCAAGAAACTACTTCTACAACTGTTATATTTTCTTGATTTATATAAAATAAATACATAAAGCTGTTTCTGGCATGTCTCACATTTATACCTGGCGTAACATTTTTCTTTGAAATAAGGATAAGCAACAATGTAATTTGAGGTAATTAAGTAAAATTTTGACCAATAAAATCTAATTACATATTCACTGCATAAAGAATTCAACCTGAAATCTGTATTACTGATTTTGCTGAAGAAGTACTATTATTTGTAACTTGTCACTTGAGCAAGCCTTCATGTGTCTAACTTATGCTTGCCAAGGCTCCATTATATAGCATAATTTAATTCTCTAGGACACAAAAATTCAATTTACTTTCTACTTACTGATACATGATTCCACAGTGGGTACCATGCTTATAAAAACTGGCCAAAAGAATCAAAGCATACAACAAAACTGACTTTTCAAGAATCTGAGATTAGTTCTCTAGAAATAAAATCAATTATAAGAAAAATTTACAAAATATTTTGCAAGTTTGGTCTGTATAAAATCATTTTTATTTGGAAATTCTAAATATAATTTTCCCCAAAATACATTGTAGGAAAGGCTTAGAGAATATGTAAAATATTAATCCTATTTTACAGAAACAGGTAAACTTTAATGGGTAAGACTTGATTCTTACACAAACAGGTAAATTTTAATGGGTAAGACTTGATTCAAAATAGAGATAGGTAGATATAACAATTAAACCTTTGTATAATTAGCTTTTTGCCATGGTCAAACTTTAAAAATGCTTAGTGATTTGCCCTTTTATGTGTACACAAAATATGACATTTATAATGTTTGCCTGAACACAGAGTAGGTCCTTATGAATTTGGAAATGTATGTCTCATTATGTACCGATGTAAAGCAAATCCAAAATTATGTGAAGCCTTTAAAATCATGTACCAAGGTAAAATACAACTGTAACAGGAGGAAAAAAAAGATCTAAAAAGAAAGGCATAACCCATGGCTATTCTATGGTATACACGCTTGTTTTTTAAACAAAATCTTAATTAGTTGCCATTACTTAAAAATCCTAATGTTTGATTTCTACTGAAAGTCAGAAGACTGGAAAAACCAAGCTAAATACTGGAATGGTAATCACAGGTCCTCTGACAAGCACTTTCTTGTCTGACCTCAAGTCGAATGTTCTCAAGGCACCAACAGGTATTTAAGGTTTCAATCCCTGCACAAGACCATGAGCTTCTCAAGAGTAAGAATCGTGCCTTCATGCATGGTTACAGCAGCACAACTGCAAAATCGTGGAACCAACCCAAATGCCCATCAATCAACGAGTGGATAAAGGAACTGTGATGTGTGTGTTGTGTGTATTTTATATATATATATATATATATATATATATATATATATACACGATGGAAAATATATATGATGGAAAATATATATATATGATGGAAAACATATATATATATGATGGAAAACATATATATATGATGGAAAACATATATATATATGATGGAAAACATATATATATGATTATATATATATATATATGATGGAATACTACTCAGCCATAAAAAGGAATGAATTAACAGCATTCGCAGTGACCTGGATGAGACTGGAGACTATTATTCTAAGTGAAGTAACTCAGGAAGAGAAAACCAAACATCCCATGTTCTCGCTGATATGTAGGAGCTAAGCTATGAGGACACAAAGGCATAAGAATAACACAATGGACTCTGGGGACTTGGGGGGAACAGTAGGAGTGGGACAAGGGATAAAAGACAACATATATGGTGCAGTGTATACTGCTTGGGTGATGGGTGCACCAGGATCTCAAAAATCACCACTAAAGAACTTACTCATGTAATCAAATACCACCTGTGCCCCAATAACTTACAGGAAAATAAAAAATAAAATAAACAAAAAAAGAACCGTGCCTTATGCATTATTTTTCCTTGTGTATTTTTGAATCCTAAGCATGCAGCTCAATTTAATCACTCAATAAATGAGGAAAAAGGGAAGAAATCACTCAGGAAAACTTATCTGAGTTTACCTGCAAGAACCTAGAAACTGGTATAAAAAGAAGTATAAAAAGAACTAAACTGTAAGATGTTAAAAGGTTACAATCATGTAAGGGCCCAAAAGAAACGCAATGGCTGAAGGTTAAATTCATATCTGCCTTCCTATGCCTTCTTACCTAACGTTGATTGGCTTTCTCTATAGATGTTCACAGAGCATTATCTGCTTTCTGGCAATAAAGGACTATCATGTCATGTAAGACTTTCTAAGACAAGCCCATGCAATACTGGATCAATGTTCTAACAGTGTGTATTAACTGTGTAAACTCTTACAATTAGCAGTTAGCAGTATGGGTTCGTCCCAGGTTCTTTTTACCCGTAGGAGGGAAGTGCTTCAGAAGCAATACCCCCTGGCCTGATGAGCCAAAAATGAAATTTCTCCTAACAGCAGATATGAATCCTGACCTGATAGATGACACTGAAAATAAAGCTGCAGTATCTCATGAAAAAACTCTCTGTTTGCTAGCCCCCCACTGAGTTAAGCTACTGTGCAAGCAAAGTGATCTCTAACTTGATTAGAAATTTTTTCATTATGTGGACTAATGAGCCATTGGTCCACACCTGGAATCTTTTTTAAATGTATAAAAACATTCAAACCTAACAGCAGGAATTCAGTTAGGTTTTCTTCCCCAAAAACGAGATGTAAAATCATCAGACTACACACAAGATTTTCACAACAATCCAAGCCAGAAATTTATATTATTAAACACAATTCCTGTTCACTGTTTATCATGATAGTATTATTCATTCACACAGATTACATATGATGTTAGATATGATGCATCTTCAGTTCTAAAGCAAAGAGCAATGTCATCTGAAAATAAAATATTAACCCAAAGATTGTAACTTCCAAGTGTGACTTAAATCCAAGTGAACACTATTTACTTTCTGAATACAGAAACTCTTATTTTAAGTATTTCTAAATTTGTTATTTATTTAAATTATATTACATTATATCAATATACTGAACGTAGGGGACTGGAGGGACAAGGAGAACATGATAAAATATAACTTTGGAACAAGCAATTCAAGTAAAATTCTTTCAGCAAAATTAAAACGTTAACATTTTGAAGCTTATTACACAGACAATGGAATAATACACTTCTATTAGTTGACAGTATGCCCCTTTTCCACCTATCATTTTAATAATAGGTATAAGTGAGATCACTTAAAAGTACATATAAAATCAATTTTTTAATTCTTAAACTTTTTTCAAGAATTGGAATTTTTTTAAATCCATTATAATTTATATGCATTTCTCAGAGATTTTATACCCTTCACAAACTTTACAAGATTAATACATTTTCGTGCCAATAACTGCCACTATCAACTAGCTATAAAATTTATACATCTTAGCTCCATATTAACTTCTAGCCTGCTCTAAAAAACCCCTGCATGTGTATTGTTTTCATGTGGAAATAATATTTAAGACTAAGAAAACAATGGATTCCAGAAATCTATATAGTTAATAAATGATGGTTCCAATTATTTCATTAGGCTTCAAAAGTATATTTATTTCTTTAAAAATCAGGTCTGTCTTGAAAAATACACTCATTACTATTCCTAGATTTTAAAAATGTTTAATGCAATAGTGCTTAAGAAAAACTCCACATCTATTTTTAAGTACAAAGAAATAGTTACATTTCTGCAAATTTAACATTACAAAGAATATACATATACACACACATATACAGCTAAAGATATAAACAACATAAAAAGATGAACTATTATTAAAATGTAAGTTTTCATAAAAGACTACATATTTTAACTTAGGAGTTTTAGAATTATGCACACACTTAAGCAAATGTAACTAAAGATGAAAATTTCCACAAAATACTTTCCATTTTACTAAAATAAATGTAGTGAATAAATGTAAAATGTATACCAAAACAGAGCTTTCATTTAGTTCCCTCGGGATTATTTAGAATGGTTATATTTCATAAATGCACGTAAAATATAAATTCACATATCTAGCACTTTCTATATCATATCTGTGTTATCAAAAGAACTCAACCACCTAATAAACAATTCAATATTCAGGAAATAATTTTAACACCTATTTTTAAAATAATAAACAAATATTCTAGGTACTTCCATATTAAGAAGATTGTATAGTTCAAGTTCTCCTGGATTTAAAAAACAAAATGTAAACTGGATCTTACCTTCTGTATTTGGTAAGAAGCTGATTACAATGATAAACCACAGACTTCGCATTCTGCAACCAGAAGACACCATTATTGATCCCTTTAAATATTTTCTTTGTATTCCTTAATGAATCTAGTTATAAATGCCCAGCTTCATCAAAACCATCAGTCTGCATCATTGATCTTCATATCTGAAAAACAAACAAATCCATCACTTACTCTATGGTCTTTCTACATAACAAAACAATTCTCTCTCTCCGTTCCTCTCTCTCTCTCCTGAACACAAAACATATTTTGATTCTATGTCCACTATGGAAGCTGCTCCTATACACTGGATATCTGAATCTTACATTCTGAAAACAGTCAAAAGCCCAAAAACGTTGACTGCCTTTTTGACAGTCAAATTGCCAAAATTTGTACATGGCAAAATAATGCCATATACAAAGGGATTCTGAAAATGCCACCTTCCTAATCACCAAATCAAACTTATTTCCCTGACTGCTAGGTATTTACAGCCCCTATGGATCCAGTTCTCCAAACTGGAGAGTGTACAAAAACTTCAGGCGTATGACTTAGTATTTCTCGGCTTCTAGGATCACATGAGACCAGGTCATTTGCTGGGTTCTGTCCAAGTGTTTTACTTCTTTCTGAGGTCGTGTGAGGAATCACAGCAAACATTAGCCTTATAATGCACATAAAATGAAGGCATTTCCCAAATATATCCAGCCTCCTCATTTAGCCTCTGAGGGAAAGGAAATCACAAACTTTTCTGTTAAAGGAACATCTTACAGTTTCTTCATGTTCATTGCCTATTATTTTATTCTACATAATACTCTTACACCAAGTTTTCTCCAGTTATCCTTAACCTGCTGCAACTAAAGAGTTTTACAAAGTGCAGCAGGGAGGGAACTCTTCCCTCCCTTTCTGAGGTTGCATACATAACTCAGTAAAACAAACTCATTACATCATTTCGATGCTGTCACTAAACCATAGAGAAAATTTAGAAAACAAAATTTTCCTGATAACTTTTGAGTTCTTGCACATTATCTGACCTACTGTGCATTTACTACATGCTTCATGTAGCTTATCACATGGGATGCTATTAGCAGTACACTACATTCTACTATCAGTTCATTATAATGTAACCTGAATGGAAAAGCAGGCAGATGTTAAATGGTTTGAAACACTTATTACCTATAAAGGTACTATCTTGCTTTATTAAGAACACAACAAAAATAATGTAAGAAATTAATCTGAAATCATTCAGGCCCACAGTTTCAGATGTAAATGCTTCCCTAAGGATCCCTCTATGACCCAGAATTGGCCCAAGTTTTAGCTCTCTCTGAGAGCATTGAAGACACAGGGGAGAGGGAGGCATCACCAACATCAGTATTATGCCATTTAAGAACACCTCAGATGCTTATCTGTCCAAAGAAACAAAGGAAAATGCAAACTTCCTAAAAAGAAGAATGATGTATCTAAAATTAATCTGATGGAGACACATGGCACACATCCCTGCAAAACTAGCTGGCTGGCTCTGAACATTTTTCACTCTGAGCTCCCAGAGACTATTCAAAGGTAACCAAAACCAAAAGTGAACCTGCAGTTTACAACTGCTGTAGCAACGTGCCTGCCTTAAACCTGAAAGTTATTCTATATAAAGCATTTTAAAAAGTCAGATAATCTCATGGCTTGTCATATTTAAAAGGCCATCAATGAACAATTTCTTATATTCTTACAGTCTGTTCGATGATCTGATCAAGCAATCAGAATAACTTAAACGCATGGATGAAGTGCTGCAAGTAAAATTAAGTCAGCCTTTGGACCACTCTAGATTCCAAGCAAAGAATTTTTACTGTCCAAGTTTTCATTGTTTGATTTGAATGAGCTAGTGCCTACAGGCAGCTTGCCCACATGCTCAACTCTTGCACACGTTTCCACTTTCTTAAAGTGATCCAAGATCAGTCTGTCTTCAGTCATCCACTATTCAAAGAGCCCTTGTTTGTGGGAAGGAGGAGGAAGGAAGAAATCAGGGACTGATGACTGCTTTGTAGGAAACAGCTGCCAAGATAGGAAAACCTCTGTTCCTGAAGGGAAAAAGGAGGAGGAAACCACACAATCAAGACCTCTACTGTGGTCTTTGGCCAGGAAAGAATATCTTATGAAAATTTTTATATACTAAAAATTCAGTGTATTCTGAAGGTTTGAGAATGTGAAACACAATTTTAAAAATACATATCATTCAATTATGAGACTTCGTGTAAGTGGTTGTTTCTGACAAATGGAAACAGGTTCTAGAATGTATAAAATCATGGCTTCTTTTATGAAAATAAAGCTTAAGTCAATCTGCTTGTGTAATGAATAAGTAAAAAAAAAAGTCAAATTTATTTTTACCATTCTACAACCTGTGCCCAATCGCTTTTACATCAAATAAAATTATTTCCAAAACCTCAAGCTTTAAGTGCAATTTGGAAACTAAATCAAAAGATTTTACGGCTGTGACCCAAGTTTTAAACAACCTTCCATTAAACAAATGTTAATGAAAGTTGAAATACCTAACAAACCACAATCAGCTAAGAATAGAATGAACAAATAATCAAATATCATGACACTAATCCCAAGAAGGCATTCCTTCTAAATAATATTGGAGCCAAACCACTGGCATAGATAACAGCTAACATTTGTCCTTCAAATTCTGTAACTGCAAAAAGCTCAATAACAGCATTTCACAAAGCAAAACAAAAACAAGTAACAAAACCAGAAAAGGTCTATTAAATTTCCTTTCAACAAACAGAAAAGATTACTTCAAATGATTCCCACATTAATAACTTTCTTTTGATTTTTAGAAAACCTTTTTCCAAGAACATCAAAGAGCTTAGGATGAAGTGGGGGAGGAACTGGGAGAATAGAGGTGTAGTGCATGGTGAAGCTCCTGGCAATGCTTGCTATGTAGTAGTTCATTTCTTAGTAAAACAAGATACAACAGATTTCTACTTAAACTATAAATGACTATGACTTTCAAAAATCCAAACCACTTCTAACGTACAACCTACTCCCACCTCTGCTTTTTCCTTATCCTTCAAATAAGATTCAAACAATTTCATCCTAATCTTGTTCCTATAAACCACAAACCATTGTCTACCAAACCTCTGTCATTTTTTTTGATCTAAGTATCCTATTACCCTGTCATGTAAAAAGTCCATTAATGCATCATTACTACCAAACCTTCCAAAGCTGAGCAGTAACTTCCAGGAATATGCTTCAGCTGTGTATGTCCCAACAGCCCTCAACGTTTTGTACACTACGTGCAATGTACAGTCAGCTGCAGTCTTTCAGACAGTAACCTGCTTCCATTTATTAGCTGCATTAAATATCCCGCGCCTAAAACTGTCAGCAAAATTACTTAAAAGGACAACACCGCTAACTAATTTTAAGTCACATATTTACATTACATTACCAGGAAATCACATCTAGCCTTATTATGTGATGAGGCTTATTTAACAAATGTAGAAAAAATAAAATGTTTATTAATAAGCATCACTGAAATAGAGTATAACACATTTCAAATTAATAAGGGCAAAAGAAAATTAAACTACAATTTTCTAAAACTGGTTAACTAATGTTGATATTCCACCAGGAGCAAAGCCACCATAAGGAGTTCTATCTAAAGCTTTATTTTTGGTTTCTACTCATGGACAGTGAACTACTGCAAACACTGGCTATTAAGCCCAAAACAGTTACAACATGAAGAGAACAGGAAAAGAAAAGAGCCAGCTAAGCATGAGAACTACCAAAGTCACCCATCCTTGTTATTATGCACTAATGCTGTGTAAAATGAAACATTCATGTTTTAGGTAAGCCTAAATTCTATGTACTAAATATATGTCAACTCTAAATGAAAATTGAAGTTAGCTTTACAAAATCAGTCTCAGATCTTATTTGCGTCATAAAATTATAATCATTGTGAGACAGAATTTACTAACAAAAGCCGCTTTTCTGTATTTTACCAAAACAAACAAACACAAAAAAGGATGACACTAACCCAATTCTGCCTTTTCATTTTCTATGCAAAGTCTTAGAAAATGAAAAAATAAATTATAGTTTTATTTCACTTTAGCTGAACCTCAACCAGCTTATTCACTTTTCAGAAATATTTTATGTGTAATCTTTACAGACTAGACTTCCCCTTCTTAACATCAGAGAACAACACATCATTACCCCTGGGAGTTTTCCTTCAGTAAGTAGCTAAGGAAACCCTTGCTATCCCTAATCAGACAGGCTTTCTTAGAAGCTTCAGACATTCAGCATTCTTTGGGGTTTGAGTTTATTTTCTTTTCTTCACATGGATGGGGCTGGGGCTGGCAATGCTCACAGAGATTTTAAAACCACGTGGCCAGCCACTAGTCACCACCCTCTTTCTTCATCTTCTTTCTGCAGGCACTGCTATCAAGTCTAGAGGACATTAATTAAACTATTTATACAAAAGTCCCCTTAATATTCATCATTGGTCTTACCCTTTACTAAAATTTCTTCATTTCGCAGACATAGTAGACACTCAGGAAATATTTCTAGTCATGGTACTTGTAATTCAATTCAAAAAAACTGCATGAGGACTCTAGACTATTAGAAAGTTCAGGCCCGGCAAGGTGGCTCACTCCCGTAATCCCAGAACTTTGGGAGGCCAAGGCAGGTGGATCACGAGGTCAGGAGTTCGAGACCAGCCTGACCAACATGGTGAAACCCCGTCTCTACTAAAAATACACAAAAAATTAGCTGGACATGGTGGTGCGTGCCTGTAATCCCAGCTACACAGGAGGCTAAGGAAGGAGAATTGCTTGAACCGGAGAGGTGGAGGTTGCAGTGAGCCGAGATCGTGCCGCTGCACTCCAGCCTGGGTGACACAGTGAGACTCAATATCAAAAAGAAGAAAAGAAAGTTCGGAGGAAATACAATGTCTTAAAATTGGAGAGGACTGCCATTTAAAAATAACTTTTTCTTTACCTCAAATTGGGAAAAAGCTAACTTCTGTGTTGTCTGAAATACTGTAAGATACATATCACTAATCCTTACCAAAAAAGCAAGATCAGTATTATAAAGGTCAGAAATCTGAGGCTCCGAGAGGTAAAATAACTCAACTGAAATTACTCAGCTAATAAGCAGCAGAGCTTAGATCCCAATCAAGGCTATCTACAAAGCCATTCTTTCCACTATTCACCAAATTATTCCTTCAACAAATATTTACTGAGCACCTATTACATATGTTGTGTACTGAGGAAAAAAAGAAACAAAATTTCTCATCCACAGGGAGATTACACTGTACTTTAAAAATAACTCGTCCTAATTAAAACCTGTAACTGCCTTGCACGCAGGCTCCCAAAAAATTACAGCTAAACTAGATAGATAACAGTGTGCTTACTCTTCCATGCAATTTTCCCAACAACCTTAAGAAATATATCCATTTTATCTTAAAAGCAGAAAACTTAACCTACTCAAGGAAAGTAAGCAAGCAGAAGGGCTGAGAAATAAGCCCATGTTCTAAAATCACTACTGTTACTAATTATGTAGACCAGATAAACTTATTTTACTATCTTTTCCTTTAGAATAAAAAAATGAATACAGAACAAAATCATCTTGAGATATGAAAGTGAGGAAACACCAAAAGAATAGTGAGTTGATTTTTAAAATGTTTACATGAGCTAATCATCCCTTAGGTAATAACAGCTAAATATTAACTTAATTTTTACTATTTCCAGTTGAGCTATCTTAATTTACTCATTTATATTACTAAAGTGCCTAAATTATATAAGTTAACTAATTACACTGATAAATTTTATCAACCAAACTACTAGAGAAGTTGTTCATAGTAAGTCCAAAGAATAAATATATAAATATTTCCTCCAATATAACTAGCAATGCATCTTTAATAGTCATGGAACAAATGTTTTAATATTAACATCTACAAGATTATGGACTAATCATCATTCGGGTAAGTATAACAGAAAAAACTCAACGTGGCTCACTCATAAGATGCAATCTTATGTTTGGCTCACTGCACTGGATCCTTTGTTCATAAATCACCATTACTAGCCATTCCCTGAATCAATATTCAAATTCCCTCTTGGTCTATATACACAACCACTAAATGAAATAATAATGACCCAGGATCTGTCATATATTAGATCATCAATATCACCATCAATATCACCATCAATATCACCTTAGAGGTAGTGAGGTAATCTGAGTAAAATACATCAAATGATCTTAAAAATAAATATGAAAAATTGGCCGGGCGCGGTGGCTCACGCCTGTAATCCCAGCACTTTGGGAGGCAGAGGCAGGTGGATCACCTGAGGTCAGGAGTTCGAGACCAGCCTGGCCAATGTGGCAAAACCCCGTCTCTACTAAAATACAAAAATTTGCCAGGCGTGGTGGCGGGCACTTGTAATCCCAGCTACTCAGGAGGCTGAGGCAGGAGAATCGCTTGAACCCGGAAGGTGGATGTTGCAGTGAGCAGAGATCAGGCCACTGCACTCCAGCCCGGGAGACAGAGCGAGACTCCATCTCAAAAAAATAAAATAAAACATAGATATATGTGAAAAATTAACTATAAAGATACACAGTAAGAAGCTGAAGTTTTGTGAAGTGCTATAGCACACTGCCTTTGTAATTAAATGATACAATTCATTTGCAAACTATGTCAATATAGTGTTATCTAAACTTACATTTCTTGCCTTTAACATAAAGTAGATCACATTAGCACTATAATTTCATGTATGTCCAGTCAAGTCAATGAATATCCAGTGAGTACTTCCTACACATTTTTAATGGATATCCAGTGCTAAAACGAGTGTTATTCATTAATTTTTTTTACCTTATGTATTAACTGGTCCTGTGTTAGGTTCTAAAGGTATTATAAAACAGATTAAGATATAGCTGCCACCTTCAAGAAATTAATAATCTTATGAGAATTAAATATGCAAGAAAATGACCAAGATCCAAAATAAGCATTAAATAATAATTACTAAACCTCCCAAAACTTAATGGTAATAAATGTGATGAGAAGCTAAGAGAAGTAACTAACAGCAGTTTCTGGATCTGTGTTTCCTTGAGACGTGTACCTAGATCAATCAGTCATCTTAATGAAGAGGTCAAGATCCAGATCAAGAGCACACTATAGAATCGTGGCTCAACCTGCCCCTACAAGGACTGCAGTAGCAAGCATCTAGGTCTCAAGTTCAGCAACTATATAAGGGTAGGAAGAGATTATAAATCTATGATTCAATCATTTTCCAATTTTCCCAATGATAAATTTATGGTCCTGATTCTACCTTAAGTAATGTTAAGGAAGCCATCTGGGGGCTTCTGCAATATGTTTAACTAAGGACTTGTCTCTTCTATCAAAATATGTCTCGGCAATTATTCTAATTCATATCTTAAAAAGAAGCAACTGTTTCAGAAAATCTTTGTTTTTGAAATCTACTTATAGATTATTATATTGACAGGAATATTATAATAACCTGAAGCATTTAGCTCACATATTTCACACTCTGCCTTCCTGGGAAAACTACAGATAATGAAAATTCAAAACATCAGGGACTTCTTTAAGAAAGAACAAGTTTCTATGCCTTAGCTGGGGTTAGTCCCGATTATGCCAAATGTTCCATACCATTTATATCTGTGTCTACAAGTAGAACTCAAAATAAAAGGATTTTCTTGAGTTGTACAGAAAAGGAATATACCAATTATTTCTAAATAATTAACTTAATTAATAGTACTAAAGATAAAGCTAGAGTCTAAGTGAATGAACAGAATAGATTCTTTGGCTTCCCATGTCAGCCTGAAACTCTGTGTTTGGTGTAGCTGATTCCTCTAAGAATATTAGGAGATGTATCACACCTGTAATCTCAGCACTTTGGGAGGCCAAGGCAGGTGGATTGACTGAGGTCAGGAGTTCGAGACCAGCTTGGCCAATGCGGTGAAACCCCGTCTCTACTAAAAACACAAAAATTAGCCAGGCGTGGTGGCAGGCGCCTGTAATCCCAGCTACTCAGGAGGCTGAAGCAGGAGAATCGCTTAAACCCAGGAGGAGGAGGTTGCAGTGAGCCAAGATAGCGCCACTGCACTCTAGCCCGGGCAACAAGAGCAAGACTTCGTCCCAAAAAAAATGAAAAAAAAAAAATATTAGGAGATTTAGATGAGGCGGTAAGAAAAATATTCATGGACACACCTATTAAGAAACAGTAACAGACTGTGTCATTTTGAGTGGCTGTTAGGTATGAAAAAATTAAAAACCAAAAGGTCTTCCATTAAATTAAAATTTATGTTTTAGTGCTTCTTAACTACTCAAACATGGAGTAGGAGAGGTATGTGGTTTTTAGAAAAGAGCTTTTTCAACTTTAAAATATAATTTTATAACCTATTAAAATTTCAAATAACATGAAAGTAGTAATAAAGCAGTGATGTTTAATAAAAAAGAAACATAGGTTATAAAAAGCAGAGAAAAATGACTAGAAGCTTGAATTACTTGCCAAGAGTCCTTCATGTGGTAACAGACTAATGTATTTTTGCAACATTTTAATGGTTTTTAAAATGTTTCAATTCAGAAAACTTTCAGGAAAAATATCACTTATTATTGCTACTCCACATATAAAGAAAAGCAAAAATCTGCTTAAAAAAAAAACATTTCCAATGATGATAAAAACTACTGAATTTTCCAATCTCTTGAGCTTAAAATTATCAATTATATTCCACTACATTTGTAAGGATTAGAACCAACATTTTATGCAGATTGAGACAGTCAGATCAGAAGTTAGGTAACTCTTTCTATGGAGGACCAGACAGAAAATATTTTAGGCTTTAAGAGTGATATGGTCTGTGCCATAACTATGTATGTCTGCCACTGCAGTGTGAAAGGTGCCACAGGCAATGCACACCGAAATGACATTGGCTGTGTGCCAATACAACTTTACTTACAAAACTGATGGCTAGCCATAGTTTGCCCAACCCGTTTATAGATGAACAATCCTAAGACCAAGATAACTGGATGCAGTTCAGTCACATAATGAACTAATAACTATTCATATCTGCCAAAATAATCAAATCAACTTCAGTCTATTATTTTAAGAAATTAAATGTTAATGTAAAGGTAAATTAACCATACTAGAATGAGAAAAAGTAGCATTATTTACTGATCAAAACAAATTAGAGTTTCAGGCCAGGTGCAGTGGCTCACACCTGTAATCCTAGCACTTTGGGAGTCCGAGGCCGGTGGACTGGCTGAGGTCAGGAGTTCGAGACCAGCCTGGACAACTTGGTGAAATCCCATCTCTACTAAAAATGCAAAAATTTGCCAGGCGTGGTGGCACCACCTGTAATCCCAGCTACCCTGGAGGCTGAGGCAAGAGAAATGCTTGAAGTGGGGAGGCTGAGGGTGTAGTGCGCCAAGATCGCACCACTGCAATCCAGCCAAGGTGACGAAGAGAGATTCTATCTCAAAAAAAAACAATTCGTGTTTTCAGTGTGTGTATAACAGAGCCATATGTATACCTTAGAGTGTTCGGGGAGAAATTCTGGAAAAGAAAACAAAGGACATTACCACAGTAACTTATCTTACTACTTTGTTTGGCATGAGAGTATATAAAACCAATCAAAATAGTAAATAATGGGAGAATGAAAGGTGATGAGGTTTGGACAAGACCCCTGAGGTATTCTTCCATTAGCATGATGGTTTCGAAGAGCTGCTGGTAAAAGTGGCTTCAAACTCTTGAAATTCCTGTCACCATAGCTACTTACCCACATGAAATACTGGATATATCCCAGATCCACATTACATTCAACAAGTAAATGCTAAATTCTAATTTGCTAAGTTTCTTGTATAATGCTAAAAGTTCCACAAGGCCAACATCACCAATCTTATTCCAAATAATTATGAAGTCACAATAAATGCAAACATTTCTTTGAAACATATATTTAGAGCTTTCCAATTCCCTATATGCAGACTCCCCTCAATGAAAATATCCTGATTGTTATTATTACAGTAAATATTTTTTATTTTTCATAAGTCTACTGTTCCTTAAAATTTAAGTCAAACTATAACATATCATTCGTAAAAGTAACATTTTTAACCTACAATTAACAAGTATCACACTGAAATAAATCAAGGCTAAATATTTCTATCAACATTATATATATAAGACAAAAGAGTGGAGAAGGTTACAAATTTTTAATAACATTATATTATGGTAGTAATAATCTAGGTGTTTGACTGGAAGTGAAGTGGATTACTGTAAATGAAATTTTAAAATGTCCTTTCCATTTTACAGATAACACAAAATGACTTTTTTTCATGTCTCTGACGATAAGGATAAATTTGCCACACATTTAAATGGTGCCATCACCCTTCCCATCCTGGCTCATGAATTAATAATTCAGTGACATTAATACAAGAAGATAAATGATAAAAAGGTTAAGGCGAAGGGCCAACCATACACACATACTTCTTTTAGCACAGTTAATACTTCTCTGCTAAATTATAGCTAAAACTTTTTAACAGTTTTCAGTAGCATTTTTACAATCTAAGTTGCAGCTTATGCACACACAATTTCACACAATTCAGGCTTAATAAATCTCCTGCTGGTACCAAACAGTCATTCTAGGGGATTAAAGTGCAACATCTGTTAATATTAATAATGTTTTATATAGTCATATGTATTAAAGAAGCCTCTACTCCATTATTAGTCTCCTGAAAAACCTTCTAGACCAATATACTAATTTAGCATGAATTATACATATAACCTTCAATTGCTAACTTACAACAAAGAAATGCATTAGTGTGAAATGGTAAAAGAAAATCACATCTACTGTGAAGTAACAGATTTTCTTTAAACCAAGTTTACTAAATATATATGTGCATGTATGCATGGATACACATACAAACAAATGAAATTAGCCTAGTCTCCAATAGTTTTGAAACCAAAAATCCTCTGGAGCATTATTCATCTTAAGTTTGGGTAAAATATAGCTCTGTCAATACAAAAGGTACTTCATTTTAAAGAGGTACACATTCACTGTTCTATTGATTCTTACCCTGAAATACCTTAATCCTCTTCCCATTGCTTTCAATCCCTCTGTCCTAACATCTTTCTTTCTGAACATCTGCAAAAATCTCAAAGCTGATTTATCACCTTCCATCCATCTTGCCAGCCTCTAGTAATCTTCCTAATTTCACCCTAAACCATAAATGTGTATAAAACTGGAACAAACTCTAAAAATAATTTTATATGGAAGAGCACAATTGGGGTTCTGACTTGACAAAGGTTGATCTCAGAAATGTTTCTAAAATGTCTCCAAAAGTACATGTATTATTATTTCACTCTAACTTAGCACAACAAATCTAGTATGTCTTTTTTTTTTTTTTTTTTTTTTTTGGAGACAGGGTCTGGCCAGGTGCGGTGACTCAAGCCTGTAATCCCAGCACTTTGGGAGGCCAAGATGGGCGGATTACAAGGTAAGGAGAGATCGAGACCATCTTGGCCAAGATGGTGAAATCCCGTCTCTACTAAAATACAAAAAATTAGTCAGGCATGGTGGCGTATGCCTGCAATCTTAGCTACTTGGGAGGCTGAGGCAGGGGAATCACTTGAACCTGGGAGGTGGAGGTTGCAGTGAGATGAGATTGCGCCACTGCACTCCAGCCTGGCAACAGAGCAAGTCTCCATCTCAAAAAAAAGAGAAAGCATCTTGCTCTGCTGCTCAGCTAAGAGTGCAGTGGCACGATCATAGCTCAATGCAGCCTTAAACTCTTGACTCAAGCAATCCTCCCACATCAGCCTCCTGACAGTGGGGACCACAGACATACCCACTACAACAAAAAAAAATTTTTATTTATTTATTTTTGATTTTTAGTATGTCATAGAAACAGGACTCTATGTTGTCCAGGCTTGTCTAGAACTCCTGACCTCAAGTTATCCTCCCGCCTTGGCTTCCCAAACTGCTGGTGTTACAGGCTTGAGCCACTGTGCCCAGCCCTATTGTATCTATTTTAACAACAGGAAAGTTGCAACTGGGGCTGGAATGAAAGGGGAATGGTAATTGAAAGTCTGAAAGACAGAGAGAGAGAGAGAGAGAGAGAGAGAGAGAGAGGAGAATTAAAAAGCAAAACTGGAAACGGAGCCCAAACAGATGAAACTTCAAAAATACTTAATTCAGCACTGTTTCTGTCAAACTTACTTGCTCAATATTTCTGAATATACCTCTGAAACTGACTTTTACTCAAGATTTTTTATTCACATAGAAAACATCTTTCCCCTCCACCTAATAAACTTCAGAATAAACTTGATAGTTTAAAAACCACCTGTGCCATAAAGCCAACCTTACTGCCTCAAACTGAAAAATAACCTCTCCCTCTCCAGATTCTTACTGCCATTATCTGTTGTCATTTGTACAGTAGTTGCTATTGGGTTATCTTGAGTCCTCTTCAATTAAGCTTTTAAACTAGTTTTAAAATGTCTTTTGCAGCCAGGTGCAGTGGCTCATGCCTGTAAATCCCAGCAATTTGGGGAGCCAAAGCAGGAGGATGGCTTGAGCCCAGGAGTTCAAGTCCAGTCTAGGCAAATTAAGAGACTCCATCTCTACAAAAAATTAAAAAAAATAGCTGGGCATGGTGGCATGTGCCTGTAGTTCCAGCTTCTTGGGAGGCTGAGATGGAATGATCGCTTGAGCCCAGGAGTTCCACACTACAGCGAGCTATGATCAGGCCACTGTACTCCAGCCTGGACAACAAAGAGAAAGACCTTGTCTATAAATAAATGAATAAATAAAATGTCTTTTATTGAAATTTTCTATGTTTATCTTTCTTCAAGATAAATCTTTTCAAACCAAGCCTAAAAAATTTTTTGGGTACATACTTTGTTCAAGGCACTGAGGCTTAAACTGCAAGTAATACAATGATTCAGAAGATACAGAAATGACACAAATGCACAAATAATGTCACGAATTTATGTAATGTAATTAAGAGAGTAAGTGCTCCTTATGAACTATGACTTTCGCTTATCACTTTGTGATTCTGATGACTAGTATAATATCCTGGTAATTAAAAAAACACATCAAATATATTAACAAACTTTCTGGAAAATATTTAAATTTTTGAAATATTTCTTTTTTAGCAAATATATCTACACTTGAGAAAGACCATCCTTTTTTCACTTCCTGGTTTTCTTTTTTAAATATTATGTAATTTGCTCTTATGTTCTTGGGTCATAGAAGCTTACTCTCACTTCTATACCTTTCTTGGTATAGTTATACTGTTCCTTCTGCCTGGAAACTCCTCTGCCACTTGTCCCTTGGCTAACTACTGTTCCTTTTCCAAGACTCAGTTGGGTCCATCACTTGACTGTCTAACTGACTGGTTCCCTAAACCTCCACCACACATCAGGGGTACAGTGTCATTTTTGTCCATAGTACAGAGTGCTCATCCCTATCACAATGTAACATTTTCAAAAGATGGTGAGCTAACTGAACACAGTTATGATGAAAGATGGCTTTCATGTCTATCACTTCAGTGCTACCTTACCAGTGAGTATAACCCATGCATAGTGCCTGACAAACAGCTAGCACATAATAAATGTTTTTGACAATAAGAAACATAGGAGGGAGACAGGGACGGAGGTGGGGGGAAGGAGGGAGACAGGAAGAGGGGGAGGGAAGGAAAGAGGGAGGGGGGAGGGAAGGAAGGAGGGAGGGAAGAAGGAAGGAAGGAAGGAGAGAAAAAACGGGAAGGAGAGAGGAAGGGAGGCAGGCATGAATAAATGAACTGAATTACGGAAACTAACATGAATAGTGGAAAGAATAAAGCAAAGTGGATGGAATTCAGAAACTCATGTGAAACAGAATTTTTTAAAACTGGAAACTTTCATCTTTGCCTGTTGGTGTAAGAAAGTTTAATTAAAAAAAAAAAAACTGGGAACTCGGAGACCTCCTAAATAGAGATTTTCAAGATTTTTTTCTATGCCAGACTATTTTTTCATTAAACACTTAATTAAATATTAAAGAGTGTCAATCTATAAGGCAGAAAACAAAAATGACTACTTCTTCTGGAAGTTTTAATTTATCATTGTTTGACATACAATACCTTATCATTTTCATCATTAAACCCCTCAAGAAAGAGTTTTTAAAACCAGAGTCTCCTCATTATAAAAATGAAGAAACAGAAAGGTCCATAATTACTGCAGAAACAAAATCTGCAACTCAGGCCCAAATCCAGTAGAATAATTCCTCCATGAAGTTTAGGAATTTAATAGTATCTACAAAAACAATTTATAATAATTTCAAACTTATCTCAAAATGTGAAATTATATGAAACTATATTAAATATACTTGCTAATTTTGCTATTAAATAAAAACTGTGTTACAAAGTGTGGTGGCACAGGCCTATGGCCCTAGATACTCAAGAGGCAGAGGCAGGAGGATAGCTAGAGCCTAGAAGTCTGAGGCTGTGCAGTGAGCTATGACTGTACCACTGCACTATAGCGTAGATGACCGAGCAAGACCTCATATTAAAAAGAAGTAAAAATAAATAAAATTTAAAAAATAAAAATAAAACCCAGGGATTATATAAATGTACAAATTGGACATTTTCAAAGTACACTAAAAATATTAGAATTTTAATATTAAAATATAAAAATTAAATTATAAATTAAAATATAAAAATTAAAGATTTTTTTCTTGCACAACTTCTTAACAAGGTAGCCTTCCACATCTACATATTTCCCTGGCAATATTCTGAACTTGAGAAAACATTGTTTCCATCAGCAATATCCTCTTAACAGTGATTTTTTTCTGATAGCGGGAAACATGTGTAGAAAACACTTTTATCATCTTTCAAAACAAAGAATGTAAAAATTAAAATCATATTTTTTTTTCTCCTCCAAAATTATAAGACAGACAACGGCACTCCAGTTCAACAGCCAATTGTGGGCTATCTCACCTCTATATGAAAAACCAATACATTCCACACTGGGAATTAAACTTCAGCTATGCTTTGCAAAAAAAAAAAAAAAAAAGTTTCTGATACTACCTATAATGCACACAGCATTGCAGGTTATTTCTTTTTAGTATTAATGATTTACAGAGCCTACTGAAAAAAACATGGCTACTTTGAAATCCTAACCTGCCACCATTCCTCAAATCAGCATTTGCAACTTAATGGACTTTACAAATCAAACAACATTGACAATAAATCTCAGCAACTCATTTACAGAAAGATATCTGAATATTAACTGTGAAATTTAACATGCTTTAATAATTAGACTGTGCAAATAGTATATGTTTCTTTCCTAATTTGATAAGATGCACTTCTCATGTAATACTCCTCAAATTAAATATAAGAAATTGTTCCGGCATTTCACCAAATTAAAATCTTGAAACCCTACAGCTCGAATGTATGAATTTAGATTTTATTTCTACTTTAAATTAAACCATAGATATTATTCAGTTTCATATAATGCAATTTATAGTAGTCTTCTGCTGTGAATGCAAGAACACAATGATATTTTAATCAGATCTTAATACAAGTCACCAGAAGATATTTTGGAAGACAGATAACCAGCTCCTCCACCAAAAAAAAACTATCATTTCACCATTAAAAGATAAACATAATCCACCTGTGGTATGTAATGACCCACTAAAGAAAGGAACTGTGGAGGAAGAGCTCCCTGAATATAAGAAAATGTCTCTAATGCTAAAAATTTGGGCCACCTTTGCTAAAAATTTATACAAAATATTAAATGCTATTGCTTCACTTAGGTTGCTAAGTAACTAGATGGTTACACAGCCTGGTAATAGTTTGACAATGGACTTGTTAAGATTGTCAAAACTTTCTTTACGTATTTTATCTTATAAACATTAAAAATGTCTTTTTAAGGATGTCATATTTTTAGTTTCCTTAACTAGTTAAATAAAATTCACAACTACAGTATTGACAACCATATTTAATTAACTTCCCTTTATTTCATGCTAATTACCTTATGCATAGCTATGTCTTCGACATGACTGATCCTTTCATAAAAAAGAAGCAAGCCATCACACACCAGGACAATTCTGACAAGGATCCTCTACTGACTTCCTCTTAAAGCTGTTAATACATGGGCGGATCCTAATGCTTGGCATGATTTGGGGGCAGGGATTATAGGCCATGGAGAACTACAAAAGATTCCTACTTGCATGTTTTCTGTGTGGTTATTTCACCAGGCATCAGATTATAAAAGTAAAACAAGGAAAAACTACTGATCTTTTTTACATAATTGCCCAGTGAAAGTGTAAGCAGAATATTGTGTTTTTTTTTTTTTTTTTTTCAGACAGACAGGTCAACATCAACACTTCCTGTTTTCAATATCAGAACATCAATTTTGATAAAAACCAGTCAGCTTGCTACTGATTTATCATCTAAGGAAGGTAGCAACAATAATAGAAAATTCTGTAATTTAAAAAACAGAAAATCTTGAGCAGCACTGAAAAAAAGAAGAGTCTTCCCCCCAAAAAATGAGAGAAAAAAAATCTGAAGAGTGAAAACGGATATCAAAAGGGCCACTTAAATATGTGAACTAATATTCAGATTTAATTTACACCAATAATGACAACAATAAGCATTTACTGAGAGTTTCCATGTATGAAGCTTTATTAAGCACTGTAACTGCATCACAAAAAATTTTCTCTACTATACGGAAGCAAGAATACTTTCGGATTAGGACACACAACTCGGTATTATAACACTTTAATTGTAACTCTTATCATTCTTATATCCATGCAAGGAATCTATAACTGGTTAGGTTCCAGCACAATTTGTGATCTTCATTATAATCAATGATAAGCATTTATTCAAAAAATACATTGAGAGCCTACTCTGAGTTAATCACTGATGGATAGGTGCTGATAGATGCTTTGGGTTGTTGTTCAGGCTTGTCACCCATAATTAACATGATACAAAGGATCAGCTATAAAACCTAAGAACTATTGCTGGGTATGAAGAGCTGAAAAGCTATTGAGGAAATGATTGTTACTCTTTTAAAGAACAGGTGAAGCAGGGAAATTTCCCCACGTACCAATAAAATAAATATATAATATTAGAAGTTCATGGTAACAAAAGAGAAAGCTGCAGTGAAGATAAATTGCAATGAATTTTTTTAGATCTTCGAGGGCATAGATATCCCTAAGCTTTCTGAAAAGGGGCAGGCTGGTATCTAAGGAAACCAAAGAATATCAAATTACTTGTTTAAAGAGCTGTTAAGAATGTTACTAAAATGGCCCTGAACAATGAAGAATATCTCAACAGGTCTAATGACAAAAGTATTCTTCAGCAAAATAAAGATTTCTAACCAGATTACAATAGCTTTTATACAGTCTTGATTACCTACTAGAAATCTCATCTAAAATACAAATAAAAACCTAGATCATGTAGCCTGAATATCACATAATAAAAATTTTCACTTTATGTGAGTATTTAAAAAAAATTAGTATCACTTATGCAGTGTAAAAACATATGCAGGTATACACTCGAAAACATTTAAAAACATTTAAAAGGAAGAAAAAATATATTTTTTTTACAAATACCACATTTAAAAATATACATACCAACAAAGCATCAACTTTTTCAGCAGCTGGTACTTTGGACTTTTAACACATGCATCTCAAAGTATCATCAGAAAATGGGCTCATTCCTTCTCCCTTCCACTAAAGCAGGCTAATGGAATACATAAAAGACTTGGCTGGAACCTTGGTTCTGGGCTTTGATTCTTTGCTCCTCCTTTACCTCGCATTCAATCAAATGCCAAATTCTAACCCACCATTACGAAACTTCTCATATCTGTCTACTGCCATTGCCTCTCACCAAGGACTGTCGTCCACCCCTTCTAATTAGGTTCCTATTTCTTTCATTAGTTCCCCACTCTAGTTCATTGGATACACCACCTTGAATGCTATCAAATAAGTATAACATGTTCTCAATTGAAAATATCAACAACATTTTGTGGCCTACAAGAGAATCTTAAAAGAGCAGGCTGTTCATAATCATGTCCCAAACTAACACACCCATTTCATCTCCTACTTTCTGTGCACTTCACATTCCCCCTAAGGCACTATATTTTTACCTTTCCTGTGCCTTTACCTCTGAACTTTTCTCCTCCTCAAAAAAGACTATATAGCCTACAATCCTCCTCTGCCTTCAATTCTAAATAAATGGGGTCTCTTTTTCCATACCACTCATTTTGAATTTACTCTAACCTACCCTATATTTTTACAACCTTTTCTCTGCACTTCATTTTGGCATGATATCATAGTATGACTTTTATAAGAATTATTTGTGCAAATATTTCACAACCTAGTGAACCTAGTGAGCACAGTCCTTACATAACAGTACAGTTTTCCTGGCATGGCCTTAATAAATGGCTGTTGATCTAAACAAAATTAATAGAATTAAGCCCAGAAGTAATGGCAAGGTAGATGTAATATGCTTATAAGTAGGATCGTTCTTGGAAAGAATAAAATACAATCAACATTTCAAAATACAGCCTTTAAGACCAATGCAAGCAAATGCGTATTTTTTGGTCTGGTAATTTTGGCAAACTCAGTACCAGAAGTTCTGTCAAATTTTTAAAACCACATGTGCTGCCACAATAACCTCTGTGGCAGTGTAGGAAACCAAAAATTACATCTTGAATGTAAAATCCAAGACATTATAAATGCTGTGAATTATTAAAGTAAATCCAAGACCTTATCTGTAAAAAAAGGAAATAGCTGCTCTGAACTACAAAAGTATAACATACTTCAAGAGATTGTACCCACATATGAAATACCTGATTTCTGAAAGTTTAATTTGACTGTGATTTTTATTTTAATAAGACTCTCAAGAGGAATTTTTTTTTCTTAGAGGTCTGTTGCCCAGGTTGGAGTGTAGTAGCAAGATTGTAGCTCAATGCAGCCTCGTACTCATGGGCTCAAGCAATCCTCCCACTTCTCCTGAGTGGCTGGGGCTACAGGCACGCACCATCCCGCTGGCTATTTATTTATTTATTTTTAAAATTTCTGGTAGAAACGGGTCTTGCTATGTTACCCAGGCTGATCTCGAACTCCTGGCCTCAAGTTATCCTACCACTTCATCCTCTATGGCGCTGGGATTATAAGCATGAGACACCGCACCTGGCCAAAAGAAATCATTCACATAGCAAGAATTCTCTAGTGCTGTGCGTCTCAATAAAGTAATAAACTAGGAGTGAGAGGTAGATAACGGTAAAAATTGAATCATTCTGGCTTGGTAGTATCTTGTGGCCTTGGGAAAACTATAAATGCACAACACAGAATGGGGACAAGGCCGCCAAAAAATCAAGATTTTACTCATTCAAATTTAACTTTATGATTTTTATTACACCCTATAAATAAAATGTTGGTTTAAGGAGTATTAGATTAACATAGTCTTGAATTCCAAAGACTGAAACATCTGCCTTTCAGCTAGACAACTAAATACATTATTAGATATTTGTACTATATTTTTAAAGACCCAGACAAATTTCTGATTTTTATACTAAGAATTGAGAACAATTTTCAATTTTTTTAAAAAATTGTATTATTTACATATACTAACCAAAAGCTGCACTTTTCTAGATTTATTACCAAATTCATGATCTCTTGTGATGACGAAGACTCAATAAAACTCAAATTCATAGAAAGGAAGCTGACTACTAAAGATAAGACTTAGCTTCTGATTTCCACCAAATTTTTATATTTTTCAATCTATTCATAAATCTTACCAAAAAAAAAAAAAATGGGATGGAAGGCCTACCTTTAAAGCTGTTTGTATGCCATCATTTCAAAAAATTTTAACTAGGAATTTGACACTTAAATTTTACCAATTTTTGATTGTATGCTACAATGATGAAAAATACTTAGACATACAGAATAGAAAAACAGACACTGGAGACTACAAAAGGTAGGAGCGTGGGAGAAGTGTGAGGGCTGAAAATTACTTAGAGGGTATAACGTTCATTTATTATGTGGATGATGGGTACACTACTATAAAGTACATGCATGTAAAAAGCCTGCGCTTGTACCCCCTAAATATACTTGAAAAAAAAAAAAGCCCCAAAAAACTAAGAATTCAACATTCATGAGATACCATTAACAAAATAAAGGAAGAAAATGTTGAAGCTTTAATAAGTGCTTGGCAATACTGAATACTGAAGCTTATTAAGGACTTGGTAAAGTACATGTAATAAAGTTTTATTTTGTAGGTTGAATAAAAGTAGGCAAGCATAAAAAGAGCATTTGTAGGTTAAAATAAATGATAATCAGACAAAATATTAAAAGAATCTTTGGAAAGAGTTGAATAATGCCAAACATGAAAGTACTGTAAATATCTTTTTAACTATGGAGGGCTTAAATACACATTAAGTCACATGAAAACACTCCAAAGAACATCACCATATAATAATTCCACATTAAATAAAAAAAAAACCTATACATTGATACTAATTACTAAATTTATATCCTGGTTCTCTTTAGGAGATCAAATAGTTTGCATGGCAAGTAGTGAAAAATGTTTTTTAAAAAACAAAAAGGCCCTCAACCATCAATTCAGAAATGAGTAATATCAAACTATTAAAACATCTGAAGAAAACATTCTATAAGAGGAAATATTAAAAGTATTAAAGCAATATACAAAATACTCAAAAGGTATTCTTGAGAATAGTGCAAAAATATCTAGTAATATCATCAATTGTATAAACATCTGATAACATCAATTTTATACATACATAAGGGTTTATGGTGATTTATTCTTTATAAATAGGAAAAACTGACGAATAAAATAAGCTAACAAATCATAGCTATATTTTCGTTTATTTTCAATTAAAAGCTAACATTATGATGAATTAACTGCAACCTTGATATGCTCCTCTTGATTTTCACAGAATTAACAAGCAATAAGGAGAATGAGGCCATTAGTGTATGTAATCTACAAGATTTTCAATATTCTAAAAATACTTAAGTGATACTTGCACTACAAGCTATTCAATTTAGTATTGTTCTAAGAGCTCATTCTTACTCCCTAATTTTTTTTTAGAAATACTCTTAAACTTACTAAAAATCAATCCCAAATGTTTTTAAGAAATGCAACTCCAGAAAATGTGAATTCTAAGATACTTATGCTTTGTTATTGGATGTTTTAATCATGTAATATTAACCTAAATAATCATTGTTTTAAATCTATTCTAATTTTAAGAAACCAATGACAGGTTTCCAGGCTGAAATGTCAGAGGACTTATGTACTTCTTATTAGTAACACAATATAAGAAAATTAGTAAAAAATAAAACACATGCGGTATGAGGGAGTAACTACAGTATTAAAGTAGGTAAAGGTTATGTTTATCAAGTTCATTATAATTCTATGTCACCCTATTTGTACAAACTGTCACCATAATTCTATAAAATATTTTAAGCAGTAATAATAAGGACTCTGATGAGAATCAACCCTAATTCTTACAGAGAATACAATGATAGAAAAGTGCTTTTGGAATGTATTCTTGAATACCTTACTGTGTTGTAGCTGTTATCTGAATCCCATACAGCAACGAGATGAAACAAAGATTTTCTCGAGGTGAAATTCAAATACTTTCAAAAGTACAGGTATTTTTGCATTAGCCAAAGCTACTGTGGGCCACTAACTACTACTAAGAGATAACACAGCATGATGCTCTGTCAAATAGTAAAATGTTGGACTAAGTCTTTTCCTTGAACATAGCTAACTTTTTAGTTAAGGCCTCTGACACGAGTATTAACAACTACCTTTCTGCTTTGACTTATATTTGGTCAAAATAACAGTATCTTTTAAACCAACAATCTGATTTAAAGAGCACTAAAAATTAATAAATTTTCTAAACCATGACATAAAAACTCAGTGATTAAATAATTTTAACAAATGGGTTTTTTCCCTTCTTAAGCATGTATCTCAAAAAAAATAGTTTTAGCAATCATACTCCTATTAAAATGTGTAACACACAAATATTAGAGACAAAGCTACCCATGAGTAGAAAGCATGAGTATTTTTGTTCTGAATTTTAGGGATTTCCTTAGATGTTGTGTTTATTTTTAAATAAAGGTAATGCTACTGTGTTTAAATTTTTGAAGAAAATGTATAAAATTTTATGATTTATTCTCATTTCAAAATAACAAACTTGATATTCTAAGATTTTAACATTTCTCTTTAGTGCAGCTTTGAATTAACAACGTTACCTGAACACCACAAAATCCACTACATTCAGTGTAGATAATAAAAAGTATTCTTTTTATACCTTTGTTAAGATTTCAATTTGAGAAAATCTTTATTAAATAGGCAAAAGAAATGGCTTTGAAACATACAACAGGCAAAATGACACTAATATTGTTTATTTTTGTTCCTAAAATAAAAATATTAATTTCTAAATCCTGGGAATAACAAGAGCAATTTAAAATATTTTTTTCCAATACAGTTATTAAAACATGCAGGTTTATAATTTTGCATTCTAGACTCTTCATACACATATATAAATTTTCTAATCTTATTTAGGGTTTATCATATTCTTTGGTAACTTCCATTTAAAATGTTTAACATGTTCAAATATTTGACTCCCATTCTTATAAAATTTATATTTAAAATATTATTTCAAATCTATCTTCTTAATACATAATACTCTCACTTGGAGGACTATTCTTCATAATATATACTATTCATAATAGCTTATTATTTTAAAAACCAGTCTGCTCACACAGATGCAAGAACAATATATACACATCTATGC
Organism: Gorilla gorilla gorilla; assembly: GCF_029281585.2. NCBI lineage: Eukaryota > Metazoa > Chordata > Mammalia > Primates > Hominidae > Gorilla > Gorilla gorilla. The sequence goes on from NC_073224.2 coordinate 158,174,868, forward strand.
TCAAATAATGTATATACAAAGGAGCAGAGAATGTTTTATCATAAATTCGTATTTTTTTATTATTAATTCAAGAATATGTGATAAAATTTTCTTTGATAATTTACCAAGATCATGGTTACTTTAAACCGAAAATCAGTTACCAATCTATTTCCTTGTCATAAACATCCCTAATAAAATACCAATAATATTTTTATGAGAACAATTAATTTGATTAACTTTTCAGTACAATTTCTTTTCATTGGACTCAGATTTCAGTATTTTAAAAATCGCTCAGTAGTCTATCTTCAAATTGAAGACAAAACAGGTAGAACTTACCCTAGCTGTGCCTTTCCAGTAACCTCACAGAAGTTATGCACTCTGTGACAGTTACTGTGCCTCACATAACCATTTTCCTGGAATGAATTCTCCAGTAACCCTTACCTCACTGTGAAGGAGGTTTTAGTATTAGGGGGAAAAAAGGTAATGAACTATAACATCAGATCCCATTTTGCAGTGCCTATTATATTAAAAACCAACTATGATAAGAAATATCTTTTTATCATATTATTTAAGACAATGACAAATTTGGCAGTAAAGAGTATCTATCAATAATTGTACGGAAAAGAAGCATTTGTATACTTTTGTAAAACATACCATCTTAATCCTATTGAAATATAATTGCTGTTGCTAATATTCTTACCCCATTATAAAAATGCTCTGTATAAATGTGGCACACACTTGTTAAGATAATACGGGGCCACGCTGAGAGAATACTACTTATAAAAAAGCCCATACCAGTACCATAAATCTCTTTATTAAACAAGTTTCCTTACTTAGAGGATTATTCTTTGTCACAGTAACAATCTGACTTTTCACATTAGTAAAGATTAGCTACTAAAATAATAAATCTGAAACAAGGAATTTCATTAAGAAACAAAGCTTTTTAAAATGCAAAATAAATATTTTTGTCATATTATTACTTGGTAAAATAAGAGAAATGAACTATTACATCTCTTTCCAAAGATACATAATGGATAATAACCTTTCTATTTTTCACCAACCAACAAGCAAATTCTAAAATAATGTTACTATACCAAAATGGAAAAATGAAAAGACTGGAATTGATTTTTTAATAAAATGTAATACAATATCCTATCATTAAATTTCCTGGCACAAATAAGTGTATGCAGGCAATATGAAAAATTCTACTCACTAAAAAATACCCAAATGCCTCTAAAAGCTTATCACCCTGCTTACCTAAACACCCGAATGAAAAACTCTCAAGTACTTCCCTAAGTATCTGGCTTACAATTCCTTAGAAATTCAGCTGGCACAGAGTCATAAACAGAATTCAGGTTTCAATCAAGTACTGTCTATTCTGCCTGCATTCATTTTTTTCCCAAGTTAGTCAGCAGTTTTCTAAATCATGTAATAGTAGGTCCTTATTAGTAGTTCCCGTGTTTTAATGTCATTGAACTCATGTCCATTATTGCAAGTAAAAGTCATTAAGCCAAAGCGATCGTTTTTCTGTTTAGAAAAGCACATATGCAACTCATCTAATCTGGTCTATTAACTAAATGTAGAGGAATGTAATACACTGTGATATGTTTAGTGGTCATTTAATAATATGTTACATATCTGGAAAATTACCTAAAAAGCTGGGATCTCTCTTGTAACAACTACTATGCATTTAAACAAGACAGTTCTGCAGTCATTCTCCCTGAGCTTTAGACAATCATAAATCAAAAATTATAATCTCAAAATGGATCTGGTATCTTTATTATATTTTAAGTTATTTTTAATCAAAAATATAATAAGGCACATTTGTAATCTGTGAATAAAGGAAATGATAAGGCACATTTGTAATCTATGAATAAAGGAAATGATAAACACAAGGCCTTTAGTACATTAAGTTGCACTATAATTTGGCTCATCTCAAAATGCCTTACTTTCTTTAGAACAATTTTTTCAAACAAAAATAAAAAATATTTTAATAAAACATAACTTTCAAAGGGAAATGTCAATTTATACTGCTTTGATTATTTCATCGCATATAAAAGCTCCCTCTGCAGGTAATAACAAGGTTTAGCAAAAATATTTGAAACGTGGGCAGTTACCTTAGTAAAAATGCAAGTCACCATTTTATAGAAATACTACTCTACTATCCAGCATTTTTCTCTCTTCCTTACCAATTACCTGATTAAAATAATTGCTCTTGAAAATCTGTGGTTCAACATGATTATTCCTGCCCTCCATCCTGGTTAAGATGACAACTTGAGCAGACAGGATACACAAACTTTTCACAAAGTCACCCAAGACATACTCACACAGTGTATTTCAAGGAAAAAGAAAACATTACCTTGCTTACACAGCACCAGCCTGAAATGACAGACCACTCCAAAAAAAAAAAAGCTGCCCGGCTCATTTATCTGATTCATTTTCTGAACACAAAGTAAACAAAGGTAGCATCTTAGGATCAATTTAAAATCAAAGATAAAAGATCAATTTTAAATGAATGCAGTGATAACTGTATTTTCTTCTTATTCTGAATAATTCTAAAATTTACACCTGGAGAGTATTTATGAAAAATCTATTTTCATTTCAATTAAAAAAAAAACCGATCTGGGTTGCAAAATGCTCTTTACCCTTCTGTAATATGTTTTCAGAATTTGTTTTAGATTTGTTTACACAATGTGCTCTTCTGCCATATTCCTTTCCACAAGTATACAGAGATATGACGTGATGTATCTCTGCCAAGGGAGCAAAAAACAGAAAGTTAAGAACAGTTTCTAAGTCTCGGGGGGCAACGTGTTATAAAAAACGTGTTGCTGCAGAACGCTGATGCCCCTCTCCCTTAAAATGTCTCGGTTCCAACATAAACATATCACCTTGATAACATGCAAATACTGACTGGAAATCTGAGGCAAAGCCAGTTTGACTTACCTAGAAATGAACTGACAGGCTTATAAGAAGTGATTTTTTAAAACTAAGGTTCTTATTGAACAAAGGAAAATTATAAGATATGCTAAAACATACAGAAATATCATACTGAGGTATCAGTTATATCTTTTCCCAATGAAACAAATGAGGTAAGAGGAACAGCAACAGCAAATCAGCAGTGTTTTTTGTGGGGTTTTCTGCTTAAGAAAAAGTAATCAAATTTTGTTTCATGTATATTTTTAGATATTCAGGCTGTAGATCTAGTTTAAAACCCGTAACAATATGAAAAGTCATTTCCGCGCAGGCTATGGGTATCATAGCACTTGTAGTAGAAAAAGCAAAGTGGGAGAACATTCCTATTTATTCATCTATTGAGCTATCAAGAGGAAGCACCTAATATTCAAACATTGTCTTCTTTGTGACAGAGAGAACTCTGAAAAGCGCAAAAAAGTTATATGTCCTTAGTAAAAGTGAACATGTCTAGGACATTATAATTTTAGTGTAATTTTTATTTGTTGATGCATATGAGGCAAAGTGAAGTGTTTTAGAATTATGCTCATCTCTTTAATATGGGAGAGATGTATTATTTTCAGTACATGAATCTTCAGTATATCTTCTGTCATTTAATACATTAAGCCTTCATCAAACTAAAAAAAAATGTACAATTACTAGGACAAAAATACATAAGCATAGAATATTATCAAAATTAATGTTTCCCAAAATGTCTTAGATTTTAACCATAGGAAAGTCAGGAATTGTAAGAACTAAAATACACCATAAGCATCCTGACATTAAGAACACAAAGATGAGTGGAGAAAATGGTACATAAGAAATGTGTTCTGTAATTTCTAATCAATAACCACAGTAGCAAACACTATAAAATGGTAGGCTTTTAATGCAGAGAAAATTTCCGTATGGATGGTACCAGTTTAATAAAGGAGTAATAATTCCACATAGAAATACTTTGCTTCAAAGTAAAGACACAGGGAAACTCATTTTAAACATGATTATTTGTTATGTAAATTGAAGCTGAAAACTGATTAAGTAAACGTAGTCTGCATAAAACAGAAATATTGTATCAACTAAAAATTTTATCTAAAATCTTGTAATGGTTTGCCCATTATATGGAGAACTGCTGTCATAGTACTTACAATGTTAAGAATAAATGATTAGAATTAGAACTTACTTTATGAAGAAAACAGAATTCTCTTTTGTTCGCTCTATAAATAGACACTATTTACTATCATCTTCAAGAAAAAGCATTAGTCAAAACAAGGTCACCTAACCCACCCCCAGCAGTCAAGTGCCATTTTTGACAGTAATTGAGGTTAGATTATGCTGTCATCTAAATCCAGAGTAATAACTAGCTTGAGGTGTGGACTGATGTAAAAATACCTATAAAAGGAGGCAAAGTGTGGATAGTACAAGCATTTCTCAGTCCACAGGCAGGAGATATAGATATATTTGACAGCAAAACAGATATTTATGTCATACCATTTTCAAAATCAGTTTTAAAAGAGATACCTTAATCATACGTATTTTACATTTTAAACTTCCTAATTTTTAGCCAACAATAAACAACAAGTATTGATATATACAAAGAAACAGACTATAAAATGTGTGTTTATGTATGTACATATGTGTGACCAAGAAAGGGGTTAACAAGTACTACCTAATGATTGAAAATAGCAAAATTAAGCCCATTTTTATTAGGAACCTCATGGTGCATCCTTCTTCGCTAGTATGATGGCTGAAGATTTTTCTTATTCATCCAGAAAAAAAGACAGGATTGTATCTGGTTTTGTTCTAACAAATTAACATGTGCTTGAATTGATGGTAAGTCTAAAGTTAACCATCTTTTCAACTTCTCCCATCTCTCATAGCCAAGAACTAATAGTTCATTTTTATCTCCATCTCTTTTTTTATCAGATTTAAAAATATATATAAATGTTACTTAATGCATTTTAAAACAGAATTAAGACTTGGTCACATATTTCAGGAAGTTAACATCTGCCTAACCTACCCAATTTTTAACAATATATTTCTGTTTTTATTAAAGTACTAAATCTACCGCAAAAAAAAGTCCTCCAAAGACTTTTTAGCCTTAAATAGGCTTCTTTTAAGATAACTAATTTCAACACTGAAATTCAAAGATTAAGGTGTAATCCCTGTGTCTGAATTTTAATGATTATAATGTACTCCTCACAGATTGGAAAAATCAATGACAAAACCAACAGGGGCCACGTTTTGCTCAGCATACGTTTTCTTGTCAGGTCGTGATTAATGCTGTGCTCTGTAGAGGGAGACATTACATCTGGGCTAAAACAGACCTAAACTTTACCCTCAGGCAGAAATCTGATTTAAACATCTCTATTTAAAGTGACATTTGTCCTCCCCTTTCAACTATTTTCCCTAGAAATTCCAGGAAGTTGACTTCATGACCTAAAAACAGCCGGTGGCTTTGAGTAGCGGTTGTGCTTGTTCCTGCACTTCCGTAAATCTGGGTGCCAGAATTAATCAAGGTGGTAATAAAACAGGTGCCCAGCTATCTGCTATGATGAATCCCATGCTACTTTATTGCCACAAGAATTTGGGATTTAGAATTCAATGTAATTCTAGAGTCAGTAGTAAGAATTGCCAAAATGTATTTTGGTTGCTGATAATAACCTATTTATATCTTATAATGGAGTAGGTTTCTTTTGATTCTTAAGATTACACCTGATATTTCACTAATCTAAAATATCAACTGATAATAAATCCAAGGAATATGGAAAAGCAACTACTTAAAAACAAACCTCTAAAATAAATGAGAATATGCCAGTGGAAGTAGTTTCTCGTATGTCATGCAATAGCTTTCATAAAAACAAAACAAAAATGAAAAGCAAAAAGAAAAAACTCTGCATCTAACAAAAGTCACCAAGAAAACAAATGTATGCATATCAAAACAGGCACCAATATCCTTACACTGTGAACATGGTAACTTTTGATATTATTAAGCAATGTAGACACTGCTGGCAAGTTCCTACAAACCAAGGTAATCTAATTTCTGTTGTTTTTCAACCTAAATTGATTTTTTTTCTTTTAGTCATTCTGGTAATTGAACAAACTTATATAAGTGTGATGGGATTTTACTTACTACCAGACAATGCATAAAATCATCTGTGAAGACAAACTATATTACTTCATAAAACTGCATTTTCGTTGTAATTAAACAAATTGTATTTAAACTTGCTTTCTACTTCCAAAGCAATCAATAGTATTTTGCTATAAGCTGCACTTTACTTGCAGGTGTTAAGCGCTTGGTTCCTTTATTCAATCTACATTTTTTTTCCTTCAGATAATGTTTATTTGTCAAATATAGGAGGTTTTTTGTAAAAAAATAATAATAAAATAAGCTCTTAAAAAACTGTTGGATAAGAATATATCAAAAAATATCTACAAATTATTGCCTACTTAGTGCAGCAGATATATGATCTCAGGAAAAAAATGTTAAATATTTTTGATTAGGATCTCCCTTTTCTCATGACACCGTGACTCACACACACACACACAAAAATACTTACATCAAAACAATCAAAACATTAAGAAAATTTCTATACTTAACATGCTTAACAAAACCTATATACTACACTCAAAATACCAAATTAAAGTCCTGAGTAAAATTTAGGGTTGACAGACCCTTGCTACTCCTTTAGAAATTACCACACTAAGTCAAGGATTATAATTCCCTAATTCCAATAATTAACTATTCATCTCTGTGTTAAAGAAACTATTTCCTTAAGCTTTTTCTTAAAGCATTAAAAAATATAATCACTACCTGGCCAATCTTTGAGAGCATCTTAAGCAGCAAAAAGATTTTAGAGAATAGTCTCAATTTATTTTTGTGACAGCATCAAGCCTAATTACAATAATCTGAGTGATTAAATACTTTTCAACCTTTCAACCTTCAATCAAGAATTATTTGAAGAGATGAATATTTGGGTGGGGCTATAGAATAATTAGTCTTATGTAAGAGAGAAGTAAACTAGCCTATGATTTTAATCTATCTTGGAAATATAAATGTTTTAATCTTTGTTAAAAATAGCAACATAAGTTATCCATTTAGGTTACATTAACTCATATTTAATCCATAGGAACTGATATGACCAAAACATTCACAGAACTTCAACTCCTTTTCAGCTCTAGTAGCTAAACTTGCTATTTTTAATGCTTTATCGAAATCTATCAATTTGAAAAGTTTTTAGCTAGGCATTTTTGCAAATAATCTTGAAGAACCATTTTTTGTAACGATGCATTTTATTTGCAAAATATATTACCTTAAAAATAATTGCACTTATTTTTTACAGAAATCTTTTCTGCAGAAAAGCAGACAGACGTCAAATGCGCATCTCTCCCTTCAAGACTCAAAATCAGATATGGTGAAACAGTAAGAGGCAAAAGTGCTACAGTCTTTGAAGAAACTTTTGTAAAAATAGCACCTTATGTGAAACTAAATTCCTCCATTTCCAAAGCTATCTTTCATTCCTAATCTAAGTAACCCTTAATCTATGTTCTTAAATATCAGCATTGGGCAAGCGGTATGGATTGTTAAAATGAAAAACAGATTTCTTTTAGGTAGGTACAAGTATGTTTAACCTACATCTTAGAATTCCACCTACACCTGTCAATAAACTGAGTGTTATCTGAATATTCACAAAAGTGAGGTCAAATAAATATTTTGATAGAAAATAAAGCAATAACATTTTATTACTATGGTTTGTAGATTTCTAGTTACCTCTTGACCTTCATGACATCTCAATCTCAATTCACATATTCTTATATTAAGATACTAAAACGCTATTTTAAATTTAATGAAACACAGAAAGCTTCAATAATGATCAAATAAAGATTAACCCTAAGTAAACCTTAGTTTTAAAGCTCTCTTCTAGCTCATTTCAAAAAAGGAAAACCCTGAAGCCTGGTGTTAATGTTTCTGCTGATTGTGAAAATTGCAGCAGTAAAAACCTCAACTGTTTGTCTTAAATTGAGACTTGTATTACTGCATGTGAGATCTGTATATTTACATTAGTTTTTATAACATTTGGAAGTTTTGTTGCCTGCTTTGATGTTAGTCCATTAATAAAGCAGACAGTCAAAAGCCTGGAAAAAATTATACTTATTGGAAATTCTCAAGTCAAAACTTGAAGTAATTGGTTTGTTCTACCCCACATGATTCAATATTCTGATTTCCCCAACTACCTGCTCCCAGAGCTATCTCCATTTCTAAATTCGTTTTCTGCTGCCAACACATAGTAACCCAGTGATTGAAAATGGCAGCTGAAGTGCTTCTACAACACATTAATTTTTCCCTAAGTAGTCCAATTTTGTCATCTAAATGTTGAAAAATCTTCTTTTCACTACATTTTGCACCTTTAGAGATTTACTGAATTCAAGATCACCCTCATATAAAGTGAAGAGCAATGTTTTCAAGACAATTTTTAGATTATCACTAATAGCTCTAAAGGATAATGTTGTTTTCTTTATAACACTCTCCATTCAAAGAAGACTAGTTAACAGCAACTTAAGTGCAATAATAGCAATTACATCAATGTGGCCTTTTTTTTTCTTTTTTTTTTTTTTTTACCACTAAAGTACTTCCTAGACAAGTGAAGGGATCAGATAAATAAACTACCATAAAATAATTTCAGGGTAAGGATATAATGATATACAATCTCAATGGCACAGAAAAAAAAACCTAATTGTAATCCAAAAAAAAAGTATCATCCGATTACACTTAAGCTAAAAATGTTAGGCAATTAATGATAGTTTTTCCCCTCTGAAATTGTTATATTGGAATTCATTTTCATTAATAAAATAAAAGCAAGGAGTTTGAACATTAGTAAATGAAAGGTTATCAATTCATATTCAAAAGCAACCAACCATCTAAGGTAAAACTATAAAAAATATGAGCTTACATCTCCAAAAAAGTCTCCCCTTAAATTCATTTCCATCTTAGAACTAAGTTTTGTAAATTCTTAAGTCAAATAAATAAAACTAATTCTTCCCAAGAAATTGAAGATAAAAGTTCCCCCTTGACCCATCTGCACTTGATAACTAACCCAAATGACCCAAGCACTTATTCTTGTTTTTTTCATTCATGGATATTGAATTGTTAAAAGAAATTCAAAGATATGTTCTCTCTGTAAACATAAAAAAGCAAGAACAAATAAACTATATTTTTTAAAATAAACCAACTGAATACTAGAGTTTACTGTTTGACAAGATACAAACATTTTGAAACAAAACAATATTTAAACAGAATTATCTATTTAAATAGAATTCACAAAAATTTGAATCTTCACTTAAAAAAACTTTTCCAAGCTTCTATTTGCAACAGAAGTTGTGTCAAGTTCATTTGAGGTTTTAATTTTCAACATCCTCCGCTGACTTTTTCCCTATTTATTCAGCACATAAAAAACAAAGTTACCTACGTGTACAAATGAGTCTTTTAATCACAAAATTTCTATTGTTTTAGAGACTAATTAAAAACTAATTAAATGGCCTTTTCATTTTACTAATAAAACAAAGTGTAGTTCCTAAAAAAGCATTAAGTTAGAAGGAAAGGCTTTCTCACTCTCTCTTACACTGAAGGGACCCCAAAAGACAGGCAACAGTGACTATCATAAAACAAAAGGTCACTCTTTTTCTAGGAACAAACCATTTATCAATAGAAAATAACTGTCTTGCCATTTGCAAGGGCTCCACAGCAATAGACAATGTTTTTGGCTCACATAATTACAAAACAGTAAAAGTTCAGAAACACAGCCTGAATCCACCTCCCTATTTTTACCCTTTACAATTCTCATTGCCCTTTGGGCCTCCTCTTGGAAGCAAAAGGAAGACAGGCTGAAGTTTTCTCAATTGAGCTAAAGCTAAGAAACCTTTGATATGCTAATATCCCCTTCAAACGGTAAGAATTCACACTTGCATTAATTCAAACAATTTGTGCAGAATGATGTGAAATGGCACCTCTTTTAGAGGCAAACAACAAAAGGAGAGAATCGGAATGTCTGAAGAAACTAAACAGAACATTTGTTCTGTAGTATTCTTTCTATTATGCATAAATTTATGGAAGGGTGGAGGGAGAGACAACAAAAAGTTCCATAACACACCTGGACAGAAGTAAATTTTCTTTTAAAGGGTTTCTCAAGCATTACGAAGATACAAAATTTAAAGTTACAAAGTACCCTTAGTTAGGGTACTTACCCAAGTTGGAATGTTGCCACAGATGAGTACCAAAACTATTCTATTTTTCTGCTCTGGATGCATATTGCCTCTTTAGTGCCTATTTTCTAAGGTTTGCCCAAGATCAAACCTGACTTAGCAAGAGACAACCTAACAGGTAATTATTTACCAAAGGATGTGACTTTCTTCGTTGTGCAACTTCGTTGAGCAAAGAGCAAACTCGGTGGGGCCCGTTCCAGACATAAATAGTGACAGAAATGAATGATTCAACTACGTCCGTTAAATCTATGCCTCTGGAAAGGGGAAGAGAAGTGCACGTACTGAAAGAATGCAGAATAAAATCAAAGAATTGAGGGCGGGGTGGGGAAGAGAGTGCCTTAGAACCTGGCCTTTGTAACGGGAACCATATGGTTGGTAGCTGCAGCTCAGACGCTCCCAGGCTGCTTGGGAGAAGCTGCTAAGCAGCCTGACACCTTTCAAGAAACAGGAGGAAAACATTTCCTCGGTCGGAATCTGAGACAACAGTTTGTATCGGAAAGAACGGAATGGAGGGCGGGGAGAGGGAGAAAAGATGAGGAGGAGGAGTCCCTAAAAAGAGAAAGGCTATGATAGATACCGCAGGACTTGTCCCTCCCAACTATGCTTTGAGAGCACAGAGTGAACAGAGGATTTGAGGGGGGAAAAAAAAAAGCCTCCACTCAGCGACACTTTAGCATTAAGTAAAGCTTCCAGTATTCTCCCCTCACCCCAACCCCGCAGTCTGGCGAAAGGAACAAACTTTACGGGTCCCAAGCGCAGAAGTCTCGCAGGCGCACCTCCACACTGCTGGGGCGCTTCCACGGTTTGGCTCGCCCTCGCCCCCTCTGCCTGAGGGTCGCCCCAGCCCATCAAGGAGCCCACGCTCGGGCAGCGCGGGGGTCTCCCCTTCCCTCGCGCTCCTCCCACGCCTTTCTCTCGTCGCCACTCCCCAGTGGCACCCCCATCCCACAAACCAAGCTCCCGAGGCTCCCTGCCCCACAGCCACTCCAGCAGCATACACTCCGTAACTTCTCCCGCAGGCCCAACGCGGCCCGCTGCTGCCCTCTCACTGCGGCTCCGGGAGGCTCTCTGCCCTCCCCGTGGCCCGCCGGGTCCCCGGCCCCTGCACCCTCCCGCCCCACGAGGCCGCCCTGGCAGCAGCAGCCCCGCCGCTCCCAATCGTAGCCAGTCCCGGCGGCGGCCCGACCACATCTGGCTGCGCTTTGCTGTCATCCTCGCCTCCCCACACCACCTAACCACCGACAAGAAGGAACAGCAACCCTCAAAAACTCGTCCAAGCCCTCCCCCACCGTCCACTTCCCCCGAACTCGCTCCAGCCCCTCAGCCTCCCCGCTCCACTTACAGTCCGGGACCGGAGGGCAAGGCGGGCGGGACGCTGGGGTGGCCCCGGGCCCCAGCGCCCGGAGCAAATAAGCTCCGCCGAGGACGCGCTTCACACTCCTCCTCCCCAGGCCCCCAGTGAAAGGACGGGCGGAACCTTGCGACCCCAAGCTTTTATGAAATTAAAAAATGCATGGCTACGGGAGCCTCATCCTAACCCCCTTGCCAGCGCCCCCGGCAACTAGACTTGATGCCTGGAGAGCGTTACAATGGCTCCACGAGAAAAGGAGAAGCCGGCTGGACCGGACTGAGAGTTCTGCGGATCGATTTCCAAGAGGAGATTGGGGGGAGGGAGCGAGCAGCCCGAGCGAGCGCGGGTCTCCCCCTGGGCCAGCCGAACAGAAACAGCCGAGCCCCATTAACCCGCGGCTCCCTGCGCCTCCAGCATCCACCCCCGGACTGGAGGCGCAAAGCAAACAGGTCTCCGAAGCTGGGCACAGAGGCACATTGTTCGCTCCTGCGGCTCTTACCTCCGTCTGCGAGCGCGCCCCGAGGGAGGGCCGTCTGGCGCGGGGGCCGCGCGGGGACAGGCGCGGAGGGCAGCGGCTACCCCAGCCGGAGAGGGCCGAGGCCGGCCGCGAGCGGGTCCTCGGCCGCCGAGTCCGCGCGGGAGGCAGCGCCGCAGCTCCCCGGCCGGACACGGCGCCGCAGCTCGGCGCGTCCTCCTGCTCGGCCGCCGCCGCCTCCAGCCGAGCAGCCAGCGCCGGGCGACTCCTGGGGTTAAGTCAACATTTTCCCGCAGTTTCCCACACGCCGCTCTTCGAGAGAGGTCTTTCACACACACGCACACACCCCCAGACCGCACGCTCCCTCAGGAAAAAAAAATCGGGAATCAGAGCGAAAGGGGTGGTGGAAGCAAAAGCCTGACAGAGGTGCGCAGACTTGGGAGTCCCTTCGAAGCGACGGGCGGGCGCCGGCGGCGCGAGGCCAACTCAGCTTGTCAGGCGAAGCCCCTCAGCCCCCCGAGCGCCCGGCCGGAATAGCATCCCTCGCGCCGACCCTGCGGCCTGGGGCGGGAGGCGGCGGCGACCCCTCCTCACATTTCGGATCTCCCGGCCGGGGCTGAGCGGTGGCCGCTGCCCCAAGGAAGGCTGGCGGCGCAGACTCGGGCTCGGGGAAGCAAGGAGGAGCCGGGAAGAGCCACGCCACACACAGCAGCGGAGGGGAGATGCCCCCCAACAATCCCAAGGAATTCTCTGGTAAGCTCCCGATTTCGCCCCAGCACCTCTGCGTGTGTGTGTGAGCGGAGAGAGAGTGAGAGGGAGCGAGAGGGAGCGAGAGGGAGAGAGAGACGGGGGAATGCGAAGTCCTGACACAGACTCTCCGCGAGGTCTGAACTGGAGTCACCTCCAGCCTCCTCCTCCTCCTTCCCCCAAATCCGCCCTCCCCGCCAGTTGGGCTAATCATATAAACATACTAGCGTGTACAGCGGCAAAGGACAAATCTCTCCCTCCTGAGTTTTCCAGCAAGGGGCTCGGACAAACTCAAAAGAAGATTACAGGCAGCTAAGTACAAAACGTGGAGCAGATAATCTATAACTCATCGTCGCCCAATGGCCATTTTCCACTCCATTTGAGCAGCTGCTGCGGCCGTGCGCCCAAGCGGCGGGGAGGAGGAGCGAAAGGGGATACTTACGGGCTCGAGCCGTTCGGACGGCGGTGGCGGTGGCCAAGCAGCCGCCCGAGGACCAGGCCGGCCCCGGCTCCGCCGGCGGGGCGGCCGCAGGGCTGTCCGGGCGGCGGTGGCGGCGAGGGACGCGCGCGCACGGCGGTGGAACGCGCCCCGGAGGCGGCCTGCGCCAGCTCGCGCCCCTCCCCTTCTGTCCCCTCCCAGTCGGCTCGCGCTCCCCCTACCCCCAGGTCCCCGAGCTCTGCCTCCAGCTCCCCCCATTAACACACCCATTCAACCGCTAACCCCTAGCCCACCCCCAAACTCCACTCACTGCGCGCTGGGTCCTCCGCGCGCTCCGCCGGCGCGCGCTCTCCATCCTGTCCACACACATGCACTTTAAAAACATTTATTTTATTTCTGGAGCGGGTGAAGAGTATTTGGGAGAGCGCCGCGAAGCGCGGCGCTCCGAGGCTGAGCGCAGGGGGGTGACCAGCGGCTCGGGGCCCCCTCCCCTCTAGGCCCAGGAGCTTGCTCCGGTCCTGGACTTCGGAGAGGCGCCCGGGATGCGTCTTTCACCCACCCCGTCTCCAGGTTTTCTCTTTTCTCCACGCACCGAGCCAGAGGCCCCGAAACTTTTAGTTTCCGTAGCCCTCCTTTTGTGTAACTGCATGGAGGAGAAAGAACGTCTGTTCGCCGCGGCTGCCTCCGTCCGGCTGCGGCGCGCGGGGGACGCTCCAGGGTTAATGCGTCTTTGATACCTGAGATTTCCGGCGCGCTCGTTAATGAAAGTTACATTTTTTTAAACTGCGATGATTTTTTTCTTTGTAGTTACGTAGAGCCAGCTAAACTTTGACTTTATTGACTATATTTCACAAGAGCGTTTTGTTTGTTTTTGATTAAACTCACCAGGATAAGCAAAGGAAGGAAAGGAGACTACAAGGCTCTTTACTCTCAAGTATAGTCACAGAGCTGTTAGGTCTGTTTCCCTCATTTCCTTACATTGAAACTGCCTTTGCTCTTGTCCTCTGAACACACTTCCTTGCCCCTCTCGGTTGGCAATGTCAGCAAACAGCCAGGCAGAGCCTACGATGGACCTAAGCTGAAAGGAACAGAGCAGGACAGGGCGAATCACGCTGGAAAAACGTTTAAAAGCCAGTTAAGTGTCCTGTGCATGCCAGAAAATTCAAACATGGATTTTTTTTTATTGCAAAATTTCTGAGCTGGAAGCAGCTATGTTTTCAGATGTATTTGTAAACCACTGATTCTACTAATGAATGCAGCCATCAATTAAATAAGCATATTTACCTTGGTTTTCAAGAAAAAAATGATTCTCCAGTATTTAAAACCTAGAAAGTAGGATAAAACTTAAGCTGCTTTGCTTTCAGAAACAATATGTACTTTTTGGTGCTGCAGGAATGTTGCAAGCATCATACTTCAGGAATCATTCCAAACAATGTTATTAATATGTCAACAGCAGATTGTTCAAAAGACATGAAGATCCTAAATACCTATCAGTATGTTGTCAGAAAGCCAGATAGGTGTAAAGCCAGATTTACTAAAGTAAATCCAATCCAACTACTGGTCAAGTTTGTTCTTGACTTGTAGGAAATCATAGGTTAAATGTACGTGTGTCCAAATAACTAGAACATGTTCTTTTGGTGGTTTCATTGTAATTCTCAGATTAAAAAAGAACCTTTGATAATCTAATTTCTTCTACCTGATGTATTGATGCTTTAATATTCTCACTATTTCAAAAGATAAAAGGAGCAACTTACAGCATTGGTGCTTTAAACTACATACACACTTACATCTGGAATTTCTTACATAACATAATTCAAATATTAACCACGCAGGATATAAACTAGTCTGGATAAAGTACACTTATGCAGAGCTGGTGCGAAACCTTATAACGTACCTAAGTTTTTACATATGTCAAAATACATACATACAACAGATCTACCTAGCAAAATTAAATCAGGCTACTTCAAGTCGTTGAAAAGAAGGCAGAATTATCTAATTCTCAGACCTCAGAGGTAATTTTATGATCTCCTTAGGAATATAAAATTATTTCATTCAGGATTGCAAAAGAGAATATGTCAAACTGATAGTAACTTGCATTTACCAAAATATTTTAGCCCTTCTTTGTTCATCTTTGAAGGTTTTCACTCATCTGGGCACCATTCACAAAAGCCCCAATGAGTGCATGCATCAGTCTAATCCTATTTTCTTTTGGGAAGCAAAACTTAGGCTGAAGTTTTTATTTAGTGAGCTTAGTAAGTAATCAATAGACATTTTTGCCTGAATTAAGCTGGCCATATGTTGGCTCATTTACTTATTTATTTAACTCTCTCAGAAATAATCTCTGGAAAAACCCATTATCTATCTGCATGATATATTTGACATTCTTTGATGCTCAGGACGTAAGTGAATCACTCTTCACTGTATTCTTGAAGAGACAATATCACAAAAAAGGAGGATGCTTGGAAGGGGGAAGAATTTATCAAAAGTGAATTAAAATTATACAAACTAGAAAAATGCCCCATGGAAGTTTCAAATCTTATTTCAATAGGATGTGTATTCTATAGAGTTCAAAGGGTTCCACACTTTTCTCCTAAAAATATAATAGACTTGCTATGTTTTAAAATTACATTTAAGAATACTGCTTGTGTAAGACAATGTTTTAAATATTAAAGATTTTTAATTATTTCTTTATTCTTTAGAGGTAATACTTCAACCTTCTTTGTATATCCACAAAGAAGAATTGAAATAGTGTTTAATTATATTGCTAGATTCAAGATTAAGCTGTTAGCCACAAACCTGCCATTAAAAGGAACACTTAAAAGGCATACACCATAGAGTATATCTACATTCAAAAAACATAATTTACCTGGCACTATCTGACAATTCATAACATAATTTATAACAATACAGGTGTTATGGTAGAAAAAAATGAAATGAGAAGCTTAATAATATCTACAGATGTGTGCAAGTTAAGGAGAGTTGGAGTATGTTATGCATTCCCTGCAATCCAATCAGTTTAATTACTCAATCTATATTGTTATTTAAGTAATGGCAAAATCATTGACTTATTCATAATAGTTGCTAATTGTTTTTTAAAATAAATTCTACAAAGGACAAAGGAAACACCCATTTCCATTTGTTTTATGTTAAATCAACATATAACCACTCATGGTGATTTCATTCAAGGAAAACAGAAGGAACTCATTAGCTTATGTGGTTAGAGAGATTGATGGGCTTCAAACATTTTAACCATACATGTTTTTTCCAACTGTAGAAACTCATGTTTTTAATTTTAGTAACCTTAAGAAACTGAAGATTATTTTATTCAATGGGTTCATATATTTCTGGTACAGAAGTTATGCTAATTTTTAAACCGAGATTTATCATCTGAGTATCTTTGTTTATAGGGAAGTGATCAGGCACTTGTTAAAATATACATAAGAATAACAGTAGTTTGAGTAACAAAGAATCTGAAATAGTATGAAAATGGACATAGGTGCAGAATATTGTGATTAGTGTAAGCCAATAGAACACAGTATCACTTTCACTGCCCTACTCTGGCCAATGGCTATAGCTAAGACACTTCTAAAAGGATCAGGGTTGAAGGGAAGAGGTATTGAGGCTTGAGAGTAGGCCAAAAGCTGCCATTAAGTTTGAGCAACACAGTTATAGAAGACTATTAAGGAGGGAAGGTTGTATCTATTATGGGGAGCGTATTTTTGCCTGTGATTAGAGTTTGTGAAACTCTAATTTTGTTTCAAAAGAAACAATTTGTTTTCAAAAGAAAATTGTTTCAAAATTGTTTCAAAAGAATCAACACGTGGAATGACTCTCATTTCTAATTCAGAAATAGAAATAAAATTAGCTAGATTATATCCTAAACCTAACTCAGTTCCATTTTCTTCATCATTACTTGTTGATGATGTTTGGTGCTGAAACTAGTTTTTCCTACTCTAGAAAATAAACTATGTTAAAGCTCTAGAGCAGATCAGAGCAATATATGAATGCCAAACTTGACTAAAACTTGTTGAAAGTTGCTAGCTTTGTTTTCAATTTTTGCCTTGCCATGCATGTAGACTGAAAAGAAATCAAAACTCATTTTCCGTAAGAGCAAAAACATATGAAAGCATTTGGCAAAGCCAGTAAGGTTTTAGCTATTCTCCCTGCTCTACAGGCTTAGCAAATTTTCTCCAAGAAGGCCAAACCCTATCCAAAATGTAGAGATGCAGTCTCCAAAAGTAATGACAGTTTAAAGTATAATGTAAATATAATTAAGGCACATTGTGTTTAATGGTATAATTTAGAAGTATATAATCACGAATTATTAATAGCTGTCATTTGGTAATTAATACTTTTTAAAAAAAGCATCCACTAGTTCAACTGGTAACATGACTTTTTCTGTGCACCACACGTGTTAATTAATATATGCGTAATTGTATATAAAGATTTAGGAAATTTTTATGTCGTTACCATTATGATACTCAAAAGTAAGCAAATTTAAAACGATATTCCTCATAATTATTGTTCCACTGAGTCTTAAACAACTCAAAAGTTTTTCTTTCCCATAGATTGTTCCTATAACTCTCATTAATCTCTGCATCTTGAGAATTTTCTATAGTTGGATCTTATAGGTCTTTTATCAACGCTTCTGTCAGATCACAAAGTGTAAGCAAAAGAACACTCATTTTATACAAAGCTGTCTATAACTTCTAATAATTTTGTCCATCATAAATACTCATAACCGTGTTTTCTCATTAACAGTACATGGTTTAAAAAAACACCTCCTGCCGTGTGCGGTGGCTCACGCCTGTAATCCCAGGCCTTTGGGAGTCTAAGGCAGGTGGATCCTAAGGTCAGGAGTTCAAGACCATCCTGGCCAAGATGGTGAAACCCCGTCTCTACTAAAAATACAAAAATTAGCTGGGCATGGTGGCAGGCGCCTATAATCCCATCTACTTGGGAGGCTGAGGCAGGAGAATTGCTTGAACCTGGGGGGCAGAGGTTGCAGTGAGCCGAGATAGTGCCACTGCACTCCAGCCAGGGCACTGGGCAACAGAGCAAGACTCTGTCTCAAAAAACAAAACAAAACAAAAATAAAATACCTCCTGATCCCCTTTTAGTGCATACAAACCTCCACCACTGTCAACGATGAATTAAATTTATTTAAACTTTCTTTAAAATTGTTGAAGGTAAACTAAGAATAATCTAAAATTACAACTCTTTGAATGGGCAGTTCTTGATAAAGTATCATGTGTTGCTTAGGTGCAGAACAAAAGCAAAGAGATGGTTAACAGTAGAAATAGCTCTATCAAATCTAAATCCTTAAAGATAACCAAGTAACAATTTCACAGAATAGTCCAAATTGAATTTTTAGTGCCTCTCAAATATGACTTTGACTATTCATGTCATAGTTCACTGTAGTATGGCAAAACTTGCAAAGGCTTTTAAGAGTCAGGAAACAAACTCACATACACCCTCTCTGCATTTTAGAAAGTGAGTCAAATATACAATTATATAACACTTATGTTTTCATATTGTTTCAAGTGTGTGTAACATCTATAATGTTTTCATACATTAAAGTTTTCATAATTATACAGCATAGAGTAATTATACTCTATGATCCCTTAGTATTTTTTAAACACAAAAAAACTTATTTATGTATTTTTATTTATGAATTTATTTTGAGACAGTGTCTCACTCCAGCTTGGGCTGGAGTGTAGTAGCACAATCATGGCTCACTGCAGCATTGACCTTCTGGGCTCAAGCAATCTTCCCACCTCAGTCTCCCAAGTAGCTGTGACCACAAATGAGTGTCACCACACCTGGCTAATTTTTTTTATTTTTTCTAGAGACAGGGTCTCCCTATGTTGCCCAGGCTGGTCTTGAATGCCTCAGTTCAAGCAGTCCTCCCAAAGTTCTGATATTACAGCCGCGGACCATCGCTCCTGGACCTGTTTCATTTCTGAAAATCTTTTATAGCATAACATTGTATAACATGAGATGTTTGACTTTGACTTTGGTTGATCCTTCTGATCTATAAATTAACTCTTACTAATGTTTTTCATGATTTTGTTCTCTAATCAATATAACTATGATCTTTTACTCCACTTTGCTGCTTTATTTTTTAAAGGCCTTTATTTGTCATGCACATTTTAATAAAAATAAATATGTCTGAGCATCTGGAAAGTAGAACAGCAGTTTGCAATGTAAAATAATGTGTTATAAACCTAATTCCCATCAACATAGTTTCTTAATAAAAGAATAGTATCATTCAGGTTTCAACTTATTGAAACTCTTTACAATGCATTCTTAAGGTCAGTATGAAATCAATCACTTAGATCCTAGACCAAACAATGATGTAATAGGCATATGCTTTTGTGATAGAAAAGAATCGGTTTTCTTTCAAATTAGCATCCAAATTTAGAATCATATTAAAATGTCATTCATATCTCAAAGGAGCACTGAAATGATTCAGTAATGATAAGGTTTTGTTAAGTAATATTTAATGAAAAATTTGAGGAAAAATTTGTTTTAGGTTAGAAATACAAACACATAAATAACCTGTCCAGTTATTGTACATTAAAAAGATGTTGCTAAACCATCATCTGGATAATATATTCTTTGAATGGTTTTATTTTAGTGATGGAAATGTGTTTCACTGGACCATCCACACTCTTAGTCAATTGTCCTGGTTACCAAAATCACCTATCTACAATATAACTAACGAGGATTATTAGTGCATTAAGAGTGCCCCCTTCATTATGGGGGCAACTTTAGTTGTCCCGAAAATGACGGCAACTTAATTAGTACTATATCCTTACTACCCTAATTAGTAGCCCAAATTCAAACTATATATTTTTAATTGTTCAAACAATGTAGAATCCACAGCAAGAAAAGCTAATTTCTTATTTATTATCTAATGACAATTGAAACACAATAATTCATTATAATACTGGGTTACTGCTATATATGAGGAGACGTGTCAAGGTAAGAGGTAACGGATATAACATAAAAACAATTTTTATAGTTTGTTAAAATAAAATTAGAGAAAAGCAGAGTAAAAATGCTGGCTATGAAATGTAAATGTTTGAGGAACCCAAGAATGTGAATTATTTTCAAATAATCTGAATCCCAAGAAGACTATCATTTATCATTTAAAAATAAATTTGTGGGTAATCAAATAAAGAATCTGAAAAATATTTAAAAGAATGAATTTTGACATTTTCATATAATTATTCAATATTTACTTTCTCTCCAATGCCCTGTTTTAAACTTGATATATGTATAAATCAAAATACTTTATGCAGGTGTAGATTTGAGATGATAATGCTCGCCTATTTGCTTATATTGACTATTTCCATACAGGAGGAAATCATGTAAGGTCAAAAATAGATACTAGATTGAATATTTAGAAAACTGTCTTTCCTTAAGAATATTTACAACTTATCAAAATTTGGAAGTAAAATATTATACCTTATATACTGAGGGAAGTCTGTCTTTGCCTGAATTTTTCAGTTAGTGAAAGAAGTGTTTAAATACTCTGAAGTTAGATTATTAACTTCTACAAAACTGAAACAGATGTGTGTCTTAATATGCCATTAAATTTATGATTTACATAGAACTCTTGCATAGAGCTAAGCAGAGGCCAATGATTCTAATTTGCTCTAGATTTACAATAACCTGATCTGGTTTTTGTAAGTACTGAAATACTTTAAACAAAATTAGAAAGCAGTTGTTCTTTGTGTGATTAAAGATGCAATTCCCTTTGGGGTAATGAGAAAAGTTAGAGCATGTTTCTTTCCTTATGGATGTTTCTATTATAAACAAGAGTGCTATACATTATATATTTTTGTTACTATGATTTTCTTGTTTTTAATTATAAAATAAACCAATTGAATTTCAGTGGAGTCTAAAATTGAAACTATGCCAAAATTTTGCTGAAGAATGTGTACTGAGCCTTATAAAAATCCTTAAAATTTTTCCCAGGGTCGTAAGGTCTTGTTATATAAATACTAGTTCACCATCATTTTCTAGAGCAAAACATCTTCTGATTAAGACCTATGTAGCAAAAAGACTTGAGTGCAGAATAAATTTTAAGCCTAGAGAATCACCTGAGTAAAATTGTTCAGGACTAATGATTACTAGATTCATATAAATTACAAATTTTAAAAATGGTCTGTTTTATCTTATTACACAAATAATAACATTTACAGCACCATTATTTAAACTTTCTCCTTTGCTTTGGTGAATTATACTTCAGCTGCTAAAAATAAAATCTCTACAAACACTTTATGTTAAATATTGTAAATACTGTTTCCTTAAAAATCAGCCAGGAAATGTTGATATAAATATCATCATAAGCATATGTGTTTATGTTTATGTATATAGAAAATAAGCACATGAGAAAGTATTAATTCATTAAAAGTTTATCTCTCATAAAACCTTTATTAGCCCTTGAAGTCTTTGCCACTTCATATAAAATGATTTATCTTTTGAATAACAAGGTTCCATTAATCTGTTTGACAAAGGAATTTTTAAATCATTTAAATAATTTATTTGAATGAATTATTTAAATTCTGTAAAAAATATATATGCACATGTATATGTATATGTCTGCGTCTATATATTTGTGTTCTGGCACAATATCACATAAGAAATACAAAATGGAATTCAGAATACATTGTCCTTGACATCACCAGTGTGACTTGGTGTTGCTGCTGATGTGTTCCGTGATCACCCACTGTTTGCATAGGACCCCTGTTAGAAGGCCATTTGTGCTACATTTGGCACAACAGGATAATTTAATGTCAGGGGAAAGTTGCACATGATTTTCTATATTCATTTTTAATTTTGCGTTTTTACTGAAATTGTAGGCTGACATATTTTTCAAAATGTAAGGATAATAAAGGCAATTATTCAGCAGTCATAGAAACCTGCTTTCCTCAATTCAGTGCTCTAGGTGCTGCTGGAGAATGGTAAACATACTCCCTCCCCAGAGAAATAAATCATCTGTGGAAACAAGGGAGAAATACGCACGGAAAGGAAACAAGAATATACAAAACTATTTATAAGTTAATACACAAAACTAATTAGGACATAAGGATTTATAGACTATGCTTAATATGCACGGCATTCTGAAATTTTAACTATATACTATTTCTTCACAGACTATTACTTCACAAAATTTTCTCTCAAATACATTTTATTCTTGTTCCTTTTTCCCTGAAAATGAACTTTTACTCACAAAAATAATGAAAACGAGGAATAATTTTCCAACTTTGGTGAGGTTGTAGAATAAATTTATGACAAGTTATCAATTTTATTTTTAAACCTGCAGGAAAATTAGCTTTCACTTAAGTATATCCTACACAGAACATAATAGGTAATATGTATCTGTTTTTTTTTTTTAACCTGCTCATCTCCTTTTTTTTTTTTTTTTGGAAATTCCATCCCATTTTTTTTCCTGTGTGCCACTGTTCCACTGCCCCATTATATTAGGTTTGAGTGGATTCATTCAGATTTTATTTCAATTTTGTTACCCGTCCTATCAACAGATTTCCTTTGGCATTAATTTACTAGAGAGGACATAATTTCACACATAATAATATCTCAATGTGTTTTTGTGGCATGCAGTAAACTTTGAGCCTCCAACTTCTTCAGTCCTCTCACTTTTATCCAACCATCCACAGACCCAGCTATAACACTGTGCCATTTTATACCAATTACCCACAATACTCAAACCTTGGGAGGCAGGTATGAGAAGCTCTCATCAATCTAATACAGTTTTGTAAAGTCTCTGGTCTACCAAAATAGCTCATGACTCTTGGGGAGATAATGGTCTTTTAAAAGTTCCTATTTTTAAAAGATGCCTTAAATTTTAAATTTTAATTAAAAAGAAAAAAGACCCCTCAAACTCCTTTTTAGAACTTCCTCTTAGGAAGCACTGCCCTCCCTGCTCACATTCTTTTTTTTTTTTTTTTTTTTTTTTTTTTGAGATAGGGTCTTGCTGCGTCACCCAGGCTGGAATGCAGTGTTGCCATCTCAGCTCACCATAACCTCCACCTCCCTGGGCTCAAATGATCCTCCCACCCCATCCTCCACAAAGAAGCTGGGACCACAGGCATGTGTCACCAGGCTGGGTTAGTTTTTGTATTTTTGGCAGAGACAGGATTTCACCATGTGCCTAGGCTGCCAGCTCACATTTATGTATCTAGAAATGGCTCCCAACTTTGTATGGCATAGGAAGTATTATACTATTCAGAATGGTATGCACCAATCATACTGAAATAATTTTGAAACATTTCACTTATTCGCAGAAGCTTTTTGAAGAGCAGTGACCTTTTCAGTATCTAGCTGTAGTTGGCTGATGGAAAGTATTTCTGGAATAAATGAGAGTTAGATTCCTATAATGATGAATACCATTGTAATATTTAGTTCAGTATATTGTCCATATTCTGCAGCACTGCTTTTGCTGATATAGATATTGCAAGTTGAATAACCTAGAAATCTTATATAAATGTACTCACCACATATAAACACACACACAAATTTACATAATAATAAATTTGTTTTGTCAATTAATTGAAATATTTTTGTAGGCCATATGTAAACAAATTTTAGTGCCTGCATAAATTAGTAATTACAATGAAAATTTGAGTATTTTCCAGAATAACAATGTTTGTGTGTGTGTGTTCTTTAAGTAAAAAGAAACAAAAATGTAGACAAATTGTCAAAGGAGTTTCTAGTACTACTAATCATCCTGTTGAGTGTGTGTTTTTGTGTGTGTTCGTGTGTGTGTGTGTGTGTGGTGCATGCATTAGATAGGTGGGAAATATCTCAAGGAAAGCAGGAAATGAACGCATGTGAATTATTGAATTCAGAAAAGCTGAAATGCTGGCTATCAAACACATTTTCCCTAGAACACTCTTCTCCCTTATACCTTTCCTGTCCCAACAACTTAGATGAGATAAAGATGTGTCCAGGGAACCTCAGAAATTAGAATCAACAGGACTTACACTCAACTTTTCAAGGGTTATGTTTTGCACCCTGGTATTTTGGTTTTATTCAAAGGAAAAACATCTTCGACAAATTATACATTATGCTAAAAAGTACCATGTTTCTATCGTAGCTCACTTATGACTCACTAAGTTGTCAAAGCCTGGAACACTACCTCCAACAACCAAAAAGCCTTTTTAACCAATTTTTCCCTGCCAGATCACCAGAAATTTTTTAATTAATATTATCTTAAAGACTAAACTAATAGAAATGTCCAAAAAAGGAGATGTTTGGATTTTTTGCTGACACCTGAAATGCTGTTTCTTTTTGTTTACATTCCTGTTTTACATTTCTGCTTTTTTTTTTTTTTTTTTTGAGATGGAGACTCGCTCTGTCACCAGGCGCTCACTGCAACCTCCACCTTTCAGGTTCAAGCAATTCTCCTGCCTCAGCATCCAAAGTAGTTGGGATTACAGGCACCCACCACCACACGCAGCTAAATTTTTGTGTATTTAATAGAGATGGGGTTTCACCATGTCGGCCAGGATGGTCTCAATCTCCTGACCTCGTGATCTGCCCACCTCGGCCTCCCAAAGTGCTGGGATTACAGGCATGAGCTGCTGCTCCCAGCAACATTCCCGCTTTTAAAAAAAGTTTCCAAAATATATTAGTACAGTATTTTGCTGTTTAAGAAAATTATACTAAACATCATTTGATCTTTCTTAGATGATATGGAATTTTTCAGTGTTGAAGGATCATCAAAATAAACATTGATTATCATAGAACTTATTACACATCACTGTATTTGTTGGTTTACTTGTCCTCTTCCCCACGTGACTGTAAGCTCCTTAGAATCTCTCTAAACTTTATATGCCCTGCTCTTAGCAAAGCATAAAATAGAGGTCTCAAACTGCTGTGGCCTGTATAAAATCTAGCCCACAAATGTAGTTTGTTTGCACCATAGACAGTGGGTCGCACTGTCTTTGGTTTTGTTTCATTTTTTAATCTATCATCTGTCAACTCTTAAAAATTAGGAGATTTCCATAAAATTATGGATTTCCAGACCGGGCGCAGTGGCTCACCCCTGTAATCCCAGCACTTTGGGAGGTCAAGGCGGGTGGATCACGAGGTCAGGAGATCGAGACCATCCTGGCTAACACAGTGAAACCCCGTCTCTACTAAAAATACAAGAAAACTAGCTGGGCTTGGTGGCACGTGCCTGTAATCCCAGCTACTCGGGAGGCTGAAGCAGGAGAATCGCTTGAACCTGAAAGGCATAGGTTGCAGTGAGCCCATATCGTGCCACTGCACTCCAGCCTGGGTGACAGAGTAAGATTCCATCTCAAAAATATATATGGATTTCCAACTTCTGAAGAAAAAATGGAAAGATCTGGCAGCATTTGGCATATATTAGCTCATAGCAACATCCAGGAGGAGAGGCTTTACCTTCTAAACAAAACATGCCTTCTGTGTTAGTCTGTTTTGCATTCCTATAAAGGAATACCCAAGACTGGGTAATTCATAGGGAAAAGAGGTTTATTTGGCTCACGTTTCTGCAGATTGTACAGGAAGCTTGATGCTGGCATCTGCTTCTGCTGAGGGCCTCAGGAAGCTTACAAGTATGGTGAAGGCAAAGGGAGAGCAGACTTGTCACATGGAGAGATAGGGAGCAAGAGAGAGAAGGGAGAGGTCCCTGACTCTTCAACAACCAGATCTTGCATGAACACACTACTGTGGGGAGGACCCCAAGCCATATATGAGGGATCCTCCCCCATGACCCAAACACCTCCCACCAGGCTCCACCTCTAATGCTGGGGACTACATTTCAACATGAGATTTGGAGGGGACAAAAATCCAAACTATCGCCCTTTCTTACTCCTTGTATTCTCTGTCATTTCTTATTACCTCCTCAAAACCAAGGCAAAGTATCTTGTGCCATGAATCACTCCATTTGTGTAATGTTTTATGTTCTATTTTAATGGTGGCATTAAAGGAAATTGAAATGTATCATCACCCATATTTCTATAAACTGGAAAATAGAAGATAGATCAAGAGGACTATATCTTTCACCCACTATTTTTCTTCCTGGCCCCTATAAACATTTTAATGTTTGAGCTCTGGTGGTCAATAATTTTTATGTTGAAAAAAGTGTGAATTATACTGTCAATATACGTATGAAGAAATATATTGAATAGTAGTAATAGTGCTTTGCTTTGTTCAAAGGGTTTGTATATGTATTACCTCATTTGTGTTCTTACTTCATAGGTCATATTGAAATTATATTGCCCCTTTATTTGTACTGATTGACTTAGTCTATTCTCTATATTCACTTTCACCAGTTTTCTTTTTTCTCCCCACCTGTCACCACTTCCCACCACTCTTCTATTGATGTTTTATCTTACACTTTTCTTTTTTTTTTTTGAGACAAGTGTCTTGCTTTGTCACCCAGGCTGAAGTGCAGTGGTGCGACCCCAGCTCACTGCAACCTCCGCCTCCAGGTTCAAGCAATTCTTCTGCCTCAGCTTCCCGAGTAGCTGGGATTACAAGCGTGTGCCACCACACCTGGCTAATTTTTGTATTTTCAGTAGAGATGGGGTTTCACCATGCTGTCCAGGCTGGTCTGAAACTCCTGACCTCAGGTGATCCACCGTCCTCCTCCTCCTAAAGTGCTGGGATCACAGGCATGAGCCACCACACCCAGCCATTTTTATGTGACTTGTTCAGTTAGTTTCCCTACATGGAAAGGTGCCTTGACAGAAACAAATAATGATTTTGATTATTTTCATATTACCTAATATCCCATAACTATATTTCACCAAGAAATGACACATGAAATAAATCAGACTGCATTAGTCCGTTTTCACTGTTGATAAAGAAATACCTGAGACTAGGAAGGAAAAGAGGTTTAATTGGACTTACAGTTCCACATGGCAGGGGAGGCTTCAGAATCATGGCGGGAGGTGAAAGGCACTTCTTACATGGTGGTGGCAAGAAAAAATGAGGAAGATTCAAAAGCAGAAACCCCTGATAAAACCATCAGATCTCATGAGACTTATTTACTACCATGAGAACAGTACGGGGGAAACCACCCCCATCCCCATGATTCAGATTATCTCCTACCAGGTCCTTCCCACAACACGTGGGAATTATGGGAGTACAATTCAAGATGAGATTTGGGTGGGGACACAGAGCCAAACCATATCACAGACTTTTTCAATCAAACCAATGGAAGTAAACAATCTTTTGTGAATTAATATACAGTTTAATAGATGTAGTTAAATAAAAACACAATGTAGCAGAAACCGCCAAACACGAAATGTTTTAAGGCAAACAAGCTAAGCCTTCACTAAAAGTTACCAGAAGTAGTTGATGGCCCCAGATATGTTTAAAAAACTCTTCCTTAAGATTATACTTTTCAAAGAGGAATATTTGCTTAAAATTGGAATGACTTCCAGAGTTTAAGAATTTCTAAATTTTATTTTTATTTTATTTATTTATTTACATTTATTGAGACATAGTCTCACTCTGTCACCCAGGCTGGAGTGCAGTGGCACGATCTTGGCTCACTGCAACCTCTGCCTCTCGGGATCAAGTGATTTTCATGCCTCAGCCTCATGACTAGCTGGGATTATAGGTGTGCACCACAACTCAGCTATTTTTTGTGTTTTTAGTAGAGACAAGGTTTTACCATGTTGTCCAGGGTGGTCTCAAACTCCTGGCCTCAAGAGATCCACCCGTGTCAGGCTCCCAAAGTGCTAGGATTATAGGCATGAGCCATTGCGCCTGGCTAAATTAAGAATACTTTTTAATATGCCAAATTTTATGCTATATTTCTTATTGGTGAGTGTTATTAGTATATTATCATTATTCCTAATTTTCTTTTGTATTTTCTATCTTCATGTACAAATTTTTAGTATGATTATAGGTCAACACATTTTCCCATGGAATATAACTCTTTATTTAATTTAATTTTATTTTTTGGAGATGAAGTCTCCCTCAGTCTTCTCAGGCTGGAGTGCAATGGGGCTATCATGGCTCACTGCAGTCTCCACCTCCCAGGCTCAAGCAGTCCCCCTACCTTAGCCTCCAAGTAGCTGGGACTACAGGGATGCACCACCACACCCACCAATTTTTTTTTTTTCTGTAGAGACAGAGTCTCTCTATTTTGTCCAGGCTGGTCGCAAACTCCTGGGCTCAAGTGATCCTCCTGCCTCAGCCTCCAAATCGCTGGAATTACAGGTGTGAGCCACTACACACAGCTTATAACTCATTTTAAATTCTCATCTCCACAAGATGAGAATCATTGATATTAAACACGCTAGTTCGGTTTTGGAAAGATTTTTTGTTGTTGTTTTTTTAGACACAGGGTCTCACTTTGTCGCTCAGGCTAGAATACAGTAGCATGATCATAGCTCAAGGCCCCCTGGAATTCCTGGGCTCAAGCAATCCTCCTGCCTTCGCTGCCTGAGTAGTTAGGACTACAGGTGCGCACCATCATGCCCAGCTGATTTTTAATTTTTTTGTAGACAGGGTCTCCCTGTGCTGCCCAGGCTGGTCTGGAACTCTTGGGTTTGAGCAGTCCTCCCACTTCAGCCTCGTAAAGTGCTGGGACTACAGGTGTGGGTCATCACACCCGGCCTAAACATGCTAGTTTTAAAGTTTTCTATAAATTTTATCATTTGCATAATATTCTTTATTATTAGCTTAAAATCCTAAGTAATATATAATTTCTGAAAGGACCCTCTGTGCACATTGTAGTAGTCTCATTGAAATACTCCTCTCCTTTTGCTAACAGTTTTATACATCTTTGAATCAACTGTAATTTTCTTAATTTTGTCTTAGGGCACACAAACTCCTGCCTACCACTTTATTAAATAATTATCTATGCAACTTTACTATTAAAACTTTAGTAAAACAAATATCTGTCAACTGATGGAATAGACTCCATTTAAATGAAAATCATCACAAATAATTCCCTGTACAACCTAGAAACTAATATTGGCAAATATGATTGGATCCCCTTCATAATAGAAATTTTCTCTTTTTTTTCCCCCACTAAGCAAGACACTTCTCAATGAAAAAAGTAAAACTAAGCTTCTCATATTCATAGTATTTAGCTTACAAAAATTTTGTCTTCTCTCCCTTTTTACTTCTGCCAAATTGAAAGATAAAAGATATAGTTAATTCATAAAATTGGATAATTAACACCAATTAACTTAATCTGTGTCCATACTAAAAAATGAAACATTTTTACTGTTTTTGGACCCTTAACAAAACACATACATTGAAAAGCAGAATTTTTTTCTTGATGCTTAGTAAGCATCCCATGAAGCTGCAACTTTTTTTTTTTTTTTTTTTTGAGATGGGGTCTCACTGTGTCACCCAGGCTGGAGTGCAATGGCATGATCTCAGCTCACTACAACCTGCACCTCCCAGGTTCAAGTGATTCTCGTGCCTCAGCCTCCCGAATAGCTGGGATTACAGGCACGCACCACCATGCCCTGCTAATTTTTGCATTTTTAGTAAAGATAGAGTTTCACCATGTTGGCCAGATTGGTCTCGAACTCCTGGCCTCAAGTGATCCATCTACCTTGGCCTCCCAAAGTGCTGGGATTACAGGCATGAGCCACTGCACCTGGCCAAGGCTATCATCAGTACTATTCATAGCTGTAATCTTTTATATTCACTTCTTATTTAAAATTCTACAGTCAAGAATATGGTAAATACCATTTGAGATTACTTTGCTCTGTAAAAGTTTTTGAAACACCACTACTGAACACTTGACACATGCTTTCAAAGAAGTCACAGATACTACTTTTTTAAGTAAAAGCTATATTAAAGATTAATGTTTTCTTCTCCATTACCTTCAAAAAGATCTGTTGAAAAGATCTGAAAAGTCCTCAAAAAATAAAGTGTAAGGTCACTTAACTCTAGTTAATGTTAATATTAAGATGCTTTTTTTATTTTTAGAAAAGCAACATAACTTAAAAGCTTAGAATTTCATTGAGACCACCCAAGTTCAGATCTCAGCTTCATCATTTTCAAGCTGTGCATTTTTAAGCATGTTATGGAAGCTCAACTTTAAATTAACTGTTTTTTGCTAATTTATACAATGGGAACGATCATTACCTGTGTCTTATAATGTTGTTGTGAGGGTTATATGAATTAATACAGATAGTACCTGGCACATAACAACTCTTCCAATATTTGCTATTATTTTAGTATCTTTAATAGCATAAAACAGTATAATAGCCTGAAACAGTTGACAACTTTTATAATGCTGTTATATAAATACCTAAACTTGTATAAGCTCATATGAAACAATTTTGAACATTCTATCTTACTTCCTGTGTTGTATTATAGCAAAGAATTTTGTAAGTACATTTTGAAATATATAGCTTTATATTGACTATGTAAAAGTCCTATCATCGTACATATGCTAGTATTATTGTTTGTACTTCTAATGTTTTAAATGATCATTTTGAAGGATCTGCTCACTCTTAGTTATGTTTATAGAGTTAATTATTTACTTATTTATTTTCTTTCATATTTTAAAAGGGATTTAAGGAGATTTACAAACAAGAAGAGATAAAAATAATAAGAAGATAGAGGCAAAGAAAAAATAAAAAAATTGAAAATTAAAAAGCAAATAAACAGGCCAGGCACAGTGGCTCACGCCTGTAATCCTAGCAGTTTGAGAGGCCGAGATGGGTGGATTACCTAAATTCAGGAGTTCGAGACCAGCATGGGCAACACGGTGAAACCCCGTCTCTACTAAAATACAAAAAAAAAAAAAAAATTAGCCAGCATGGCGGTGTGCACCTGTAGTCCCAGCTACTCAAAAGGCTGAGACAGGAGAATTGCTTGAACCAGGGAGGCGGAGGTTGCAATGCGCTGAGATCGTGCAACTGCACTGCAGCCTGGGAGACAGAGCTAGACTCTGTTTCAAAATAAATAAATAAATAGCAAGAAAGGTGAACACAGGCAAAGTATGCCTATATGCATGCTGGACATAAGCCCTTAATTTGCCTTTAAGCTTTCTAAGAGCCACACAAAGAGAAGAGCTATTACAGATTTCCAACGCATGGCAAAAGCATCACCTGATGATGAGGCCAGAGAGAACTCACTAAATGGTAAAGCCGGCCAATTACTTGTCCTTCCATCCCTTCCCTACTACTGATCCTTCCCTGTGCCCTGTCTTCTTTGATACTCAGGTAGATACAGTCCTGTTTCACTTTGGCTACAAAGATGTCCTTCCTTCTAAGCTCTGCTTTCCCAACCAGTAAAACTCTCCAAAGGCTAGCTGAACTTTTTATAAAAAGCTAACTTACCTAAGAAACCCTACACCGACTTCCAATGCTCATTCTGGCAAAGATTCTTAACAGGAAGGAGGATATCAAAATCTCTGGAATGTCTTGGGGAAGTGGAGATAAAGACTCAAGTGGTTGTGATAGAGTGGTCTCCCTTTCCACTATCAACTCCAGAGAAACACGGCTTCAAAGCACCTGAGAGAATTAACCCTTTCTTGCAGGAAAAATGGTAAACTTTGAAGAGACAGAGAATAGACTCACTGGGTGTAACTAACATCTATTACTAGTTAACAGCTAGGTTCTAATTCAGGAAATAGTTTATAATTAATTTTTTAAAGTATATCCATTTTACTGTAGACCAAAAAATGAATTCTGGCATTAGAAATTACCCCCCTCATTAATATATTATACTGATAAAATAATAAGATTGACTTCTTAGGTTATTTGAAGATGTGTGCTCTTGAATTTGCCATTTTTTGGTTTTACTGGATTTAATTCAAGAAGAAGAAGGAAGCAGGGTAGGGGATGAACATTAATCAAGCACCATTTATATATCAGATACTGTGAGGACATTTTAATGTTACTTTATTTTAAGGCTTGCATTTGGCTGGTAGGCACTGGCAGGGCTTGCTGGTAGTTTATGACCAGCATCTGTTCTGATCTATTGGTGCCCAAGCCCAACCATTTACACATTATTAAATATTTTAGTGTTACCCTGCTTTAATCTTCAAAACAAACCTGCAAAAATACGGGAATACTGGGAGCTGGAAGCAGAGACGCTATTTAGGGACCCATGGCTCTGACTTTGTCTGCTCTTCCCCATCCTGCCTGCAGGAGGTTTTCTTCTTTGTGCCAATTTGGTTCTACAAGTGGGAGAGCCTATATGTGCAAACATTTCCTTGCATGGAAGTGCCTAGGCCGTGAAATATAAATGGTTCCAGAGTAACAAGTTTGAGTTTTTAAAATTGTGTCTTTCAATGCTGGCAGTAGTGTCCCTGGCAATTGTGTGGCCCAGAGGAACCAGAGGAAAAGAAAAATCAAGCCAAGATATGCTTTATCTGCATGCACCTGCTTCTGATACCCATGGTCACCTGGATCCAAGTTCTATATCCTTGGCTAAATACACTGGAAAATGGCAGGTGTGTATGTGATATCTTCCTCCCATCTGTAACCAACCTGAAATGCTATCAGTCCTATGATAACAAGGAAATTCTGATATAGAGATGTTGGTTGGCTTAAGGTGCCTAATAGTAAAAGAAATATTTAAAGCTGCATTTTTGAAACTCCTTTTAAAGCCTAGATTCTGTTTAGCTACAGATCTCATTTCAACCTTTTTTTTTAGCTGAAAAACCTTTTCCTCTAAAAACAGTTCTACATATTAATGAGGAACAAGTATGTCTGCACTGATTAAAGCAAGATAGGGGGCAGAATTAAACTTCAGCTACACCCTTGTCACTACGGCAGGTCCTGCAGCACCTCCACAAAGCTCAATGTTGTAGTCTTAAGAGTAGAGATGGGAAAACATTGACGTACAAAATGCTGCCACCCTCAGACCCACTCCATGTTATTCACCTTGGTAAATAATTCATTCAACAAACATACTGTGTAGCTATTGAGTGCCAGACTCTAGGAATACAAAGATAAATAAATATAAATAGTGTCTGGCATCAAGCGGCTCATAGACAGAGGGAGGAGGAAAAGAGAAAATAAATAAATAAGTAAAACAAAAACAGCCGCTGATATTTAGCTTTTCTGTATCAATGCTCACAATTGTAAGAGACAGAAGTATTTAACCCTTTAACAAATGAGAAAACTAAAATCAGAAAGGTTAAGAGGATGTATTGTCATGCATCCCTTGAATAACAGAACAAGGATTACCACCCTGGTCTTAGGGATGCCAAAAGCTCTTTCTTCTGTGGGGGGACATAGCCTGCAATTCATTGTAAACCTACAACAAAGTAAGCACATTTCAACACAGATTAATATTTCAAATGCATATCACTTAAATGAGAAGGAAAAAGTCCAGGAAACCTACAGATTAAATCATTAAAATAATTACCATACCACCTTACACAACCATTATTATTATATACGTATTATCTCACAACAACCCTGTAAGGTAGAAAGGGCAGATATTATTATTCCATTTCATAGAAGTAATTCTTTGCGCTATTAATGGAAGATAACATATCGGGATGAAACTTACTGACCTAAGGAAAAGAACCCTATCTTGCAGGCATGATACTATCCCCAACTAGCTGTGACACTTTAAGCAAGTCAGTTAACCTTTTAGGCCACAATTTGCTCATCAGTAGATGAGTAGAGGGTCCAGATTTTTCACCATTAAGGGTCCTTCAGTTCTGATACATGATGAATCTGCAGCTTGTAGGAAGTCTCCCAGCTAGTACATGGCTTGGTCAGGAATAGAATCCACCTTCCATCCCAAAGCTTTCTACTATTTCATGCTGCTTGTTAATATTAAACTGAAGGGGAATGTTCTGGTTTTCTGGGCATAGAATTTGGTCATATAAACAATTAATTTTTAATCCAATTTATTTTAATTATAATTCAATCAAGCTGATTGGAAGGCAGGTATGTAGTCCTTGCTGGTTAGAAGTTATGAACGTACATGTAAATCCAAGAACCTGTAGGTGGAGGAACACTGGATAAAAATCTAGACGAACATAAAATGAGAAACACAGAAGTGATAGCGCTATGTGACTGCACTACAGACTTTCTGGTCAGAAGGAAAGATAGGATGCTTTTCTAGTGCAGACCTCAGATATGTTGGCAGAGCTGCAACATATCTTAGTGTTAGGGATTTAAGTCTCCAAGTATCTGCAGAAACTTTCATACCTCAGAAAGCAAAATAGTGACAATTTCTTGACCGGCCTTGCTGATAATTTCATTTCCCAGAAGGCAGAGTAAGCATTAAGGGGAACTCCTGCTCAGGACCCATTCTGACAGAAACCGGTAGGTAAAATGGAAATGATTGGAACCTTGGGGAAAAGCAACCATACGCTCTTAGAGTTTGATTTAAGCTGTGTTCTGCCTATGCAAACACAAATGATTCTAATGAGCAAGAAAATGGGGAGGAAACTAAAGAAACCAGTGTGCTGCACAGGGACTTACTGACAGGCTCTGAATTTAAAACAGCATATGCAAAAGATAGTAAAAGGGGACACATAATCAAGCATAAATATATGAAGGTAGAATAGACCTATAAAAATTTAGCAAGACTAAAGCACAGAATGAGCTATGGCTTGTGAAATATGCTAAAGAGAACCGAAAATGCTTTTCCTTAGTATGAAATGAGGAGGGTGATCAATAAAGGAATGGACTCATTTTTTTTAAGTTGAAGACATAAAATTCATTCATGAAAAAGAGAAAGCAAAGCATCTTTATTCTTTTATGTTTCTTCCTGTTGGTTCAGTCATATCTCTGGTCATATGTCACCACTTCAGAGAGGACCCTGACCATCCTTTCTAAGAGTTCTCTCAGACTTCTCGAACCCCTTAGACTTTTCATTCTTCCCATCACTGATTGCCATTATTTTACATACTTCAGTGTCTTTGTTTTTGTTTTTTTTTCCTGTAGTGGAGTGTAAGCTCCATGAATGCAGGTACTTTGATTTGTTCACTACTTTATCTCTAGGGCCTTGTATGTACCAAGTACTACTCAATAAATATGTGATAAACGAAGTCAAGACCATTGGACATTAACTAAAAATTGAAAGACAAAATAAAGGGTTTATAATGTAGATAGCATTTACTGAGGATAAATAAGGATATAAAGTATATACTAAGTATTTATATGCACTTGTTCACTTAATCATCATAGCAGCCCTATAAAACATATGTTACTATTTGGTTGAATAACTTGCCCAAGATCATACAACTACAAACGTGTAGAGCTAAGATTTGCAGCAAGAACTTAGGTACAAAGTATGAAAACTTCACCTGTATGCCCTACTGGGGAAACTTGACTGGTATAGCTGCCAAAATGTCTCTTGACCTCTATGAATTATTACAAGGAGAACTTCTAAATGAGATTATGAAATATTCAACTGATTACCTTTGAAAAATGGGGAGGAGGGAGACATTGGAGAGGAATGCCGTATGTTCAAAAAATGTCAGTCTGCAAACTTTCGATCCATGAAATGGTTGTTGCTTGGTGGCAGTGAGCGGTGGGGAATAGCTTATATAATATTTATTATAAAAGACGATGTCATCAACATTTTTTAAGGTGGTTATTAGGAAAAAGTCTAAATTCCAAAAGAGTAAGCTATTCAGCCTACTCTTAGATGTTCTTTTCTGTCAGAGTAAAGCTAGTATATCAGAACAATAGATATACAGATCTCTAGATTCTAGCAAAGCATTTAATAAGGACTTTATTTATGTCCTTGTGAACAAGATGGAGAAATACAGGTTTAGGGATAGCAATTTTTTTTTTTTCTGAGACGGAGTCTCGCTCTGTCGCCCAGGCTGGAGTGCAGTGGCGTGATCTCCGCTCACTGCAAGCTCCGCCTCCCGAGTTCACGCCATTCTCCTGCTCAGCCTCCTGAGGAGCTGGGACTACAGGTGCCCGCCACCATGCTTGGCTAATTTTTTTTGTATTTTTAGTAGAGACAGGGTTTCACGGTGTTAGCCAAAATGGTCTCCATCTCTTGACCTCGTAATACGCCCGCCCCAGCCTCCCAAAGTGCTGGGATTACAGGTGTGAGCCACCGCGCCTGACCTAGGCATAGTATTATTATGTGTGTTCAGAACTGATTGATGATTGTACCCAATGGCAATGTTAATGAATCTGTGTCAGTCTGGAGGAAGGCTTTTCAAGGGGTATACCACAGACCTTTGTCTTTGGCCTTGTCTAATGTGAACATATCAGTGACTGAGATAAAGCTATGAGAAGGCATGCCTATTAAAAATAGGTCATAGGTTACATGAGCTAGGGAAGGTGAGAAGATACATTAGATGATAAAATCAAGGTCCAAATATCCATTTTAAAATTTTTTTGAAACAGAGTCTCACTTGTCACCCAGGCTGGAGTGCAATGGCATGATCACAGGTCAGTGCAGCCTATGCCTCCTGGGCTCAGGTGATCCTCTCACCTCAGCCTCCTGGGTAGCTGGGACTACAGGCATGTGCCATGACACCTGGCTAATTTTTTGTAGAGATGGGTTTTCACCATGTTGCCCAGGCTGGTCTCAAACTCCTGGAGTCAGGCAATTCACCTGCCTCTGCCTCCCAAAGTGCTGGGATTACAGGTGTGAGCCACCATGCCCAGCCAAATGTTTTAACAACAAAAAGATGAACAAACTCTAAAAATACATCTTTTGGTTGGAATAATTGTAGGGTCTTGCCTTGGGACCAAAACACCAACTGCCTAAATTTAGTTTAAGGGATATGTGACTTAGCAACAGTACTCCTGGGGGAAAAAAATGAGGAACTTTACTTGGCAGTGAATTAGTGGTATAATACAATTACAAAAGCAAACAACAAACAAAAGAAGAAGTGATTTAGGCTGCATTAATAAATTTAGGATGTGTATAGAATAATGGAGAATATAATCTAACTCTATTTCAAATTGTTTAAATTACCATGCTCAGTTCTGGAAGTATTATTTTACAGAAGATATAGACGGGAAGAATATAGAACTCCTAGGAGTCAGCAGCCTGAATGGTAAGAGGACTTAAAACTATTTCATGTGAGAGAAAGCTGAAAGAATTGGGAATTTTTAGCCTAAAAATTTTTATATTTGATGATTATATCAGAGTAGTATGCATAATAATTTAATCATCATTAAGAATTTATTATTTACTAGACACTGTGCTAGCGACAGTGTTAATTACGTTAATTACTGCTAGCAATAAGCCTAAGAAGTAGGTTCTAGGTTATTTTAATGTTATAGATAAGAAAAATGAGTCTGAGAGACATAAGAAATATGTCTAAGGCAATAAAAACCAGCAAGTGATAATGCTTGAATTGGAACCCAGGTCAATCTTTCTCCAGTGCCTGTTAACTTATCCTCTATAGAAGATTTCGCCCACCAGCAGGGATCTAAGTTGTATTGTGTATGTATATGTATGTGCATGTTTACATATGTGATGACCAAATTATATAAACTAACAAAGAATCAAAGCAACACATAGTAAAAAGACTAGAAATATTTATTACAATGTTAAGAGTGGTTGTACTTGGGTACTGGGAATATGGCAATGTTTTCTTTATCTGTTTCTTCAATTTCCCAAATCCTCTTTACTATGCCTATTTTAATTTTATAAAAATCTTACTGGCCAGGCGCGGTGGCTCATGCCTATAATCCCAGCACTTTGGGACGCCGAGGCGGGCAGATCACGAGGTCAAGAGATCGAGACCATCCTGGCCAACATGGTGAAACCCCATCTCTACTGAAAATACAAAAATTAGCTGGGTGTGGTGGTGTGTGCCTGTAGTCCCAGCTACTTGGGAGGCAGAGGCAGGAGAATTGCTTAAACTCGAGAGGCAGAGGTTGCAGTGAGCAGAGATTGTGCCACTGCACTCCAGCCTAGGCGACAGAGTGAGACTCCATCTCAAAAAAAAAAAAAAAAATGCTTTAAGGTACTGTGAGGCACAGTTCCGTTTAAAAACACAATCACTTATAGTCAGAATTTTTCAGAGGCAATATCATGATAGAAGAAGTAGTGAGCTTCCCATTCCTGATGATGCTAACCCAAATTTGGAAGCACTGATAGTAAATCTTGACTTGTGGTCAAGATTATAATCTGAAAGATCCAGAATGTTTAAAATATGTACCAGAGAAAAGTAACCCAAGGACTAGGTAGTTAGTTCGTATATCACTTCATACTGAGGCCTTTCAATCAGCTAAAAAGGCCTTATTTTAGAAAAACTTTTAATATCATACTTGTTGAATGAATACATGAATGTATACATTTAGAAAAGGAGAAGTAGCCCAAAGATAATATTTAGTTTCTGTACCAACCTTTTTACAAGGTATGCATGGACAGTAAAGACTGAACTGAAATGTTATGCTCATTTGCTTGCTCAAGTCCCAGAGTGCTCCTGGCTGTTGACATCTGAGCAGAGTAACTGGTCCCTCCAGGAAATGTCATTTGGGCATGACTTCTTCTCACACACTCTGTCTCTTTGCCTCCATTTTAGGCTCCTGTAAACATCCCAATTTTTTTTTTTTTTTTAAACCAGGACCTCTATTACCCAAGCTGAATGCTCCACAAATGCAAGAATCATGTCTCTTTTGATCGCCCCAGATTATATAATATTTGGTATAATAGGTTCAAAACAAATATGTATTGAAATAATCACTTTGGCAGATATATTCAGTAACTTTTCTTTTTGTTGTCTAAGTATAGTCAGAAGATCTGCCTTTGATTTCAAGTACAGCACAGACTACAGCAGAGTTTATCTGGGAGGACCGAATACCATTATTTGTTACCCTTTTCTAGGATCATGCTTTCCTCTCCATGAGTAGACACAAAGACCCACTGCTTCAGCACTGGAGACATTTTATATTTAAAGTAAGAAAAGCAGTGTGTTTTTTTTTTCAGAGTATAAAGTTGTCAATTTTTATTAAATGATAAGCATAAATTGAGCTTATAATATGGGGGGCCAGATAAAATTTCAGACATTACCTCCTTTTCCAAGGTGAACTGTATGTTGTCTTTTACTTGTGGTCTTACCACACAATTTATATCGATATGAATAGTGTTAGGCCACAAAACAACTACAAGAGAAATAAATGTTTCTGCCAGCTTTTTCCAAATTTTATCCACTTAATTAGGGACATATTGAAGGGGACATCCTAGTGCTGAAACCTACTTATCAGTTTTATAGTGAACAAATTGGGTAGGTGTCATCTTTTGTTACTATTATAAATATAAAAGTATATTTGTGACATTTTTATAGCTTCTGACGAGATGGGATATAACATAACATAACATTATATATGTTACATATATGTTGCATATATGTTGTATATGTTATATATGTTATATATGTTATATATGTTATATATGTGTTATATATGTTATATATGTGTTATATATGTTATATATGTGTTATATGTTATATATGTGTTATATATGTTATATGTGTGTTATATATGTTATATATATGTTATATATGTTATATATGTTATATATGTTATATATTATATATGTGTTACATATGTTATATATGTGTTACATATGTTATATGTGTGTTATATATGTGTTATATGTGTTATATATGTGTTATATATGTTATATATGTGTTATATATGTGTTATATATGTGTGTTATTTTTGTGTTATATGTGTTATATATGTGTTATATATGTGTTATATATGTGTTATATATGTGTTATATATGTGTTATATGTGTGTTATATAAGTGTGTTATACGTGTGTTATATATGTGTGTTATATATGTTATATGTGTTATATATATGTTATATATATGTGTTATATATGTTATATATGTGTGTTATATATATGTTATATATGTGTGTTATATTTATGTTATATATGTGTGTTATATATATGTTATATGTGTGTGTTATATATATGTTATATGTGTGTGTTATATATGTATTATATATGTGTGTTATATATGTGTTATATATGTGTGTTATATATATGTGTTATATATGTGTGTTATATATGTGTGTTATATATGTGTTATATGTGTGTTATATATATGTGTTATATGTGTGTTATATATATGTGTTATATATATGTGTTATATATGTGTTATATATATGTTATATATGTGTTATATGTGTTATATATGTGTTATATGTGTTATATATATGTGTTATATATGTGATATATGTGTTATATATGTGTTATATGTGTTATATATCTGTTATATATGTGTTATATATATCTGTTATATATCTGTTATATATATCTGTTATATATATCTGTTACATATCTGTTATATATATCTGTTATATATATCTGTTATACATATATGTTATATATATAACATAACCTACCATAAACATAACTTCAACAAGAAAATTATTGAAATACATAATCAATGTAAAAGAATGACTGTTTTACTTCAAAAAAGTGTAATTAAATTTATTATTCCAAAAACTACTGTGATAATGGATGACATAGTACTAAACACTGAGCTAACAATGGTGGAAGACACTGTCACATGATTATTAATAAAAAGATGGGCAAAAATAAGCAACAATGTATACTGCTCATAAGATCAACTTGTGAACATATTAAAAATACCAATATTTTAGCCCACATGCCTACAGATTCTGATTCAATAGACATGGTCAGGAGCCCGAAAATCTGTAACTTAAAAAATGCCACCCAAAATTCTGATGCACAGTCAAGTTTGGGAACCATGGACTCCATCTGGATTAAGTAGACAGTGCAAAGCACACCTTGCTCTCAGCAACCTCACAATCTAATGTGTTTGCCATCATGAGTATGAATGTTTTTATTAGAATGAAGAGAAACTGAAGGTTATTGGAATATTTCAAGTAAAACAAATAAAGCCTAAACTAAGATAGTAATGGAAGGAAGAGAGAGGAGAGCAGACATTTGAAATGTATTTTAGGGTTAGATTGGCCAGCCCTTCATGACTGACTAGTACTGAGTAAGGAGAATACATATAACTTAATGTAGTCATTTGCTAGGGCTGCCATAACAAATACCACAGACTGGGCGACTTAAACAACAGAAACTAATTTTCCCCCAGTTTTGGAAGCTAGAAGTCCAAGAGTAAGGTGTCAGTAGGATTGTTTCTTCTGAGGCCTCTCTCCTTGGCTTGTAGATGGCAATCATCTCCCATGTGTTCACATGTTGTTCCTTTGTGTGTGTCTGTGTCCTAATCTTCCCTTCCTATAAGGCCACCAGTCATATGGGATTGGGGCCACCCTGATGACCTCATTCAATCTTAGTGTACTCTTTAAAGACCTTGTTTCCAAATACAGTCACACTCTGAGGTACTAGGTGTTAGGACAGAAACACATGAATTTGAGACGACACAATTCAGCCCATACCACTTAACTAGAAAATAAATTTAAATCGACCAACCAGGTACCTAACATAGAGTAAAATGCTCAATAATTATTATATTCTACCCCTAAATGTCAGTCCCTTTCATTGCTTTTGAGGTCATGTGAACGCTCAAGAAGAAAGTGATTGGAAAATAATATTATATCCAGGAAGGGCTTCCTAATGGAATCCCTCTAGATACAGAACCTTAATTGTCAAAATACTGGTGGTCCTAACCTTACCATAAGAAGTAACTGTGGGCAATCCTTTTTCCTTCGACTTGCCTCTGGAATAAAACAGAGGAAGGTGGTACACTCTAGTCAAGGCAAGGCTTCAAATTAACTCACCCAGAAACTCTTCCCAATTCCCTTCTCTTTTGGTGGAAAAGGTATTAAAGGTATTATTAATTCATTGTCTTCTATGACTATCAGCATGTAGGAAGCCATCTCAGAATTTAATTTTCTTTATGTAAGTGTAGTTATCAGGACCATTTTGGCTGCAAGTTACAGAAACTCAACTCAAATAAGTTTCAGCACAGGCAATTTACTGGTTCATGGATCCCTAGGAAGTTTAATAACTGGAATTAAGGCTCAGAATCAGCCTTGCTTGGGATACATCAATTGATATATTCTCCCTTTGCCTAAAAGTCTGTTCCACAATTCCAGTTTAAAAAATTATAGGGACAGACTACAATTAGCTCAGCTTTGGCCAACTGCCCACTATAAGCACCATCAGGGGCTTGGGATCAAGTGAGAACACAACTCCTTTCTAAAAAAATTTCAAAACAGAAATATAAAGTTGAAAGTCCTGGAGATTTGGGCAAAAATGTGCTACACAAAACATATTCTAATAATTTATAATATGTATCATTTTTAGTATTGTGCTAAATGGTTTCTGTCTATAAAAATATTAAAGTTTGAAAACAAAAATATTAAAGTTTATAGCTATGTAATAGCTATAAACATATGTTTTACTATCTTTAATACAATATTTACTTGTTTGTTTAACCCAAACAAAAAAGGACTTATTCTTATTTCTACTCTTTTTTTGGGGATGGAGTCTCGCTCTGTCTCCTGGGCTAGAATGCAGTAGCGCAGTCTCAGCTCACTGCGACCTCTGCCTCCCGGGTTCAAGTGATTCTCCTGCCTCAGCCTCTCGAGTAGCTGGGATTACAGGTGCCTGCCACCACATCCAGCTAATTTTTGTATTTTTAAGAGAGACAAGGTTTCACCATGTTGGCCAGGCTGGTCTCGAACTCCTGACCTCAGGTGATCTACCCGCCTCGGCCTCCCACAGTGCTGGGATTACAGGTGTGAGCCGTGGTGCCCAGCCTGTACATTTTTTTTTTCACCAAAGCTTGTATAGGTTGGTACATAAATGTCATAATTAGAATCCATGTCAGTAACTAGGTTTAGTTTACAGGTTAAACTTTTCTGTATTATTAATTTCTAACTTTATCACAAAGAAGTGCTTACATGTTATTAACAATGAAATTAAACACTAAAGGATAATTTTTTTTTTTTTTTTTTTTTTAGATAGAGTCTGGCTCTGTAGCCCACGCTGGAGTGCAGTGGCACGATCTCGGCTCATTGCAACTTCCGCTTCCCGGGTTCAAGCGATTCTCCTGCCTCAGCCTCTCAAGTAGCTGGGATTACAGGTGCCCGCCACTATGCCCAGCTAATGTTTGTATTTTTAGTAGAGATGGGGTTTCGCCATGTTGGCCAAGCTGGTCTCAAACTCCTGACCACCGGTGATCTGCCTGTCTCCCCCTCCCAAAGTGCTGGGATTACAGGCATAAGCCACCGCACCCAGCCAAGGATAAAATGTTTTAAAATATAGTTTTACATGCAAAAGAGATTGAGAATAAAAAAGCAAAAGGGCAAAAAAAGAATGAAAGAATTCCAAAGTTTGAAGTCTTTTATGAGTCTGATTCTGCATTTAATCTTTTTTCATCTAATTCTTGCTCACTTACCCTCCCTTTTTTTTCCAGTGTGTTTGTGATTTCTAACTGTGGGCGTATACTCCTGGAATTTTATCTGTGAGAATTCTTAGAGGGATAGGATAAGGTTGCACTCTCATGGGGGGATTTTCTTTTGATTCAAAAGGCACAAATGAGGACCAGTGTAACTAGATTCTTATCTTGGACTCTTTAGACCATTAAGAGTGTGTGAATTCTTGCTGAAAACACAGTAAGGTTGGTTTATGATCATGAATTTTCAAGAGAGATTTTTTTTCCTCTTTAATTATACATTGAAGTAAGACTTGCAATTTTCCTTGCACTCCTCTATGCGATGCATTTATTTGTAGATAAGGTTAATGATAAGGATATATCTATTTTGCATGCCAGCACTAAGCCCTGGGCTTTGTGACTTTCCCCCTATGCTAGCAGGGACATGAAAACTGAAATTCAGATTCACCCCATTCAGTAAATGTCTTTAAGGTGAAAGAGGATGCTCAGCAATTCTTTGTGAGAAAAATTATATTATCCTCTAAATCAATGTAGGGAAAACATTTGATAAAATTCAATATTTATTAAATATAAAAATTCAAAGCAAACTACAAATAAAAGAAGAATCCCTTAACTTGATAAAGGAGATCTACAAAAAACCAACAACTTAATGGTGAACTGTTCAAACTACTTTCTTTTAAAAATCAGGAAAACACAAAGTTTTCCATAATCATCATCTCTATACAATACTGGACTAGAGGTCTAGTTACTAGAGTATGTAAGAAAAAAATGAAAGTATAAAGGCTAGAATGAAATAAATTGTTAATACAGGAAATCCAAGAGAAAATACACGTAAGTTTTGAGAATTAATAAGAAAGTTTAGGTTT
The DNA here is from genome assembly GCF_029281585.2 of Gorilla gorilla gorilla. Classification (NCBI taxonomy): domain Eukaryota; kingdom Metazoa; phylum Chordata; class Mammalia; order Primates; family Hominidae; genus Gorilla; species Gorilla gorilla. Next base: position 158,219,219 of record NC_073224.2, read on the forward strand.
CCCAAATAGAAATAAAAATATAAAAATTAATTGTACTTCTATGTATGGAAACAAATTCTTTTTAAAAATAAATAACTACACATATATAATTTAAAAATATTTTGTAAAAAAGGTATTTAAGAGTAAATCTAACAAATTTATGGGGGAATAAATCCTTTTTGAAAAACATTATTGGCCGGGCGCTGTGGCTCATGCCTGTAATCCCAGCACTTTTGGGAGGCCGAGGCGGGTGGATCACCTGAGGTCAGGAGTTCGAGACCAGCCTGACCAACATGGAGAAACCCCATCTCTACTAAAAATACAAAATTAGCTGGGCGTGGTGGCGCATGCCTGTAATCCCAGCTACTCGGGAGCCTGAGGCAGGAGAATGGCTTGAACCCAGGAGGTGGAGGTTGCAGTGAGCCAAGATCGCCCCATTGCACTCCAGCCTGGGCAACAAGAGCAAAACTCTGTCTTAAAAGGAAAAGAAAAACATTGAAAAAAGGCAGCCGGGCGCGGTGGCTCACGCCTGTAATCCCAGCACTTTGAGAGGCCAAGGCGGGCGAATTACAGGGCCAGGAGTTCAAGACCATCCTGGCCAATATGCTGAAGCCCCATCTCTACGAAAAATACAAAAATTAGCCGGGTAGGGTGGCAGGTGCCTGTACTCCCAGCTACTTGGGAGGCTGAGGCAGGAGAATCACTTAAACCCGGGAGGCAGAGGTTGCAGTGAGCAGAAATTCTGCTGCTATACTCCAGCCTGGGCTATAGAGCGAGACTCGGTCTCAAAAAAAAAAAAAAAAAAAAGCTGGGTGCAGTGGCTCATGCCTGTAATCCCAGCACTTCGGGAGGCTGAGGCAGGTGGATCACCTGAGGTCAGGAGTTCAAGACCAGCCTGGCCAACATGGTGTGAAACCCCGCCTCTACTAAAAATATGAAAATTAGCTTGGTGCCTGTAATCCCAGCTACTTGGGAGGCTGAGGCAGGAGAATCACTTGAACCTGAGGGGCGGAGGTTGCAGTGAGCTAAGATCGTGCCATTGCACTCCAGCCTGGATGACAGAGCAAGACTCCATCTCAAAAAAAAAAAAAAAAGAAAAAGAAAAGAAAAACATTACTGAAAATCTAAATAAATGGAAGAGTTGACCATATTCTTGTATTGAAACACTAAAAATGGTAAGAAAGATGTAATTTCCCTTCAGATTGATCTGTACATACTAACAAATTTCAATCAAGTTTTGTGAGTGTAGAAAGAAGCAGTGACAAGCTTCTTCCAAGATTTGTATAGAAGAGAAAAAGGCCATGGTAGCCAAGGTATTGCTGAAGAAGAGCAAGAGAGAACTTATTAGATATTTTAAATTATTATATAATTATAATAATTTAGGCAGTATAATATTGGTAAAGGGATAGACAAATTGACCAGTAGAATAAAACAAGGAGCCACAAATTAGGTTATATATTTGGAAACTTGATTCATAAAAAGTCTAGCTTTGAAGATTAGTAGGGAAATATAAACTATTCAACACATGACACTAACACTATAGTTTCTTGTTTTAAAAATGTATTACTACTCACACCATACACAAAAACCAATGTCAAATAGGTTAAATACTTAAATGTGGAAACGCAAAATGCTAAAACACAGATAAGGGAATGCTTTCTTGAGTAGGAAATGCAGGATACAAGCAAAAAAGAAAAGTTTATGAAGTTTAGCTGCTTTAAGATTAAGAACTCTGTTCATAAAAGGGCACCTTAAAGAAATGAAAAAACAATGCACAAATTAGAAAGAGACATTTGTTACAAAAATAAAAAACAGTAGATTAGTACAGATATTATCTACAAATCAGTTAGTAGAAGATAATTCAATTTTTTTTTTTTTTGAGACGGAGTCTCACTCTGTTGCCCAGACTGCAGTGCAGTGCCGCGATCTCTACTCAGCAACCTCTGCCTCCTGGGTTCAAGTGATTCTCCTGCTTCAGCCTCCCAAGTAGTTGGGATTACAGGTGCACACCAGTGCGCCCGGCTAATTTTTGTATTTTTTTTTTAGTAGAGACGGGGTTTCACCGTGTTGGCCAGGCTAGTCTCAAACTCCTGACCTCAAGTGATCTGCCTGCCTCGACCTCCCAAAATGCTGGGATTACAGGCATGAGCTACCTCGCCTGGCCTAATTTTTAAAATTGGTTAAAAAGAAGGCTGGGTGCTATGGCTCACACCTGTAATACCAGCACTTTGAGAGGCTAAGGCAGGAGGATTGCTTGAGCTCGGGAGTTTGAGACCAGCCTGAACAACATAGTGAGACTCTGTCTACATAAAAAATTTAAAAATTAGCTGGGCATGTGGTATGCACCTGTAATCCCAGCCAGTTGGGAGGCTGAGGCCAGAGGATTGCTTGAGCCGTGGAAATTGAGGCTGAAGTGAGCTGTGATTGTACCACTGCACTCCAACCTGGGCAATACAGTGAACCTTCTCTCAAAAAAAAAAAAAAGAAAAAAAAAAAGAGGTACCTCACAGAACAGGAAATGCTAATTGTCAGCAAAATGAGAAAAGGTGCTCAATCTCATTGGTAATCAAATATTGAAAATTAAAACTTTGAGGAGTATTTATTTCACATTGACAAATTAATAGAAACTCTGGCTAGGTAGGTGCAGTAGCTCACACTTATAACCTCAGCAGATTATAGCTAGGAGTACCGCTTGAGGCCAGGAGTTCCAGACCAGCTCTGGCAACATAGTGAGACCCCTGTCTACACAAAAAATTTTGAGAATTAACTGGTTGTGGTGGTACGAGTCTGTAGTCCTAGTTACTCAGGAAGCTGAGGTAGGAGGATCACTTGAGCCCAGGAGTTCAAGTTTGTGGTGAGCCAAGATGGCACCACTGCACCCCAGCCTGGGCAACAAAGTGAGGTCTTGTCTCTAAAAATAATAAAAATAAATACATTTAAGTATCTTACAATATTAAGTGCTAGCTAGGATATAGAGAAATCATAATATTTATCTTTATACTCCTAGTAGGAGTGTAACATTGTTACTGTGTACAACAGTTGTGAATTATCTAATAAATTTGAAATTTTTCATACTCCATGACCCAGCAATTTCTTTTTTTTTTTTTCTTTTTTTTTTTTTGAGACAGGATCTCACTTCATCCAGGCTAAAGTGAAGTGGTATGATCACAGCTCACTGCAGCCTCCATTGTCCCTCTCACCTCAGCCTCCCGGGTAGCTGGGACTACAGGCACTTGCCACCATGCCTGGCATATTTTTGTATTTTTCATAGAGATGGGGTTTCACCATGTTGCCCAGGCTGATCTCGAACTCCTGGGTTTAAGTGATCCTCCTGCCTCGACCTCCCAAAGTGCTAAGATTACAAGCGTGAGCCACCATGTCCAGCCGCAGTTTCATTTTTAAGTAGGCATCTAGAGACTGATCTTTTAACCTCATCCTATTAACATTTTAGGCCAGATAATTCTTTGTTTGTGGGGCTATCCTGTGCCTTATAGGATGTTTATCATTAACTGGGACATTTAGTAGCACTTTCTAGTTACGACAAGTAAAAATGTTTGCAGATATTGCCAAGTATTCTCTAGGGAGCAAAATCATCCCAGGTTAAGAACCACTGCCCTGTATAAATTTTTGCACATATCTACTTATAAATTTGCAAGACTGGTCATAGAAGCACTGTGTGTAATAATAATAATAAAAATGAAAAACTGAAGGCAACCCAAATATCCATTAATGTTAAAGGAAGACTAATAAATCTTACAATAGAATACTATACAAGTGTAAACTAATGAATTATAGCTATGTGCTTCAAAGTGTTGAAACTCAAGAACTTAATGTTGAGTAGAAGAGTCATAGATAAATACAACTTTCTATTTACATATTGTTGCAAAACATAAACAACAATTATATATTTCAGGATGCAAATATATGAGGTAAAATTATAAAGAAAAGCAAGGGATAGAGAAAATTCAGGATAATGTTTAGCTCGGATTAAAGAAGGGTTAAAGAACTGTAGAAGGGTACACTGAAAGCTTGAAAGGGCATTATAATGTGTTTTTCTTAAACTGGTTGGTGGTACATGGGTATTCATGATCTGCATTTCTTTTTCTTTTTTTTTTTGAGACGGAGTTTTGCTCTTGTTGCCCAGGCTGGAGTGCAATGGTGCGATATCTGCTCACCGCAATCTCCGCCTCCTGGGTTCAAGTGATTCTCCTGCCTCAGCCTCCTGAGTAGCTGGGATTACAGGCATGTGCCACCATGCCCGGCTAATTTTGTATTTTTAGTAGAAACAGGGTTTCTTTATGTTGGTCAGGCTGGTCTTGAACTCCCGACCTCAGGTGATCTGCCCGCTTCGGCCTCCCAAAGTGCTGGGATTACAGGCGTGAGCCACCATGCCCAGCCCTGTATTTCTTATATATGTATTAGAAATTTTATTTTTTTAGCTACTAAATATTTTTTAGAATTGTAAAGGAAGTAGTTTAACCTTCTAAACTATGTAATACAATTCAATAACACATCAAAAATATCTATTTACTTTTAAAATATTTTGATTTGTATATTTGAAGATATAAAATGGCAATAAATCATTTCAGAAGCCAACTTATGATATTGTTTAGGAAAGTTGGGAGAATAAAACAAAATGGGCTAACCACTCATCAAGAAAGATATTCTGTCTTCAAAGGCAATGGCTACTAACAGATAACATATTCAACTAACTGCTTTAAAAGCAAGACCATTAAAAAATAAATAAATAAAAACAGGATAATGTAGTGGCAGTAATCAGCACTCAGAGTGAACTCCCTCTTGTAAAAAAGCTCATCAATTTTTTTTTGCTGATTAAAATGAATATTATTCCTGTGAAATGAACCAAAAAGTTGTATGAAACCGGAAATCCCAAAAGAGAACTATAATCTACAAGAATAATTGCATGCAATTTTAATTGAAGGAAAAGGAGAGGACTGTTTTTATCTTTGCTTTTTTCACATCTTAAAAGTAATCAACCTGTTGGCCAATTAACAATTCTTTTATATTATTATTGTCTGACCTAAAAATTGACACTTGATAAATTGGAAACTTGTGAAATTTTAAGATTAATGACAAAATGTGTATTGGCTATAGCTGACTTAATGTGGAGCTTTTGTCCTTAATGAAATAAGGTAATAAATCATTATTAACATTTTCAGAAATAAAGTATGTTTTACTGTTGTTCATTGAAGTGTATATATCATGACTATTAACATAAATATGCATTCAACCTTTATTCATTAAGTACAACCAGAATTGGAAATGAGAGGATCTATTTTGTTGAAGGGCAGATTAATTACATTAAAATATTTATTTTATTTTCTCATCAATATCTTAGAAAAAATTGGAATGCTGAAGATTTATTCTGTTTTGAAGTTCAGCTTTAATAATACATGTCAATAAAATATATATTTGCATTTCAATTTAGTTTACATAGTATTCAGAACTTTGTCTGTTTGGTTAAATTAGCACACTTACAAATCAGAAAGAAATAGTTTGAATGAGCAGTATTTTATTTATTCAATAATTTGTTACATTGCCCCTGATTTTGGTTATAGACAAGAGGTTAATTTTGTTCATTTTTCTTCTAAAATGTCATGATATGTTGGACTAAAGAGTTTACCGAGTACATGCAAAAAAGGAAATTATATATTTAAATATTTGATTTCCCAGTATAACAAATCAGTAATTTGGCAGTCTAAACCTATCAGAAATATAAATTTCCATATACAAATCTGTGTAAATTTGGCTCCCCGCTCTTTAGGAAAGATTGATACTAGATTTTATCTTATAGGTCATTTACAATGTTATCTCATTCAGAGTAAAGTGAAAAAATTCACGTTAAATTTTTTAGTACATTTAAAAATAGTAATATAGAAGGAATATTATCAAAATACACAATATATAATCCCTTATTTACACAATACAATTTGGAAAAGACTTTCAACGAAATATGGATGAGACTTTCACTTATGTGAATTTTACAAATGAATGAAATTTACCCTTTTAATCATTACAGTCTTTTTCATTCTAATGACTCCAAGTCTCTCAATGTTATTTTATGCTATGTATATTCAATTTAAGGATATGTAATTTTATTGTAAAATTCTTGGTCTAGAAAGAAATTTAAGATTTTATTTTAAAAATCTTATAGTATAACCCTCTACTTTAACCACTCAGGAATTGTAAACCTACGTATATGATGTATCTTACTGAAAATCATACAGCTAATCTTGGTCCCTCAATTCTTACTGTTGGTGAATAGCTGAAAATACTCTTTAACTCCTCAATGCATTCCTCCTAGTCTCTCCTAGGTTTTATATTAATCCTTCTAGTTTATAGCTACATAATTAGAGAAACAATTCTGTTATAATTTTATGTAAACTGAGAACTAATACGATGGAAAGAAAAACTTGGGAAGCATTTATGTGAACAATATTAGATGCATGCTAGAGACTTTTTTCCTAAATTTCTTCTAAAATTTTTGGCTTAGTTCTAGAGAGCTAAAGTGTCAAGACAGTAAGATATAACTAAAATTTATACATTTATGCTAAGTTCTGCCCTATAATAAATTGCTCTTGAGCAGAATTTTTAATATCAAAAATATTCTAATAGTGCCATTTATTATTAATAATAAACGATTTATTAACATTATTTTAGATTAAAAGCAATTTTTTGATAAAATTTCTTTATATTTGCCTAGTTATCTACTTTTTTTTTTTTTTTTTGACAAAGTCTCGCTCTGTCACGCAAGCTGGAGTGCTGTGGTGCAATCTCAGCTCACTGCAATCTCCACCTCTTGGGTTCACGTGATTCTTCTGCCTCAGCCTCCTAAGTAGCTGGGACTACAGGCGTGTGCCACGAAGCCTGGCTAATTTTTGTTTCTTTGTGTTTTGTTTTGTTGTTGTTGTTTTGATACAGAGTCTCACTGTCGCCCAGGTTGGAGTGCAGTGGCACGATCCTGGCTCACTGCAACCTCTGCCTCCTGGGTTCAAGCGATCCCCCTGCCTCAGCCTCCAGAGTAGCTGGGATTACAGGCGTGCGCCACCACGCCCAGCTAATTTTGTATATTTAGTAGAGACGGGGTTTCACCATGTTAGCCAGGCTGATCTCGAACTCCTGACCTCAGGTAATCCGCCTGCCTCCGTCTCCCACAGGCGTGAGCCACCACGCCCAGCCCCTATTTTTTATATTTTTAGTAGAGACGGGGTTTCACCATATTGGCCAGGCTGGTCTCGAACTCCTGAAGTTGTGATCTGCTCACCTCAGCCTCCCAAAGTGCTGGGATTACAGGCTTGAGCCACCACACCTGGCCCTTTTTTTTTTTTTTTTTTGAGACTGAATCTTGCTCTGTCACCGAGACCGGAGTGCAATGGTGCAGTCTTGGCTCACTGCAACCTCCACCTCCTGGGTTCAAACGATTGTCTTGCCTCAGCCTCCCAAGTAGCTGGGATTATAGGGGCTCACCACCATACCCAGCTAGCTAATTTTTATATTTTTAGTAGAGATGGGGTTTCACCATGTTGTCCAGGCTGGTTACAAACTCCTGACCTTAGGTGATTCTCCTGCCTCGGCCTCTCGAAGTGTTGGGATTACAGGCGTGTGCTACCATGCCTAGCTGAAGATTTTTTTTTTTAATTGGTTATCCAGTTGGCACAAAGAAGTATTTCCCAATTTTATATGTACGTATTTATCTAATAATAAATATGCTCTTTTGAATAGCTTATTATTCAAATAATGTTTTTGTTCTGGTTATAAAAATAATATCTATTTATTATAGGAAATGCAAAAAATGAATTAAGACAATGAAACTACTTATATTCCCATTCTTTTGTGTACCTTTTGTGTCTTTTTTCCTTTTTTTTTTTTGAGACGGAGTCTGGCTCTGTCACCCAGGCTGGAGTGCAGTGGCACTGGGCCCACTGCAAGCTCCAACTCCTGGGTTCACGCCATTCTCCTGCCTCAGCCTCCTGAGCAGCTGGGACTACAGGGGCTCGCCACCACACCTAGCTAATTTTTTGTATTTTTAGTAGAGACGGGGTTTCACCGTGTTAGCCAGGATGGTCTCGATCTCCTGACCTCGTGATCTGCCTGCCTCGGCCTCTCAAAGTGCTGGGATTACAGGCATGAGCCACCGCGCCTGGCCTTTTGTGTCTTTTTTTCTAAGCCCAAGATATACTGCCAAGTCTCTCTCCTCTGTCTATATAAGCGCACATGCACACAACATGTAATGTATGTAGTTCTGTACCGTGCTTTTTCACTTAACCTAACACTTTGATGTCAAAGTGATTTTTTTTTTCTACAATGAGAAATTCCTTCTTTTTATAGGGAATACTCTTAAACCACTGGAAAAATAAAAGAGCATCATAGGAGACAGTAATAACTTTCTAGAAAATATCATTTTACACTGACCTTTCCCATATAATAAGATTAATTTTTAGTATTTGAATTGTAAAGAGGTTATGATAAAGACTAAAACTAAATATTTCCTGTTTAAGTCATAAAAATATAAAGACAACAAAACTATATGTTTAACCAAAATCATATAGTGGCTAGCTTGCCTAGAAGTTATGATATATACTTTTAGAAAATAAATATTTTAAAATTCACAGATGCTGCAAAGCCCCGGTCAAACATAAATTACAATAAGTTTTTATGTAACAGTAACAATTCCAAAGGACTCTTACCAACTCTCAATTTGTATCACAGATAACGCTTTCTTTTTCTGCTCATGGAATGTAAACCACATTTATTTCTATATCTGTGTATTTTAAAATAAATTACCCCAGAAAACAAAATGTTGGATATACTATGTTCAACTGCAATCCAACAGAGAAAGCAAAACCTTGTATTTCCTGTAAAAATCCTGTAGTATATTTGGCGAAAATTTTGGAATAATTATAGAATTTGAATACAGCATCCATTTATTTGCAAAAGTATAAACTACATTATAATTATCAGATGACTCAATACATTTAGTAAATGATACTCCAATTTTATTATAATAATTCACCTTTTCTTGTTCATGTTCAGTACTATCAAATACAGAAAGAACTCTTTACTTACCATTCTGGGAAAGATGAAATTTTTCATTGTGCCATAAATACCCTGGAAAGTAAAGAAAATATTATTATTTATTATACCTCCATCCACTGGGATCCTAACTGCCAAATGTAATACACCAGCAGCAAAACAAAAATAAAGTAAATCTATAGCAGAAAACACAAATCAGTGTTCTAAGAATTCTTGAACATATATTATATGACTACGGACAGAGCTACCATAAGATTAAGTACTTGTTTTGATAAGTACTTTCAAATACAGGAATAAACTATTTTATTTCCCACAAAAGAAATATTGTAGAATTAGGAGAACATTGTCAATATATATTTTTTTCACTCAGCCCTTTAGCTCATTTGAAGTTTTTATTGAGAGAGATGAGACAGGTTTCCCTAAAACTCTTTAAGGGAAAATATGCTTTTCTCACATCCTGATAATTAATGCTATTAATATTAATCAGTTTTTTAAAGTATAATAAACCTAATTTGGAGAAAAATACACTGAGATCATATCTCTCTGTTAAAACTATATAATGGCTAAGGAAATTTTAATAGATATATATGAAGGAGATTTGCTTGAATTTTCTCAATAGTGATATTTCAGACCTTTAGAAATTTTTTCTAGTGAAGTAATTTTGAATAAACATTATGATGTGTTAAGATATCTTTGGAATCATTATTCCCAAGAAAGATATTGTTTCTGTAAATGAAAACTAACTAAAATTTCAAACTATAAACCCTAATGTTCCCAAAATAGAAAGTTGGTTTTTGTTGTTGTTTTTGTTGTTGAAGAATAAAACTGGGATTTGAAGGATGTCCTACTTAGATTTTCACATAGAAAATACCTTCTTTTTTAGACAATTTTTCTCTTAAAAATTTGAATACTAAATATGGAAGTCAAATTTTGTAATGATTCAGGAATTCTCCCTATGACAATAGTTTAAGGAAATTATTAGTTTGTATTTAATTGTAAATAATAATAATTCCTTTCAAAATTTTATATGTATTGATTTTTAATGCAAGCTCTTAATGTAAAAAAAATTAAACACAGAAATACTTTATTTTACATGGAATTTATTTCTAAAGATTATCAATACAATTTTGATATTATAACTCATATCAATCTGCTAAAAAAAAAAAGTATTTTTAAGCACCAGCTCCTGAAGAGGGCAGCACGTTCTAGATATTATTGAATTCTAAGCTCAAATGTGACAGCTTTGGCTTTAGTATACTTTTTTTAAGAACTAAAGGGGAAAACATTGATATTTTTTATAGATGTCTGTCCCCATGATATAATGAACCAGCAGAAAGTTTAGGCAGACCAAGGTCAAAACTGTATTTGATTATTAAAAGAGAACATTCAAATTAGACACCTAAAGCAATGTATTTAGAAAAGAAACAAAATACAGTAAGGAGACATTCCATGAGGAATGTGTTTTATCTTAATACTGTAGGTAACTTTTTCTATTGGCAGTGCGTTGACTATCAAAACTACTAAAGGGGTTAGATTTAATTATCTCACTTCTTGCACATTTCATCTCAATTGCTATGGCAACATTCAGTTGCCTCAGCAGCTATGCACACTTTAATCAGATATTTCCTCCTCATTTCTCTATGAGCCAAACTGTGTAGTCAAATTTACAACCAAGTCCTGACGAATCTGATAACACCTCTAACAATTTAATGGGCAACTTGCCTCCACCCACACATATAAATGTTTTCAGAGAGGCTTATAACTATTGGACAAGTATAAGACTTGATAAGAATATATGTCTGGACTTTCCTACTTCATTGATTTAAAAAAGAATTTTTTTTGCTCTTTTCTCTACCATTTCTTTTTTTAAAAGTTTTTCACCGATTTGAAACTCACTCCAGCCAGTCACTACCTTGGGTCCCCTATCCTCACTAAGAGAGTGCATGAGTAAAGGAAACAACCTCCAGTGTTCAAATGTCAATTCTCATCAACAAGTCTATTGAATTATTTACCTTTTATCTGAACATACTTGGAACTGGCACATCAAAGAGCCATTTTCTATTTCTTGAATACAGGTCAGAGAAGGAAGGAAAATAAAGATAAAGCAAAATCTGATAGAGGAGGAAAAGTGTAGAATATTATACTTAAACAGATGTCCAAGCATGAAGGAAATTTGGTCAAGCTTCAGTAATACAGCAGTTTTAATGAGAAGGAAAAACATGATGCATTAAGTTGTTGATGACACTTTGGTGAATATTAAACATCTACATTGTTGGACAAATCATCACTTTAGTATTTGGTAAAAGACTAGAAAAAACTTTTGTGGACATATAAGGAACATTCAAACTGTCCTGAATTCTGATTTAAAATGTTAGTTAATTATACTTTCATAAATGTCTTGAATTTTGCAAGTAGTAACTAAATTTTAATTTGATACTGTATAGTAAAAATTTTTTAAACTCTAAGAAGCAAAGTGATCTAAGGTCTTTCTAACAGTTTTAATAGCTGCTAGAATTTGTATTTAGATAGCAATCATTTTTATCCTGAAGTTGTGATAGTTCTCTGGTGAGAAGTTTTATTCCAGTAGCTGACAGTAATATTTCAGCATGTTTTTTCAATCACCACTTAGTAGTGTCTAGTAATATTTTCATTAAGAAGCAACCAAAAAGATGCTCTCTGTAGCTGGATTTATCACTCTGATGTGTAAAGAGCAAATTCTAGATTATGTCTTATGTATTACAGATGGCTAATTACAGCAATCAAAATCTAATCAAACCTGGAAAAGATTATATTTAAAGTGCAGGTCTTATATATTTTTAACTATAATTGAGGTCAGTATTAGCAGACTGTATTCAAAATGTGGTTATTGAAAAGCTAACTTCTCATTAATGATACAGTTTGGAAGCCCTGTAACCTTAGGAGTAGCGGAAGGAATAAGAGAAGTTTAATTAAAAATATATATACATATAAAGGAAGCATGGAACCTATCTTCAAATATTTGAAGGTCTCTTTATGTAATGGAGACAGTAAATGTCTTAGAAAACTAAGACAAATGGTAGGAGTTCCTGAGAATTGGATTCCAGCTCTGTATTTAAAACTTGAAAACAATTAGAATAGCTTAAACAATGGCATAAGCCATGAAGCAGCAATTCCTTTGTGTAGGCATATTCCATGAAATGTTAGCATATGAACTCTTTATTTTCCGTTCTTAAATTCTGAGACAACATTGTAGAAAAGGTGATAGAACCACGCCACAGATTTAGATCTAGGAATTAAGGTGAGCTACTTCTTAATGAATTTTTCAAATACCAATGCTTTATGTTAGTATGGAAACCTAGCAATGAACTGCAAACAGCATATTCAGCAGCAAGTTGGCAAATCCTACTCTGGAGAAACAGACTAAATGAGAAAAACAAACAGGTCTTAGTGAAGTTATCTAAAACCTCCAAGGAGACATATAAATCGGCCCTAATTGGCATTCATTCAAGAACCTCAGGAGATGCCAGGGAGTGAGTAGAGGTGAGGAATGAGTTCCCCTTTCAGTCTTGACTTGGCTCTTGTACCTAAAACTGGGGTGCCGCCAGAAAACACTTATGCTGCTGCTTATGTTAGACTTGTTCTCTGGATGAAAGGAAGATTTTGGCACCATCCTCAAACTCTATGTTCACTTAAGAAATAATAATTGCTCAATTAAGGGCCCAGAGCTTTTCTTCTGTATCCAGAGGAATTAAAAGTTGAAGACAAAATTGCGCTTCATGTGGGAAAGCTCATCTTCAGCAAGAATGCTGAATAAGATAAAGGAACGTTGTAACCAATGTGAAGGTTATAAATATAAAGTAATTGCTGATTCTTGAATCAAAGTAATGTACATTTTTCATGTAACATTAGATCTTGTAAAGTTCTAGTTTATGTTCCTTGGAAATCGTGTTTTTACTTAGTTTGGTTTTGAAGTTTCCTTGTGTGACTCCACTCCTGAATCACACTGAAGGAACCAAGGAGCTCACTGACGGTCTTGCACAGTATCTAATCTTACTGTACTCCAGTGCCGCCGCTTGGAGCTTGCGCCCTTTCAAAGACTGGCTATCTGCCTAAGCATCTGTTTCTACCTAAAGAGCTGGTGAGTAGTTTTGCAACAAGAAAAGCTAACTTTTGATAAAATAAAAACTTCAGCCAAATTAACTTTAAAGTAGTTTAATTGAGCAATGAACAACTCGTGATTCGGGCAGCCCCTAGATTCACAGCAGATTCACAGAGACTCCAGTGTAGCCACGTGATGGAAGAAGATTTATAGACAAAAAAGGGAAGTGATGTACAGAAATTGGCAGTGAGGTACAGAAACAGCTGGATTGGTTACAGATTTGTGTTTACCTTATTTGAACACAGTTTGAACACTTAGCAGTCTATGAGTGGCTGAAATTTGGCCACTGTGATTGGCCAAGACTCAGTTATTGTTACAGGCTCATACTCCTAAGTTAGGTTTTCAGTTTTGTCTGACTATTAATCTAGGTTACAATTCATCCACAAGGACTCAAATATAGAAGTACAGGGTCCCTCTCAGGCCATATTTAGTTTGCTTTAACACTTTTATTTTTACTATTAAAGAATATGGGATGTTACATACTTCATTAAGTATTTTATTTCCCCTGCCCCTCCAGACCCTTTCAAATCAAACCTTTACATTAACTTAGGTTGGTTAAAATTCCTCCTGCTGAGGTTTTGCTAGCAAATGGTCATGAAGCTTGTTTCCAAATGCTCACCCACAAAAGCTTTTACTAGCCAATTCCATTTGGTTGGCTGTACTCCAACACAGTCTCTGGTGATAGCAAACATTAGCTACAGAGAAACAGAAACTTCCATGGCACCCTGGAGGAACTTTTTGATCCAAAAGACACTCCTAGTAAACCAAAGTGTCACTACAACTTCATGAACGTTTCCTTATGTCATGAATAACAGTAGGAGGAAAGGGTGGCTGCATTTCTGAAATGGTTGTTCCACGTGTGTAAACCTAGTCCCCAACCTGAGATCAAAGAGTGTCTTCAATCAACAAGTATTTATTTAGTGCCTATCATGTGTAAAATTTAAGAAGTCAAAAAAGGACAAATAGGAGCTATTTTAAAATTCCGTTATTTGTTGAATGAATGGAGAAAGACATATTGCTGGCCTATAAAAAAATCACAATTACCTATAGGAGGGAAAATTAACATGAAACAAAACACAACATCTCTTTGTCATGTCCCTAACAGTTAAAGTCGTTCATCTGTTTCAAACTACAAAAGGTTTTAATATATTTTAACAGTATTTTTCCATTAAGTAGTTTTAACAAAAAAGCACAAATTATGTGGCTTTATGCAATATGGTCCTGCACTCTCACATCTACCCACTTATACCTCTTGCCTATGAAACTTAAGATATCTCTACTGAACCATGATATCCCTCATTGGGAATTGACAGAGTAGGGAAAGTCTTGCATTCTTGTTTTATTGTGGCCAATGCAACAATGTCAGGTAAATAATCATAAGCATTAAGAAAATGCATATTCAATGAATAATGAATGAATGAATGATAAAAGAAGAATGGAATTGGTGTTGTCCTAAGTGCAAGAAATATTCAACAAGATTAGTGTACTTTGAAATGGTCTTGGTTTCATGGAAGATATGAGACTTTTCACTGGTCTTCAAGAATGGATGAGAGTTAGATAGTAGATGTGAAGGAAATAAGATATTTCCAGTGGAGTTAAGAGCATGAGCAAAGGGATTGCTTTGGATGCAGAGAAATTAATGAAAAGATTTAATTCTTCTTGATAAGACTGGGTTGTATATGGATTAGTGATTTTGTTTGGTTTAGATTAAAGGATATTTTAAAGAAATGTTTCTTAAACTCGAATGTGCATACCTGGGGACCTTGTTAAAATGAAGAACCTAATTTAGTAGGTGTGGATTGAGGTGTGAGATTATTTATTTCTAACAACTTCCCTGGTGATGTTGGTGCTGATGCCATACTGTGAATTGCAAGACTGTTGAGGACCCTTGAAGCTAGATAGAGTCATTTGGGCTTGATACAGCAGGCATTCAAAAACCACTCTATGTCCTCTAGCAGTTACAGCATGATGAAAACTGCACTTTAGGGAGATTACTGTGTCAACCTCATGAAAAGTATGCTAAAGAAGAGAGAATGTAGAATAGGAAAACCAGCTGGGAGCCTGTCTACACTTTCTCTGCATATTTCATAGATTTGGTGCTCAATTATCTGTTGATTGATTAGTTTGTGTGGACGTGGTCAATTCAAAAGCAGTTTCTCAGTAAAATAATTGTGGTCTCAGTGACTTTTTGAAAACAAGTCAAGTTTAGGTAAAACACATGGGGAATCCATGAATGCTCTTTCCCTCTTCTCCATCTGGAAAAACTGTATTCATTCTTTAAAAGCCTTGAAATGTTAACTCCTCTGTTATCATAGTATAAAATTATAATTATGCCCTTATATGTATCTCTCACATATATAATAATTATAATGATAATTAGAAATCGTAGCAAA